>NC_136067.1:1954725215-1955125215 GCF_964261635.1 Lissotriton helveticus
GGGCAATGAAGTCTTTTAGATAGTTCACCGGTAGCGGGTCTGTGAAGTGATTGGAAGGCTTCAGCGTGTTTAGCGTCTTTAATATGGAGTCTTCACAGTACGTGTCGAAGTGGGACCAAGTTGCATTGTTTTTTAGTTTAAATAATGGGAGGTCATTCGCTAGGGCACCAGCCAGGGGGCAGTGATGGGCTCTTTTTCAAGTCTGAAATGGATATTAGGTGCTTGAGTAGATTGGATTTAATGGATTCTGTCCTAGAGGCGCAGAAGGAGGCAAATTCATCACAGTTGGGAAGAGAGGGTGGGCTGGCCTTGAGGACATTAGATAGGCTTTTAGTTTGGGCTTTGAAAAGGTCAAAAAGCTTTTTGGGACGGTTCTTGGCTAAGTCTAGTTGAGACCTGAAGAAATTGATTTGGGATTTTCTGATCTTTCTAAAAAAGGCATTTCTGGATGTTCTTAGAAGTTTGAGGAGGTCTGTTGAGGGTGTGTCTTTCCAGCGTCGTTCAAATGCTTCTGATGCTGCTACTATGGCACCACCACACATTCTGAGTTGCCGTTCTAGCACCATGGCTGTGAGCCTGCCACGAACAGAGCCGCCTGCCACTCCTGGGTCTGAGGGTGTCTGAGGGAGAGCGGGTGGGGGCTGTCCTAAAATCCCACTTATCACTGCCTGAGGGGAGCGGAGGAGTTTTGCTGCAGCGCTGAACCCTTCGCTGACTGTGGAGTGGCGTGGGACGTGCTGGCTCTAGAGCGATCCACCCTGGGACACATGCTGCTTATCCCGGCGAGAAGGAGCATACTTTCACCACGGCGTCACTGAGGTAACAGGGCAGCGCTCGATCCCCTCCCCCCCGCCTCCCATTCCGGTTACTGTGCAGAGCGGCAGTGATTTTAGGGTCTGAGGGTGCATGCAGGGGGGCACATGTTGTGTCCTCATGGTTTTGCACTCCCAGTTCCTGCATGGTGTGGCTTGCATGCCACATCATGTAAGAATGTGCAGTCTGCGCTCCCACAATGGCGGGTGGCATGTTAGGTTCTACTATGAGCCCAGCAGACCGCTGAGGTCAGACCACCGCTGCACCGCCCACCTGACCAGGATTACACTTGTAATGCTGCCACTGCTGGAGGACTGCCAAACTCATTATAAGAACCTTCATCTTTACCCATGACAAAAGTGTTTGCGAATCAAGGCTAACATTTTGTTTCTTTAAAATTCTGCATGGCTGACACTGATTACCATACAAATTGTTGAGAGCAAAACTGGTTCCCAATGTCCACTGTTGGAGATGTAAACACCATATAGGAGACATGGTGCATATCTTATGGGCATGCCACTCAATTTGGGGGGATCACTGACAGAATATCGAGAGTCAGAATATCGACCTACAGAAATATTGACGCAACAACATCGTTGTCCAGACTATCAAAGTCCTAGCTACATAATGGAATGTACAAAAATATCACTAAAAAAATGTCAATGTTAAAAATAGCGTTGTTAAAAATATCATTTTTATGTATAAAAAATAATGTAAAATAAAGTAAATAACACATATAACTAAAATATACATATTTAAAAATATAAAAACAATTTTTTAGAAGTAATACATACAATGCAAAAATCAATTAAACATGCATATCTACAAAATATAATATATATACTTGCTTAATAATATTTTTAAAAATTTTTTTTAATAGCGTATACATTGTTTTAAAACATACTAAAAATTATAAATACATATATATATATGACGCTGACGAAGGCAAACCCATGCCGAAATGCATTCGCCCTGATATTTGGTTTTAACTTTGGCATTAAAAGAACTCCCTCCGCAGACTCCCCTGTGTGGTCTCTCCCTTTTTGCTCCAGAAAGGACTTTGTTCATATATTTGGCGCAAGCTCCAGTAACGCGCTTGAGGGACCCCTGCATTACAAGTGGACCAGACCGAGCTGGCTTTCCGCTTCTGTGGAAACATTTTCGTTCCCAGGCTACTGGGATGGTCTGGCCCCACCCATGGATCCGGCAATGAAAACGGCAGTGCTGAGAGCCACTGTGCCCCACGTTGGGTGAGCTGAATTGCCAGTCTTACCCCTGCCTAAGAAACTGCCGGGACTTTGTGGTTTGTGCAGTACGGGGAGCGGAGGAGATGACAGCCACGAACTTCACAGGTGAAAATGGCCCACTTAATTTCATCCACCCCCATCTGATTGTGAGACCAGCCCACAGCATTCTGGACATTGTAGTATTGACGCACTAAGGCGTCCTACAGGGAGAACTAACCAGCAATTAACAGCACATGCTGCTTGGGGGGCGGAGCTACCTTTTCACCAGACAGGAGGGGGAGAGGTATTTAAACCGATCAGATTGCCTGCCTCCTGAAAAACCATCTGGCGCTGACGAAGGCAAACCCATGCCGAAATGCATTCGCCCTGATATTTGGTTTTAACTTTGGCATTAAAAGAACTCCCTCCGCAGACTCCCCTGTGTGGTCTCTCCCTTTTTGCTCCAGAAAGGACTTTGTTCATATATATATATACACATACACCAATAATATAAATTAAAATAAAAAAATATAGATAACTAATTCAATTATTACAATATTTGTATCTTTTTAAAATACATTTTACACTACATTAACTCAAACAGTAGAGAAAATATTGGCAGGCGGAGGGAAACAATTACTATTCCTACTCCAGAGAGGGCAACAGTAGGGAAAGTGTTGGATAGTGTAAGGGTAAAAATTACTATTCCCGCTCCAGTGCGTGCAACAGGAGGGAAAGTGTTGGATAGCGAAGGGGTAAAAACTACTATTCCTACTACAGAGAGTGCAACAGTAGGGAAAGTATTGGATAGCGTTGGAGTATAAATTAATATTCCCACTCCAGAGAGTGCAACAGTTCGGAAAGTGTTGGATAGCGGAGGGGTAAAAATTACTATTCGCACTACAGTGAGTGCAACAGTAGGGAAAGTGTTGGATATCAGAGGGGTAAAAATTTCTTTTCTCACTCCAGTGAGTGCAACAGTAGGGAAATTGTTGGATAGCGAGACCACTGACTCATTTTCAGTGAAATTGCTCTCTCTCCCTCGTATCTCCACCATTAAGTAAGGCCTTCCCCCGAGCCCCTGCACTCTCGAGTGTTGGTGTTTGAGGCCCTCCTCCACCCACAGGTTTCATCTGAGCCTCATCCCTGGTGGTCCAGTGGACCTCTGTCTCCATTCTCTTGCACTCCTTTTTCACTTGTTTTTTTCCCCCTCACTTTTATCCCCCCCCCTTCACTCTCCTTCTGGGTCTTTCCTCTGTTTTCTGTCGTTTTTCCCTCCTTTCAAGCTCCCCCCTTCACTCTCCTTCCGTGCATTCCTCTGTTTTTCAGTCATTTTTTACCCTCATCTCAATCTCCCCTGTCACTCTCCTTCTGTGTCCTCTGTGTCTTTCCTCCACTCTTTCTTGCACTTTTGCTGCCTTATTTGCACTTTTCTCTCTTTTTGCCTTTTTCCTTTTGCCTTTTTCAGCCAGTTTTTCCCCGCCGCTGCTGCTGCCCTTGCTGCCCCTCCTCCTCAGCACGATCAGTGCGACCGGCGACTCCAGCTCTCCTTTACGCTCCCGCCTCCCAGCTGTCCAGCCCTCCCCAACCCCTACTTAATGGCGGCCACGCTAAAGGCAAGCCCATCTGCGCCTGTCCGCGATCCCGACTGCGACCAGCGTCAGGAACCCTGGATCTCTGCAACACTAATGCTACGACCCAACAGCACTCCACGCTCTCAACCCAGGCCGCATCAACAACTGCAACCTAGCATCACCAGCTGACACCCATGGACCCTTCAGCTGTCATCGCTACCGGCACACCTGCAGCACCACCAAGACCACAGTGCAACCCACCTGCAAGAACACAACCGAACTGAAGACCCTGTAATGTATCCTCCTCAGCGTCTGATCCCTCCACAAACACGCCACTGAATCTCCTCGACAGCACCACCCCGGACGTAGCATTCTTTACCAAAACCTGGACCAACACCACCTCGGGACCGGACATCGCTATCGCCATTCCCCAAGGATACAAGATCTCCAGGAAGGACTGCCCTACCCACCTGGGAGGAAGAATCACCATCGTCCACAAATCCACCCTCCACCCGAGCACATTCCCCTATGAGCCCACTGACCTGATGGAACACCTTCACTTCAAGATACTGGCCAGCCCTACCTCCGCCCTCCGAGGAACCCTCATCTACCGACCCCTTGGACCCCGCAGACTTTTCGCCAACTCCATCCACTAAATACACCCTACTCGGAGACCCAACTTCCACCTCAACAACCAACTGGACCCCAGCACCACATCCCTCTAATACAACCTCCTCAACATTGGACTTCGCCAAATCGTGACCGTACCCACGCACTCAGCAGGACACACCCTTGAAACCCTCTTTACAACAGGAAACTACATCACCTTCAGCCACACCACCGAACTCCCATGGACTGACCATATTTACCATCCCACGAAGAAACTGGACCAGAAACACGACGACCAGCTAACCTCATCACTCAGCAACTCCACCCCAACCATCGCTGAAAATGACAACCCAACACTGCAGCCCAAACCCTGCACAGATAGATCTCCTAAAGCGCCAACACCATAGCCCCCCTCAAGAAAAACAACAACACCCACGCCAAGAAAGCTAGATGGTTCACCACCGAACTTCAAGAGTCCAGACACACTTGCTGCTGCCTTGAAAAGGCCTGGAGGAACACCAAATCCACAGAAGCCCACAACAACTCAGAGCTGCCACCAATGCCTACCACCAACTCATCGGAAAAACGAGGAAAAAAGCGATTGAAGACAGAATCTCCACTCATGCACACAACAGCAAAGAACGCTTCAATATCATCAAGAGGTTCGTCCCACTCACCAGCGAGTTCACCGACATCCCTCCCTCACAAGACCTCTGCGACAAACTCAGCACCTTTTTCCACCACAAAATCAAGAGCATCTACAACAACTTCGACAAAGACAACCAACACACTGAACCCTCACCAACCACCCCAACACCCTGAAGCCAGCGATCAACAACTGGACAGCCCTCACCACCGAAGATACACTGAAGACGATGAAGTCAATCCACTCCGGGCCCCCCACGGACCCCTGCCCGCACTACATTTTCAACAGAGCCGCCGACACCATCGCACCCATGCTCTGCCACACCATCAATTGCTCCCTGGCAACCGCCTTGTTCCCCCAACCCCTGGAAACACGCTGAGATCAACCCCCACCTGAAGAAAGATCGGCGGACCCCACCAACCTCAAAAACTACAGACCCAATTTCTCTACTCCTGTTCCCAGCTAAAAGTCATCTAGAAAGCCATCAACAGCCAACTCTCCACATTCATCGAAGAGCACAACATCCTCGAGTATTCAGAATCTGGCTTCAGAAAAAATCAGCACCTTACTGTACAAAGGAGAAACAGCATCCCTCATCCTCCTCGACCTTTTCAGAGATGTTCAACATAGTTTCTCACCGCACCCTAATACGCAGACTCCACGGCGCATGGATGCAAGACAAGGCCCGCTCCTTCCTCTCCAGCTGAACGCAGCAGGTCAGACTTCCCCCTTTCCTCTCGGACCCTACACCTACCACCTGCAGATCCCCTAGGGCTCCAGGCATCACTACTTGGTATGCCGTCACGGACAGCTCATTTCAGTAAAAGATCGTGTGCGCAAACTTGGTCGTGCAATGAGACGTCTGCAGGTAAGCTCTCAGAAACTGGTGTAGGCAATTCTCCAGATTGACTCCCTGAACTACTCCGATTCGCAGGGCTTTGTTCAGTGTCCTCGTTGCACATTGCCGTTGGCTTGTGGCCATTGCGGTGTTATCTTACGATGCTTCATGCTGTACAGTTGTAGAAACTCCTGAAAATCCTGCCCCTGGAATGGTGGCCCGTTGTCCGTCCGGGGTTCCCCCAGCAGTCCGAGCAAGGCAAAAGTCTTTTCCAGGGTCGGTTGCAGGTGCTTAAAAGCCGTTGAAGACACTAGCTCCACCAAGGGAAATTTAGAATGGCTGTCCACCAACACCGCCTTTGTCCGCCATCGAGTAAGCTCCCAAAATACCTACTCCCAAGACGACTTTCAGGGGCCATCCATGATGATAGGTCCTCTGGGGGGGTCGGTCCCTGTTATGTTCTTAATTTTGTCTTCCACTAGCCTGTCCATCCCCGGGCGGGCTTTAGTCTTCTCTATTACCTGGTGCCCTTGGTGTGCCAAATCGATCGTGCGGTCTCGGAAAGCAGCCGGTATCACTATCCTTGACCCTCACACGATAATGCTATCCCCCTCCACACTCAGTTCCCCTTGGCACATCCACACACTTTCCCAGTACTCCTCTTCGGCCGACCTTCAGTTGTTCCCCGCTGAGGAACCACTTCCACTGGTTATCACACAACGTGCGGGCAACAGCTTGTAAACATCCATCTTCTTGCGACGCCTTCCTGATGTCCTCCAGTCGCAAGGCCTGAGGTCGGGTTTCTTCCAGTAACTGCTTCACAAAGCCTTTGGTGCCCCCATCTACTTCCGAACCTTGCACTCTGCTCGGGGCCATCGGGTGCCGTGACAAATAGTCGTTCCTGGACGATACACCACCTCAAACCTGTACTGCTGGATCTGAACAGCCCACCTCTCAATACGCCGGGGCCCATTCCTCACCGTTCCTGCAAATAGGGGTACCAGTGGCTTGTGGTCCATTATCACGGTGAACGAATGTCCACACAGATAGATATGGAAGTGTTGACACACCCAGCGGATGGCCAGGGCCTCTCTCTCGATCTGCGCATATCGGGTCTCCACCGCTGTGAGCGCCCTACTGGCATAGGCAATGGGAACCCACTCATCGTGGTCAGACCTCTGTAGGAGCACGGCCCCTAACCCCACCGGGCTGGCAGCCACAATGAGTTCAGTCGCCGCTCCCGGCTGAAAGTACGCCACCAAGGCCCCTTTTCGCAAAACCCTCTTGACCTTAGCAAATGCTTGAGTCTGCTTGTCCGTCCACTGCCACCCAGTGTCCTTTCTGGTGAGTTGTCTTAGAGGTTCTGAGATCGTAGCCAGCCATGGAATGAAGCGGCCACAGTAGTTCACTGTCCCAAAAAGCTCCTTACTTCAGATGGAGTCTGCGGGATTGATACTATTCTGATCGCCTCCACCTTGACTGGATCCACCTGCAGCCCTCAGATGGAGAAACAATATCCAAAGAACTCGACCTCTGTGGTGTAAAAGGCACATTTCATTTGATGGAGGGTGAGACCTTGCTCCACCAGTCGCTGGAGAGTCGCCCTCAATCGCACATGGTGTTCTTCCAACGACTTTGAGAAGATTAGAATGTCATCGCTGACATTGATAACTCCCACTAGGTCAGACAGCACCTCCCTCACCGCCTCTTGGAATACTTCTGCCACTGAGGACACCCCAAAGCTTAACTGCTAGAAACGTCTTAGCCTCAAGCGGGTAGAAAACATCTTCATGTACCTGCTTTCTTCCGCCCCCTCAGTTAATGGTATTCGGAGTTCAAGTCCACTTTCGAAAAGCACTGCGCCCCATTCAGTTCCATCGCAATCTCATCAATGGTTGGGGTGATAGGTCTTTCTAGCTGGATGGCTTTGTATGGGAGCCTCATGTCCACGCACAGCCTAATGGCTCCCGGTTGTTTCGGCTTGGGTGCAATGACCAGGGGAGACACCCATAGCGTAGGGCCTGACACTTTCTCAATCACCCACTCTCGTTCCAACTCATCCAGTTCTGCTTCCACCAAAGGTCTCAGATGGAACGGTACCCTCTGGTGTTGCAGCGCAACAGGCTGGACAGACTCGTCAATGTGCAGCCGTACTTCGACTCCTTTCAGGCATCCCAGTTCCTGAAACAGTTGAGGGAACTCTTGAAGAATCCTGTCTGCCTGTGACTGGTGTTTGTGTTTTGCAAACATTACCAATCCGAGATCCTCGGTCGTGTGACAGCTGAGCAATGAACCTGCTTGTTCACAGGTGACATAGAACCTTGTTGTGGTAACTCTGTCTATGTACTTTACCTCCGCATGGATGATCCCCTGTAGTGGAATCAGAGTCTTACCACCATATGTGAGAATTTTCGCCACTGTCGGCATCAGCCGGGGCCTCAGGTTGAGTCTCTTGTACTGATCAGTGTCCAGTATGTTGACTGAAGCCCCTGTGTCAATTAGGGCTCGTGTACATGACTCCGCATCTACACTTGACAGGTCGGCGGGGGTCTTTTGGGGGTGTTCACCCCTCAGATGTGAGATGTCACAAAGACATTCTCCTCCTCATCGTCGGTGTCTGGCAATTGTTGCTCTCTATCGTCCGCTTCTTCCTCCGCCTGCACCTTTTTGGTCACCATCACGATCTTCTGTCCCAGGGGCTTGCTTCCAATTTGTGGCCCCCACTCTGGCATACTTTGGCAAAATGTCCATACTTACTGCACTTGAGGCACTGTCTACCTGTGCTGGACATACCCTCTGAGCATGCACCCCCATGCTGAAATTCCGGCAATCAATCCTTCGGCACCGGTCTTCCTGCTTAGCCACGTTTCCGTTTCCTCGCCCATACGATTTATTGATCGCCTCGACCCTCTCCTCCTTGATCGGAGCCGGAAACACTGGCTGGCTTCCCCCCGACTTCTTCACCAGCGCCTTCTCCTTCTCACCTGCACGTGCATCTGCCAGCTCATGTGACCTTCCCAGATTTAAGATTTCATCCAACGTGATCCCTGGCTGATGGAGGATTAACTTGCGCAGCACCGAGGACTTACAACCCGCAATCAACTGGGCTCTGGTCTTGAATGCCCGATCAGGCACAGTACAAGTGCTGGCTAGCTTCCGCAGCCTCGCGTAGTACATATCAATCGATTCTTCCTGCCGTTATTTCGCTTGCCGCAGTTGGAAATGTTGATAATCTGGATTAACTTTCGGATCGAAATAGCGATTTAGGGCCTGTATCACTTTGTCGTAGTTACTACTGTTCCCAGTGTCTGACAGATCTTGGAATAGACCGTAAAGCTCATCGCCACACATCAGCAAAAGTAATGACCTTTTGACTGTGTTGTCCATCTCCCGGGTGGCCACAAAGTAATTCTCCAGTTGCCCCAACCTCTTCTTCCAGCGGGGCGCCGCCGTCGCAGAATCGGTCAGCTGGCTGAACTCTGCAAGGTTCTTTGTGGCCGTGCGACTCGGCCTCCCTCCTTTTGCCGCCATTCTCCCCGGGGAATCAGGCATGGCTTCTGCCTTTCCCAAGCCACGCCTCCAATATCAGTACTAGACCTCGATCCGCCCCGACTCCTGCTAGTCCAGGCCGCTCCTCTCCTGTTGAGCACTCACACCCGTTGACCACTTGCGGGTGCTATTCCGCTTGATCTAGGGTCCCTGTCGACCAACAGGCGCCCCTGGCTTCTTCTGCTCTAAGGGATTTTCAGCCGCCCGACCTCTGGCAAGGCCAGCCCACGAGCAAGCCACGAGGTCGCTTGCGGAGTAGGATCCTGCCCTCGACGGCAATGTGGTACCCTGCCAGTAGAGGGGTACTCGTAGCTCAGCAGGGTAAAGCTGGGGGGGGTAACGTGGGGCACACTACACACTGTACGTTAGAGATACAGCAGAACAGCAGAAGAGGCACAACCACTCGCATACTCCGTTGACGCCGTCGGTCACGTGCCCTGACGTCACCCTTTATTAAATACTCCCGATCCGCGCCCGGCCTAGGAAGTTGCATGTACACAAAGTATTACAGTGGCCGGGTGGCTCACCACACTCAGTGTGCTCCCAGCCCCTCTGCACTGAAAGGCCGAGCGCTGATTTCCACCCCCTGGTCGCCTTTCAACAGTGGAGGTCCAAGTCTGAGCCTACACTCCGGGCAGGGCATTTTATGTAACAAGGCGCTTTGTCACTGCCTGTGCTAAGTTCACAGAGTAAAGGGGGCGCCCAGGCAGGGAGGTGTAAAATAGTATTATCCATAGGGCCAGCAGTACAGAAAGTATAGCGCCTAGTGCAGAGAGGCTTTGAGAAGGCTTGGATCATAGCTGGGGGGTCAATCACGAGTGTGTGAGAGGCAAGTGGGCATCCAAGGTGCCCTCACACCATTTCATTCAGGGTACTGACCAACCCCTTGGGGCATCTTACAGCTAATCATATTCTCTGCCAGGTGCTTTCTTTCGTCCAAAGCATAAACATTCATTCCCAATGCAGAGATGGCAGCCAGAGGCTGGGAACACAGGCCAGGCCAGTCTTCACCGAGAGGCCTTGTTCTGTGTTTCATCTGCAATACACAAGTCCTCCTGGAGCCTCAATCAACTCCCCTCAACGAATTTGAGCGCTGATCTCATGCTGCTGATAATGTTAGCTGCAAAAACAACAGTTTATGGATAGAATGCAGAACAATGTCATACATTCAACCCAGTACAGAGATCTGGACCTAAATCCATCGGTTTTTTGCTCACCACACCACCGCAGTTTAGACATGGCAATATGCAAATCAGCCATGACCCTGTTCCTCATGGGTACAGTCCAGCCCGAACTGCCAAGCCATGTCTTTCCTGGACCGGAATCAAGCATCCTAGGACCGGTTTCTGGCTTTCAGCCGTCATCAGCCAGGATTGCTTGACTCCAGTGGTGTGGAGAGCACAGGACTCATGTTTTGCCATTGTGCAACATTCCGTCCAATGTTTTGCCATTGTGCAACATTCCGTCCATCATCTTGTGTGTTTTGTTGATAACGTTAGCAGCATGAGAGCAGCGTCAGGATAGGTTGGTGCTGGCTGCATTGAAGCTCCATCAGGAGCCGGTTGTTTGTGCCTGCTCTCCACCCACCTGTATAAGCCAGCTTAGTGGAGAGGTTTTAACTGCACATGTCACGCTGGCCGTTGCAAGACAGCCAGGTAAAGAGACATGCGCAGTTTAAACAGTGCTCCCTGCTGCCAATCAGCAGCCATGGCCCTGCTCATTGGTGTAACTCGGCTTGGCTGAAATGAGAAATAAAATGGTAATTAAATCTCTTCATTCCCAGTTTATTTTTCATACTTGCTGCATGGTCAGCCGGAGGAGGAGGGGGCAACACTCCCATGATCCAATGGAGGAACTACCGCTGTACCTAGAGTGTGGCCCACTCACGTTGATAAAAGAAGGTGTGAAGAAACTTCCAAGTAGTATGTGGTGGACTGTGTGACAGGCTTCAGGAGGTTGATGGGCAATGCATGAATCTGGTGAAGAAAAACTTTCAGGCTAGCCAAGAGCTCATGAAGGAGTGGTATGACCAGAAAGCGATGTTGATCCCAAGTGGGCCGGGAGTTGTTGGTACTAAAGCCTGTTTGTCCCAGGGCTTTGGAGAATAAGTGATATGGACCATACAGTGTAGTGCCAAGTGTCTAGTATGAACTATTTGGTGGATACGCATGCCACAAGGGAACAGAGGAGGGTGTTCAAAATGCACTGCACATATCCTTCCTTTCACAAGCAAGACATGTCGGACCAAGTCCATTAAAGGCAGAGGTAGGTAAGATATTGGACTTGGAGGTGTTTATGCACTCTTGTAGCCTTTGGCATGTTCAGTGATGTTGGTACCCAAGCAAGGTTTTTTTTGGAACTTTTATATTGCATGAACTTGCCCTAAGGACATTAGAACGCTTTACATGGCTGTTCCAACAAGCAGTATAATGGCCGACTGCCCGAGACTGATGTTCCTTCTTTGGCCTCTGCATCTTTCTGTCTTAGTGCCGGGATACTATTCTGAGTAGCTGTGCGCTCTACAAATCCAGTCTTAACACAACATAACATCTTAACAAACTTGAGCACCAGATTATATTACACAAGGTCAGATTTATATTATTTTCCTTAGGCAAGAGGGTTTAAGTGATTTGTCCAGAATCACAGCATTTTGAGCTGACGCTGGGACTCAAACCTGGTTCCCAAATTCTAAAGTCAGCAGTACAGACTTATACTTTTGTGTGGACTACAGAGGCTTAGCAAAGCAACCAATTCCGATGCATGTCCGATCCCCAGAGCTCATGAGTTTGTGTACTGGCTGTGTGCTGCAAAGTTCTTTATCACCTTTGATCTGAACAGTGGGTATTGGCAGATTGCCTTAGCAACTAGAACAAAGGATAGGACCATGGGTCATATATACAAAACATTTTTGGGGGCGGGTGGGCCGTGTCTAACTGAAAAAATTGCTTTATCATATGTAAAAAGCACAAATTGTGATTTGATAACATGCTACTGAATAGCAATTTGTGTCTAGCAATTCTGTATTTGGAAGGAGTGTATTCAGCGTGTCCCTGCTAAATACCATATTGCAGTGCTACATATGAATGTTTTTTTCAACTAAATTACAGTTCATTTTTATTAACACCTTAAGGGGAAAGGTAAACATTCACAAATGGGAAGGGATCCTCAAGGCACCCCTTCCCCTTTGTGTATGTTGAAATTATTTTTTGTCAGAGTAGGCAGTGATCCCACTCACTACTGTCTACTGTTAAAAAATGAAACCTAATTGTTTAAAAAAAATGTTTTAACTGCATCCTTTTTTTGCCAATTTCTTTTAGAAAAGAATGCTTTATTAAAAAGCAATCACAGACATGGTTGATTTCTAACCCCGACAGGGCACTATCCCTGTGATGGCTGCAATTCCTAATGGGTCGGAAACTGAAACCTATCTCATTAGTATTCATGAGGTAGGTCAATTTTTGACACGCTAGGAATTGCTATTTAAAACTTGTACGTTTTTGTTAATTAGAAATTGTGTTTTTCTCATTGTGATGTGGTAAGAATCTCAATTAGGAAATTACAATCCCTAAATTCTATATTTAAAGCCCCAGTTTTCTATGCTCTGAGGGTTATTCCAGTTTACGTTAATGCTCTTTGGATTGAAAAAGCACCCTGCCATTTTCCAGCACCTAGTGAAACACAATCTATATGGGCTAGAAGAGTATTGAGTGTCCTACCTAGATGATATTGCAGTCACGGGAGGCATCTAGAACAGGTATTGGTCAGGTTACAAGGGATGAAACTCACCATTAAGGCAACCAAATGCCAGCTGGAGCTTTCCACAGTAGCCTACATTGGTCATCATTTGGGCAATGGGAAGATTCGCCTGTTGGAATCCAAGGTTGAGGGGCTGATTACGATGTTGATGGGCCTCCTGCAGGAGGGCCACCAAAGCTGTGTTCACGCCGCCTGCTGGATTCAGAGTTGAATACTTGGTGGGCGGGCGGTGCTGCAGCGTTGTCACGGTGGTGCCTGTCTAAGGCTCATAGGATAGTCTTAGACAGTCACTGCAGCACCATACAGGAACTGGGGTGCAAATTTAGCCAGCATATTGCAGCTTCCTGACCGTTGCGCCACCACCACATTACCCTGGATCCCCAGCCGACGGAGCAGTCCTGTGACGTTTCAAAAGCCACACTCATAATGCGGCGCACAGTGCCGCAGTGTGGCGGGGAACTTTGCAGCAAACTATAGGACTTTAGTGGGTACATGGATAGCTTGGACTTCAAAAAAGTAGC
Source organism: Lissotriton helveticus (assembly GCF_964261635.1). Classification (NCBI taxonomy): domain Eukaryota; kingdom Metazoa; phylum Chordata; class Amphibia; order Caudata; family Salamandridae; genus Lissotriton; species Lissotriton helveticus. The sequence goes on from NC_136067.1 coordinate 1,954,738,748, forward strand.
CCAAGAAGGTGATTTGGACTGAGATTTGTCTGAAAGCAACTGAAGAACTAAAGAGGGCACTAGGCAATGCACCTGTACTGCAGGCTCCTGGCTACAGTCAGCTCTTAATTGCACAGATCATTGGCTTAGGAAAAACGGAGGTGGAGAACTACTCGCTAAAGTTGATGTTAAAGAAGAGATCATTCGGTGGCCTATGTTAGTCATATGCCACTATGTAGGAAAAAGCACTGGGTAGCAATTGAGAAAACATGCTTTGCTATAGTGCTGGCTTTCAGAAGGATCAGTGCACATTTGTTTGGTGCGACGTTTGCGGTCCAAACAGATCACAAGCCACTCACATGACTGATGGCAGGGAAGGGTGAAAATCCAAAATTTCTGAGATGTTCCCTCTCACTGCAACGGCTAGATTTCACAGTAGAGCTTAAGGGTGGAGTAAACAAGGGGACTGCCGATGAGCTTTGCCATCAGTTTTGCCAATCCAATGACCAGACTTCTCCATTGGTGGAGTAGGCTTCCTGATAGTCAGTCATAGGATGGGTGCCTGCTGGGAATGAATAGTGCACATTCATGTCTCCTGAGTGCCCAACTGCTAGCAAATGGTAGCCTATATCTTTTATGTTTCGCCCCAACATGTGGAATGGCCAAGGTTTTTTCCTAGACAGGAGCATGGTCCTGGACATTTAGGGGCACACCGAGGATAGTCTCTGTAGTTGTTGTGGGCTGCAGCCCCTATCACATGTTCTAGTATATAGAGAGAGATGGCGGCAGCTTACTACATTTTAATACTATAATGTGACCAGAACTTGTAACCTGGTCACAGGAGTCATTGGCTACCAGCCCACTTGTGTAAAGCTCTGCTGCTAAGCTATCCCAAATCATTGCATTAACATCCCAGCACATGTATGGTTGTATATATGTGTTTGGTCTGCAAGCTGCACACATATTGGGTGTCGGAGTGAATCTGTATACGGAATCTAGTAAGCAGATCTAGATGCTAAAGTGGTTAAATAGGAGACAGGCTTGTTTGTAGAAATTCGATTTGGGTCTTTTGCTGCAGAAGCTGTTGAGAAGCCTTCCTGTGCACTGCCATTTGGTAGATGGTGGGGCGAAGGGCAGATCGTCTTAAGTCCATGTTGTTCAGAGTGTGAAGGGTCCTTTCAAAGAGGTCACACTTTTGTCTGTCTTCCTGTTTTTGTCTCTCCTCCTGATCACTCTCAGAGTGGCTGTTGATGGCAAGGAAATGATACTCACACCTCTTTGTGTCTCTATTCTCAGTGCAATAACTTGGAGGTGAGCCTGTTGCGAGGATCATCATTCAAGGTAAAGCCTATGTCTTGCAAGACAGTCTGAGAAGGACTTGAAAAGGCGGAATTTTACCTCTAGAGTCTGCTTACCATTCTCTAGAATCCCGTCACAGGCCGACTGGACCTTTTTACCTGTCATAGAGTGAATTAGGCAACCTAGTCACGACTAAACAATTCGATTTCAAAATACCCAATTGCTTTCCCCAAAGAACCACTGACTAAAGACTGAATTTAAAAGGTTTATTACATAACCAAGAATAACTGAAGATACAGGCACCTCAGCAAGAGGTTCAAAAGATAAACAGGTACTAATACAAACATAATCCTACGGAAAAGTCTCAAGCGACTAATGAATAGTACAAGGATCAATTCCAGAACCATCAGACTGAACAGAATTGCTATAACCTGAGTTCTGGTACTCATCGGACTAATAGACATAAATTCAGATTAGTCTGTCCCTACTCTATACTAAGTGACATCCCTACTCAACGACAGCCCAACCTAACCAAAGGTGTCAGCAGTGGTGACTTCCAAAGAAGTTCACTCACTTTCTCTCTAAGACTAGAGAATCCTCAGTCATAGCTAAGCTCTTTGCCAAGACCAACCGCTCTCTCTAGCTCCTCAGCCCATCTACTCTACTTCTCCCCTCGGGGCGCTGACCCAAATACAAAGACCCCACAATGTGAACGACACGCCTTCAGGTACGCCCCTCTTGAAGGTGTTAACTGCCAAAATGTTCCAATGTGGCTCCGATCCATCTTTGTCCAACCGCCGTCCTTGGGTCCCAGACTCTTCATCGCTTCTAGTTGCTTCTTCAAATTCCTGGTCTACTCCTCCATGTCTGGGTCTAGCATTTCTAACTCTCATACACAATGAGCCCTTCTACTCTACAATCTACTTGGTGATGCATCTGCAAAAGAAATACATTTTCCGTCTCGCAATCTACTAATGTTGCAGTATTCTCTAAAAGCGTCTTCTCTTACCAAACAATTCTACAATAAAAATGCTAAGCAAGACATTTTCGAACAGGCCTGCACAATTTCCATGAACTAGGCCTCAGATGAAATTTAGGCCTAACGTTACATGAATACTTCACTTTAATTCTCTAGACCTCTTACTTTATGCAAATGCATTCTCCAACTTAATTAATCATTGGGTACATAAAGCATGATTATACGGTTCAATCAGTCAATCTACAGGCACATTAATAAATCAATTAAACACTCTAATCATTGTGAATGATTTCATTTCAAAGCATCTCTACATTGCAGCAAATATGAATTGGCACTTTGTAACATCGGTTCTACACATTTTCTGATCCTCATTACGCTAGTACTTAGTCTCACATTGCATCTAAACATGATTAAAAGTCCTCTATATATGTGGGTGCTGGCTACTTGTACATATGATGCACCCCTACAAATTTCAATTCAAATGGCGCTCTCTCAGTTCCCCCCTTTGATGACCTGTGTCATCACCACCCTTACACCTCCCTCAAGGTAAGAACCAACTAAACTGAGCTAGTGGCCATTTTCCCTCGCTTGAACTGTTCCAACGCTCTCAGACTGCGGTATTGACTGTCCTGCAGCCTCTCCATTCGCATCTCTTGCGCTCTCATTGATCTCGCAAATCTATTGGACTTATACCATTTGTACATTCTCATGAAACCCCACAGTGCAATCACACATGCCACTGCTATGATAAGAGGTTTCAGTACATATCCAAGGAAACCCTTCCCTAAGCTGGCGAACCAGTTTCCAACTTTTCCAAATCCCTTGCCAACCGTCTCCCACGCATTCTCTTGCGTCAAATCCTCAATTTCATAATGAATTGCAGTAATGTTGCTTATATATTTCTCCAGATCCTTAGAGTTGTCTGGTATATAAGTGCAACATTCTTGGACCTTCAAACGTTTACAGACTCCGCCCTCTTTCGCTAGGATGACGTCAAGGGTAAGACGGTTCTGTAAAACCATTGTCCTGATCGACAACATTTCACCCTCAACCAACACCAATGACTTGGTAGTATTCATCGATAATTCATCTACCACAGTTGCCAACCTCCGTATCTTTATGTCATTTAAAATGACACCCAACATAGGTATCGCTGCTCCAAACACATCTCCCACAATTGCTCCAGCACTTTCCCCTCGCTTCACCCTCCTTTGAGGCCCTCCCTCTAAGAGTGCAAAATCTTCAGTATGATAAATTTTGGGAAAGATAATTGCTAGATAACAAGTTCCATACCACTTCTCTGGCAATCTCACATACGCATTCCTTCCACAGACAAAATACACAGTAGGAATCACCTGGACCACACTCTTCAAGAAGTCTTTTGTATAATACTCTAATGTAAAGGTGTGTTCGCACGTAGTATGACCCACATACACATTCTCATAATACGTCTGTGGTCGGTGAAGGCACAACTTCCCTTTCTGTACTTCATCTAGAGCTATTGGACCATAACTCCCTCTTGACTTGTGCTGCTTCTCTTCTTCGGTCCAATCTACTTTGCCTTGCCCTGAATCTCGCAACTTTTTCTGTTTCGTGTACCTATCTTCTACTTGTTCAATGAACTTCTTCTCTGTATCAGACAACAAACATGTCAAGTTGTGTCGGTGTGCATACGGGGTGTCTAGCTCTTGTGTGGGGATGAAAAAATATCCAAGTCTGTCCTCTGACTTATAATAGTCCCACTTGTTCAAATGCTTGTAATTCGGGACTTCTGGTAACACAGCATCATAATTCGAAAAGAAATATTCAAAATGATTTCGCCCATAAAGGATACTAATCAGCAAACTACAGGATATTCCATATGTCAATGGAAGGTGATGGTATCTAATACCCTCATCTACTGAAGCTGGTAGTTTCATGCACACATAACAGTCTTTCGCATCCATCGCCTCAATGTATTCATACAACAGCTTTGCATACGCATTCTGCCCAAAATTTCCTTTAGACAGATCAGTATGTAACCTGCGGCTTTCGGCAGCCAGTATGGCTTTCTCTCTCCGCTCTCTTTCTTCTTTCTGGCTAGGGGTGGTAGGTGTTGGTGTCCCCACAGCCTTCTCTACCTGTTCGTGTGGTGCAAAATAAGAAACTAAAACTACTATAGCTATAAGGAGTATCACTCCTCCTAAAAGAGTGCCTACTATGCACTTAGCTCTACAATTCGGGTTTCCAGACGCCATGGTCTCAGCACAAGGCAGTTCGTTCTCGGAAAGCACCCAAGTCTCTTTCTTTGTTATTTGAGTCTCTTGAACCACCTCGGAAAGCGGAAGTCCTTGTTTCGATTCTTCCTTTGCTTCAACAATAGACAGCCCTAACCCTTCTCCGTCCTCTGTGGAAAGTCCCTAAATTTGTTCTTCTTCCACTTGGCTCTAGGTTAAGTTTTAACAGCTATTTACAACAGTCTTTCCAAAGTCTTTCAAAGTTCAAAGTTCGGATTTCAGTTCAAAGTTCTTAATAGTCTATAATTATACTTGGTCCGACTGCCTGCAACACGTAATCCAACAGTTCCATTCGGAGCACTACTTCATCATATATTGGCATGTCGGGAACAAATGTAGGAAAAACCAGTCTATCCAGGAGTAAATCACGTATCTTGCTCAGGAGAGGGGGATTGGGAATGGTGAATGTCAGTTTACCTTCGATTTCAAGTCCAGGAACCAACAATATCACCTCTACCTTAACATTTGGGATCATACTGGTCACCGCCACTGACCTCACCCTCCCGGACCTCAGTACACCTGGCATTTGTGAAAGGGTAGGTCCACTCTGGAGTGGCGTATCTTCGGCAAGGTACTCTCACCCTCCTTGACCTTCTCGGACCCCCTTGCTCTGCTCCTTGTTCTCCCTCCTCCGGATCTGATTCTTCTGACAAAGGAGCAAGGTCTCTCTCGGAAGCCAATCGTACATTCATTCGCCTCCGCCTCGCAGCAGTTCCCCTCCTCTCTCCATTCGTCTCGCGGTCTCGCATGCGTCCCAATCATACACTGAAAATGATAACTTCCGACCAAGCAACCACTTCCCTGACTGTACGGCCACAGTATAACTGTAATTGTCACCAAACTCGACTAAAGTCTGTCCGCGAGCGAACGGACAATCGCCTCAACTGATAGGTTTCAAACACACGGTAACTTCCGACCAGCGTCCGTTACCCACGCACTCACACATTCGTTCCCCCTATCTCGGTCCTTCGGGCGATCAATGGTACCTCATGACCCCCTTTCACAATGGTCGACAATTACTTTTGGGCGTTCGATACACCTGAACCACTTAAACTCCCCTTGAGCTTAAGATTTTCACCGGTTGCGCGCGCTCACAACCTGATCTCCTTTCACACTACAGGCATTCATCTCCGCAAGACAATACACATACAATACATATAACACCGCAATCTAACAACGCATGACCCTTTTCATACTCACTCTCCTTCGACCTGCTGCTTTCTGCCGCACTGTCACTCTCCGTCAGTTGCCGTGGAACGCCATCCTCCTTCCGCGATTCTCTGGGCACTCATCCTTTGTTCTCGATGGGCCTTGGGGAAATCTCAACCTACTTCTAGATTACCCTTACTCCAGAAGATAAACCATCCTACTCTGCTACCAACTGAAAAGGCGGAATTTTACCTCTAGAGTCTGCTTACCATTCTCTAGAATCCCGTCACAGGCCGACTGGACCTTTTTACCTGTCATAGAGTGAATTAGGCAACCTAGTCGCGACTAAACAGATCGATTTCAAAATACCCAATTGCTTTCCCCAAAGAACCACTGACTAAAGACTGAATTTAAAAGGTTTATTACATAACCAAGAATAACTGAAGATACAGGCACCTCAGCAAGAGGTTCAAAAGATAAACAGGTACTAATACAAACATAATCCTACGGAAAAGTCTCAAGCGACTAATGAATAGTACAAGGATCAATTCCAGAACCATCAGACTGAACAGAATTGCTATAACCTGAGTTCTGGTACTCATCGGACTAATAGACATAAATTCAGATTAGTCTGTCCATACTCTATACTAAGTGACATCCCTACTCAACGACAGCCCAACCTAACCAAAGGTGTCAGCAGTGGTGACTTCCAAAGAAGTTCACTCACTTTCTCTCTAAGACTAGAGAATCCTCAGTCATAGCTAAGCTCTTTGCCAAGACCTCTAGCTCCTCAGCCCATCTACTCTACTTCTCCCCTTGGGGCGCTGACCCTAATACAAAGACCCCACAATGTGAACGACATGCCTTCAGGTACGCCCCTCTTGAAGGTGTTAACTTCCAAAATTTTCCAATATGGCTCCGATCCATCTTTGTCCAACCGCCGTCCTTGGGTCCCAGACTCTTCATCGCTTCTAGTTGCTTCTTCAATTTCCTGGTCTACTCCTCCATGTCTGGGTCTAGCATTTCTAACTCTCATACACAATGAGCCCTTCTACTCTACAATCTACTTGGTGATGCACCTGCAAAAGAAATACATTTACCGTCTCGCAGTCTACTAATGTTGCAGTATTTTCTAAAAGTGTCTTCTCTTACCAAACAATTCTACAATAAAAATGCTAAGCAAGACATTTTCGAACAGGCCTGCACAATTTCCATGAACTAGGCCTCAGATGAAATTTAGGCCTAACGTTACATGAATACTTCACTTTAATTCTCTAGACCTCTTACTTTATGCAAATGCATTCTCCAACTTAATTAATCATTGGGTACATAAAGCATGATTATACGGTTCAATCAGTCAATCTACAGGCACATTAATAAATCAATTAAACACTCTAATCATTGTGAATGATTTCATTTCAAAGCATCTCTACATTGCAGCAAATATGAATTGGCACTTTGTAACATCGGTTCTACACATTTTCTGATCCTCATTACGCTAGTACTTAGTCTCACATTGCATCTAAACATGATTAAAAGTCCTCTATATATGCGGGTGCTGGCTACTTGTACATATGATGCACCCCTACAAATTTCAATGCAAATGGCGCTCTCTCAGACTCATGAAAGAGGGACCAACTCAAACCAGTTTTGAATGTGCAGGCAGAGATTTCACACCCCCTGTCTGCTGTACCTGTATAGCAATGGGAGCTACTCACCCTTTTTTTCCAGTTTCAAATTCTCTCCAAGCAAGGAAAAACCACAGAGTACATAAACAATTATATTACCAGAGCTGCCTGACAGGCAGCTTCCTAGAGGTAAGGAGACATCACCCGGAGTCCGACCTTGAGGAAGAATTGTCTCCCAGCCCTGGTAGGCCTGAAAGTACCCTGCCGGAAGGAGTGAGTGAGCAAATCTTGCAGGAGAGGCCAACAACCAGCATGGGCAAGAGAAGTGTACTCCTGAGAAAGTGACTGGTATGCTTCTCCCTCAAAGCCGATCATCCTTGCTGAAGCAGAGGATTTGCAGCTCCACTGAAGTGTTCACAAGCAGATCGCCCCATTGGAGGCTGTCGCCGTCATGGTACTTATGCATGTATGCCGGAGCAGTCAGTGCCACTGAAGGAAACACTGTGATGCCCAAGGGGCACTGCCTAGTGTTCCCGAACAGACTTACTAAGTGACTAATTGTGCCACACATGCCCCACGTGTGCTTGACCAGACCAAGCTGCTGTAAGTAAAGCTGCTGCCTCAAGGCACTTGAAAACTGTGTGACTGAGCAACTGCCTGGGGAATTGACTAAAAGAGGACCTGATCAGACTGTGCCACTGCTTCTGAAATTTGAAGAACCTAAAAGTGATCCAGCTGCCAGCACCTAGAAGCAAAAGTAGAAGTGAACTGCATCACCACATCAGCCCAGGAGGTCTGTCCAAGCAGAGTTTTTAAATCACCAATTTGCCCAAGTGGGGAGGACCTGTAGATATCCCAGGGACCCAGACTCCGGCTGACTTTTGTACCTGAAAGAGGGCAACCGACCTGAAGGAAGATGTTGTCCTGACCTGGACTCTGCAAGCAGAAGGCTTGCACACCTGCAGCCGGTTCTTCTTCTCCCCTGCAGAGGGTAGTGCAGATTAAATCACATGGGGGCTTAGATAAGACATACGCTGGATTTGCAATTGGTGAGCTAACAGAACCTGAAAAACGGAGTACACGGTATGGCCTAACAGAATGGTGAGAACACTGTACCTCTGACCCAAACCAGGAGACCCTAACACTAATGTTGAATATAAGACGATAAACATGAACATTGCCGGTGCCATCTTGTGTAACTAAGGCCCCTGCAAATGCGCAAGCGGCAAACATTTTAGTCTCTGCAGCCATTTCCCACATTGCTGGTCACCTGCGCATCACCCCGGCCGCCCTCATCCCCCCCCGCGCTCTGACTGAACCTGAGCACACATACCGAGGTCGTAAAACCATGTCAGCATGGCAACACCCATGAGCCACTTCCCGCACCAAACCCACTTGTCCTTTCATCCTCTGCGCGCGATCAGGCCCCTCTGATAACCTTCTCCACTGCACTTGGCTACTCAATCCGGTCCCAGGCGCTAACCAACCCCTGCGGACTTAGTTTATTGCCCACGTAATGACAGAACTTGCTTCACCAACAAAGGGACCGGAATTTAATCAGTGACCTGGCCCCTTTGATCTGACCGATCCCGCATGTTTTAGGTCCTGTCGGAATGTCCAGCTGCGAGATATCGATCATCTGTAAGATCCGGGTGGGGGAACATTTGCTGCTGGACCCGTGTGGGAACAGCTTAAGGCGGGGATTCCAAGGATGTTTCACTGTGTAATAAATTGATGCCAGGAATGTTTTACCATGCAATAAACTGACGAAAGAAACATATAAAAGGCCAGGCCTCAGAGATGCAGCTAGAGCACCTCCTGACGATAGCCCCGGTGTCCGAAGTGATGTACTCTCCTCTAGAGCAATAAACTTGTTCTTCGCCTTCGCTGCTTTTCATCAATTGGCGCACCAACGTGTGGGCTATCATAGACACGTGGGTCTGGTAGAGAGGTCCTAACGACGGACTGAACGACTGTAACGATCGGGAAAGTGCACCTGCCTGAAACAGACCCTTGTCTGGCGGCCGATCATCCGAACTTCACCGGTCCTGAACGGACCTCTCTCTCGAGTGACCTACGGTCCTGACTGGGACCTTGCAGGAAGGGTGCATCTTTGGAGTGAGAGGACAAATGGGTGCTGGAAGGGGACGACGAAGAAACTGTCCATAACGGTCCGGGTAAGGTTGTGATATACGACGGAGAATAATTGTTTGATTGTATTGAAATTGTTCGCTCGAATACTAGTATTCCGTTCTTTGAAGTTATTGGTAGTAATTGAGGTATTCCCTGCTTGCAAACAAGCGTAGAATAGGAATATTCCCTCTTTGCAGGCAGCGAAGGACAGGTAGTGCGGACCTTTGTCCACGACCTATTGAGATATTTATTTTGACCGCTTGTACGTCATGCCTGTCTTCTCAAAATTGTTTTATTGTCTTGGACCGGACCGTTTGTTTGAGGTCAGTCATCCAGCACCGCCGGAAGGCACCCCTAACAAGGACATGTATGTCAATTATGGAGTAGCCATCGATGCTTATAGAAAACTATGGCACAAATATACTAGAAAGGACTGGGTAAATCAGTGGCCACTGACGGGATCTTTCGATCTCGCTAAAATAGAAATCTTAGAAATAGCGCTCTTTAAAAAGAAAACTACGCCAGCCATGCTCGACAACTTCGGCCTCTGGCGAAAAGAAGCAATACAAAGAAAGAAAAGAGATGAAGCCAGGCAGGATAAGGAAACACGAAAGTCTGCTTACCAGAACTGTAAAAAGTTAGAAGATGATATCAAAGAAAGAGAGAACGATAAAAGAGAACAAGAAGCGAAAATATCAGGCCAGTGCCCTGTTAGAACGCCTTCAACTCTGTACTTAGAGTTACCGGCTAAGTAAAGAATAAACAATGACCTCTAATTGGGTCCCCGATTATCTACATGCCACCTCCTTGTGCCCCTAATCATTCCGTAGTACAGCAACAAGAACAACAAGGTACCAACGGAGACGCCACAATCGTTTCCGCTCCAATCGAGCCACTTGCACCAAGTGCCTCATCAACGAACATATTAGTGGTAATAGGACCAATAGAAAAAGGGTTACCCAGGGTTCCACGATTAAGTACGCATGAGGGGGCAAACATTGACAAGATAGTCAAAACCCTTGTGAATATGAAAGAAACAGAAGAGTATGTGACAGACATATGCAATTCTTACGACGCGAGCCACGAACGATTCTGCATTGTGCGCTTCTGCTACTACGCAGTTACTGCCTATGAAGAGAAATATCAGGATGTAGGACCAGAGAGGCTAATGGCTCTTTATAGAAAAGTGGACATAGGAGACGAGAACGACAGCGAGGTAGAAGAACTCTTCTTGTCCACATTAGAAGTATTCCGCCACCTCGTAGAGCAAGGGCGGATAGATTATTATTATTGTGTCTTTTATAGAGCACGCAGCTACCCCAACGGGGTGTCCCGCCTCTAAATGATTACCACAAGGTCCCTCAAAGAAATGCAGACAGAGCATCGAAGCCAGTAACTCCCCCAATAGATAAGCTAGATAACATGATGCCGATAAAAGAGGCTGCCCGGTATTGGGTCCCTCCTAGAGGAAAAGAGACTCATTATGACATAAATCACCAGGACGCTAAAGGGAGGGTGGTGTACAATTGGGTGTATCAGCCATGGGACAGGCAGGACATCCTGACATTCCGTAAATCTCTTCCAGATTTACGGAAGAATCCCACCGCCTTTTACACCGAACTAAGCACCGCTTTGGGGTCCACGATAATGACACTGGCCGACATTGACTTGTTCTTCGGGTTATGTTTGCCAGCCGATGTGTGGAAGCAGATCAGGAAGATAAACCACACAGAATTGTTCGGCCATACCTGGGAACAACTCGACACATTAAACAAGCAGCGGAATCCTGCCCGAAAACCAGTGAAAGCTATATTGGACCTCCCCGATAAAATAGTGCAGAAAGTAAAAACATTGACACCAGAGAAAAAGATAGTCTGGTCCATAGTGACAGCGTGCCGCCAGAATCCACAGGAGGATGTTTCCGAGTATTTCTCGAAGATTCGAAACAGTGTTCTCCGACTACAGTGGACAGGACATGTCCACTGCGACCGGACACCACGTGCAGAATTACGTTAAAGGACTACTACCGGAGGTATCCCAGAAATTATAAACTAGCGAAAGTAGTTGGGCAGCCTCTATGCCAGTGGCTATTCTCCAAATGGCCCAGTACTATGAGCATCAGAAAAACGAGAATGACAGGGCCACAGAAGAGAAAAAGAAAGACTTGAAGGAAAGAGTAATGATAGCCCAACTCCAAGGGGTGAATACAGGACGGGAACCATATAAAGGAGGATACCAACAGAATGTCCCTAGAACACAGCCTCCTAGAAAAGACCCAGTGACATCATATGTACGACGCCAGGACTTAGGACAAGACCATAGTGCGTTCTGCAAGGAATACGGACACTGGAAATCTCAGTGCCCAGACTTATCAGGTGCTAGTAGAGGCAGAGGGATGAGAGAACTACCACATGAACAGGGAGGAAGAGGACATGGAAGAGGGTATGCGAACGAAGCTAGCAAAGGAAGGCCAGGAAGAGTGAACGCATTTGACCGCCCTAGACAGAACCAGTGCCAACAGACAGATTACGACAATATGTATGACTTTGCATAGGATAGCCAGGGGCAAGGGAAGGATCCAGTCGAGCTCTATGTTGACCAGCAGGGCCTTTATGTCACCGCAAAGGTCCTGGGCACAGAGTCGCCATTTTTGGTAGACACAGGAGCAACACATAGTGCACTATCCAAACGACTGATTCCACGGGCACCCTTGTCTGGCTCACACATAACCTCAATAGGATTTGACGATACGCCCTCCAGCAACCCTTTGTCCAGACCGATCCCCTTGAAACTTGAAAACAATGTTATCGGCACGACGTTCCTTCTCTCCTCCAACACCCCAGATGCCATTATGGGTCTCGATCTACTGAAACATTTCCGAGCGACTATCAGATGTTCACCAGACGGAGTATGAGTCATCCTGTATGACAATCACCAACACCCGAGAGATAATCCATCCCAACACATGTACCCCATTTCTGAGGCAGACACATCCCTACTAGACACTTTACCCTCACATCTGTGGGCTAGGGCTGATTCTGATGTAGGACGAATGATGATCGTCCCAGTGCATGTGACTATACAGCCAGACGCAACCTTGCCGAAAATACCCCAGTACAAGATATCGCCAAAGGGCGAGAAAGCCGTGACCGAAATCATACAGTCACTTGTAGAGGCGGGAGTGGTGGAAGAGGTAGTGAGCAATGTTTGTAATAGTCTCATTCTACCAATCATAAAGAGACAGGGAGAGGGAGATGGAAAAGCCTACCGCTTCATCATCGACCTACGGGAGGTAAACAAAATAGTAGTACCACAGTATCCAGTAGTTTCTGACATCACCACCATCCTAACCCTGATTCCGTCAACTGCTACCACTTTCACTGTTATCGATCTTAAGAATGTCTTCTTCTCCATACCCATTCACCAAGACAGTCGCTATCTCTTTGGATTCACTCTAAGAACACGCTCATATAGATTTTGTCGAGCACCCCAGGGGTACACAGAGAGCCCGAGCATCTACAGCCAGGCGCTCAAGAGACAGTTAGATGCCGTTCAATTACCGGACGGAGTGGTGTTGATTCAGTATGTGGACGATAACCTTCTAGCAGCAGACACCACTCCACTAGCTGTCACAGCTACCATCCAACTCCTACACTTCCTTGCAGACAATGGCCACAAAGTTTTTTGAAAGAAATTGCAGTTCTGCCAGCCACAAGCGACCTATTTAGGTTACCTCCTATCGAAAGAAGGAAGAAGACTCACACCCGACAGAATCCAGACAATTCTAGACACTCCCATTCCCAAAAATCAGAAACAAGTCCGCTCTCTGATAGGCCTCACCTCATATTGCCGACAGTGGTTACAAAACTTTAGTCTCACTGTAAAACCCCTTCTCTCCCTCCTAGCCAAAGACACCCCCTCACTTTTTCCCTGGACATCCGAATGCCAGTCAGCATTTAAAGAATTACGAGATGCCCTCAGCATCCCCCTCAGTTCAGCTCCTGTTCTAGGTACCCCAGACTACTCCAAACCATTCTTCCTCTACATTCATGAAAGGGAGGGATGTGCATTGTCCGACTTAACACAGTCGATTGGTCACAAATGTTAGGATGCGAGGGTTGGGATAGTCCTGCCCATGTACCTTAGTCCTGACGGTTTTTTGGCACTCGTTACTGGAGGTTAGGAAACAGATAGGGGCTCCTATCGACCTCCGCGATACAGGAGTGTTTGTCTTAACAGTGGTGAAGCCGAGAGGAGACGCAGTTCATCGCGGGGCTCTTCGGCTTCGTGACGCGCTCCTTTATTGTGTAACCGCTCCATCTCCTTATGCGGAAGTGACGCTTTTTTCGGGTCATTCCGCGAGTGCCGAGAAAGCTGTTTTTTCTTTCATTCCTTTTCCCTGGAATAGTTTGTTGTCCTCGATACGACAACTAATATAGGGTTTTTTTTCTGGTGTGCTGATGATATTTTTGAGCACTTCTCCTTTTTCCCCTATTGTACAGCCTTCTGAATGAGGGACACCATAATTTACTGAAAGTCTTTTCCTGAGTCCCCGAGTGTTAATTTGGACTCAGTACCAACTGCTGCCCGGTGTCTCTTCGAGGCAAAGCCTGCATTTTATATTGGTAAGCTGTGGTGATTGTGGTGGCAGGACATGTTCACTGGTCTTGGGGGTTTGGGACTACCTTGATTGTTATACATTTGGTGATGTGTACTTCCTTTTGTCTGTGTACCTAGGTGCAGAAGCGAGGAGACGGGAGCAGTGCCTTTTTAACTACCAGAGGGTGGAAGACTTGGTGTCTCCTTAATACCACCCTCTTTCCAGGTCCATTGGCACACTCATAGTTGCTTGTCTGTGAAGTGGCACATGGGCAGGGAGAGGGGATTTGTGTATACTTCACTTCGTTCCTGCAGTGCATGGGCTGAGTGGGCGGAACCCCAACAACAAACATCGCCCATGTGCATACTTCTCTGTCACCCTCGACCCAGTAGATAGAGCGCTGCCAGCATGCTTGCGCGCTGTGGCGGCTGCAGCCGTATCCATACGCCAGAGTGAGGGAATAGTGCTCTCCAACCCAATCACAGTGTTAGTACCCCATGCAGTCGACACACTACTGAACCAGACCAAGACCCAACATCTGACTAGCGCACGACTGACAGGCTATGAGTTAAACTTGCTAGCACCACACATCACGCTGAAACGATGCACCACTCTCAATCCTGCTACATTGTTACTCCTACCCGAGACTGACACTGGTGTGACTCCACTGCGCGATTGCGTAACCCTCCCTGACGAACAGACGAAGAGTAGAGTAGATCTCTGAGACACTGCCTTCCCATAACCAGACGGGGAACTATGGGTAGAGGGCTCATGCTTCAAACTTCTTGACGGCACCACCTCAGCAGCTTATGCCGTAACCACAGCCCGAAACATCCTAGAGACAGCCCGCATTGCCCAACGATCCGCCCAAGCAGCTGAGCTCATTGCCCTTACGCAAGCGTGTATTTTAGCGGCTGGCACAACAGTCAACATATACACTGATAGCCAGTACGCCTTTGGGGTGGTTCATCATTTTGGGCTCATTTGGAGGGAAAGAGTGTTCCTGACGTCACACGGCACACCCATCCTATATGGAGATCTAGTCTCAGCATTAACGGAAGCAGTCCTCCTCCCAAAGCAACTAGCAGTAATTAAGTGCCAGGCCCATAAGAAAGTGACCGATCTCATTGGCCAGGAAAACGCACTAGCTGACATTACTGCCTGAACCACAGCCCAGGACAGAACCACAACACTGATGTACGTGACCAGGTCACAAGCATAACAATGGACTGACGCTAGAACGACTGTAAGGAACATACAAACGACAGGCACACAGGACGAACTGACTGAATGGGATCGGGTGGGACTAAAAGACGAGGAAGGCTGCTGGAGGACAAAAGACGGGGACAAATGGCTGCTACCAAATGCCTATCTGATCCCTATATTGACCATGGCACATTTACCCGCACATATAGGATCTACCCCCATGACCGAATTGATTACCAGGGTATGGCATAACAGCAAGATAGCAGAATCAGCAAAATGCCTAGTGCAACAATACCTAGTATGTCTGCAACACAACCCAGGGAAGGGGACCGTAGTACCGCGGGGAGGGTTTAGAGTCCCCGACCATCCCTTTGAAGTCCTCCAAATGGACTACATCCAGCTAGAAAGGTGCCAGGGTCTTAAATACGTACTGGTGATCGTGTGCGATTTTAGTAAATGGGTGGAGGCCTACCCCACCAGCGACAACACCGCCTTAGCCACAGCAAAGGTGTTACTAAAAGAATTCTTCCCCTGATATGGCCTTTGTAGAATTTTATGGAGCGACAATGGCCCCCACTTCGTAGCAGAAGTTATACAAAACATATTGAAGGCATTGGGGGTAAAGCAAAAGTTCCACGCCGTTTTCACCCCCAATCAGCGGGCCTGGTAGATGGACACAACGCCACACTAAAACTGAAGCTAGCAAAAATAGTTGCCACAACTGGGTTGAAATGGCCATATGCTCTCCCACTGGCATTGCTGTCAATGCGCTCCACCCCAAGAAAACACCGACTGACCCCCTATGAAGTGGTCTTTGGCAGGCCTATGAACATTTGGGCGGCACCAAAGCCAACTTCCATCCACGATGTCCTGGACATACTAATGTCTTATTATTTGTACATATTGACGAACGAACTAACTCTTATCCACCAACAGGTGCTGCATGCCATTCCAGACTGTCCAGGGGCCCGGGACATGATATCAAGCCTGGGGACTTCGTGCTGACTCAAAATTTCCAGAGGTCGAAGAGTCTTGAACCCAGATGGACGGGCCCTTGGCAAGTCCTGATTACCACCCAAACTGCCCTTCGAGTGGAAGGAAAGAAAAATTGGGTGCAAGCGCACCATTGTAAGAAGATACCTCCAACACTGACGGCCCCCAAAGAAGTGAACAGCCAAGAAGAGCTCCTGACCAAAGACCGACCAGCCGCCCTGAGTTGCTATCCACCAACAGAGACACTTGAACTGGCAGAGTTTCCCGACCCCACAGTACCATCCAAGGAGGGGTACAATTTGAGATCGACGAAAGGAGAGTGCTCCGACAAGCAGGCCACTAACTGAGTCAAAAGTCTCAGATTGGTAGCCAACACTACAAGGCTACCGGGAGATACGCTAGACGAAATGTGGTCCTGCCAGTCGTTGAGTCTCTCGAAGGTGATGGAAGATCCCAGACGACCGAAGAACCACCGCGATGACTCCAAACTTGCCAAACTGCACAGTGCAAAGACAATAACTCTTGTGGCAGCATCTCTCACCTGCCTCTTGCTGATTGTTGCCATCTGGTACCTTGAAGAAAATGCTCCCACTTACAGGACAATGTCACCCACCATGCAACCCACCACCAAGAAAGAACACTATCTGGTGTCACTGTCACCACACCTCCGAGAACGGCGCAAAGAGTTCTGGAACAATTCTTTTGTACAATTATTGCACCAACACAATCGAGCCGCAAATGCCACAAACTGTTGGAACTGTGGGTTGCTACCTCACGCCACTGAACATTCCAATCCTTTTATCCCTTCACCCTTCTCTGTTCATGGATCCTGCCTTGCCTGGTTAATGCTCCTGCAAGAGAGTTACAAAGACAATGCCACGTCCAATGGGACCATCAAACAGTTTTACAATGAGTTCTGGTTGAACAAAATGGAGAGAACCTCTGCTCCCTTCTGCCCTCTGACTTAGAATGCAACATTTCTTATGAACATTCCCGCCAAAGAAAAAATTGAAATGCAGGTGTACCACAACCCTGCCAGACCTACCTTTTCTTATCTGAAGAAACGAACTGCTGCAACTCTAACAGTGGCCCTATCTGTGGTGAACGTCTCAGGCCTTGTCTGCATCGAAGGCCACAGGACTAAGATCGTAGGTCACAGCTCTTGCCAGATAACAAGGACTCTGAACACTGCCGACCCCCCTTCATTTGTTGCATCACCCAACATGTACTTTATC
Source organism: Lissotriton helveticus (assembly GCF_964261635.1). Classification (NCBI taxonomy): domain Eukaryota; kingdom Metazoa; phylum Chordata; class Amphibia; order Caudata; family Salamandridae; genus Lissotriton; species Lissotriton helveticus. The sequence goes on from NC_136067.1 coordinate 1,954,756,225, forward strand.
TGTGGTACCAAAGCCTACACCTGGGCTGGGGGGGCACTTGCTACATTGCCTTTGTTCTGCCACCAACCTACACAGCATCTGCGATCCATCACAGAGAAAGGCGGTCCAAAGACACGGAACAAGCAGACTCCGCCGCATCACAGTTCCTTGATGCAGCAAAAGGACTCATCCCGCTATGGGGCCCCATGGCAAACAGCCGAGCCATCAGACAACTATCGCTAGCATTAGAAACAGCCTTGAACGTCACCGCTGGCATCCTCACTAACAACACAGCTGAGCTTCAGGCGGTCCGCTTGGCTTTACAGAACCGTCTTGTTCTAGCAGACCGCGGAGGAGCATGCCGCATCATCGGTGCCAGCTGCTGCACTTTCGTCCTTGACAGCTCGCCTTCAGTCTACAAGGCAATTGAACATCTCCACAGGCTGGCATCGGAGATCCACCAAGAACAAGAGACTTGGACAATGGGGAACTGGTTTTGGGGCACATTAAAGGAATGGGGTTGGAAGATGTTGATGGTCCTCTTGGTTCCGATCTTAGTCATATGTGGCTGTTGTCTGGGGATACATTGTATACCACCCCTGTATTCTCTTTTTTTGCATTCTCTGCGCTCTATGACTTTGGACACTCGATGCGAAAACATGAAAGCAATGTATGACAGAGAGGTACAGGACATTATGGACATTGCCGTAAACTGACAAGCTGGTCCCTATATGTTCAAAGGGGCGACTGTCGAATATAAACGATAAATATGAACATTGCCGGCGCCATCTTGTGTAACGAAGGCCCCTGCGAGTGGCAACCATTTTAGTCTCTGCACCCATTTCCCACATTGCTGGTCACCTGCGCATCACCCGGCCGCCCTCATCCCCCCCGCGCTCTGACTGAACTCGAGCACACATACCGGGGTCGTAAAACCATGTCAGCATGACAACACCCTAGAGTCACTTCCCGCACCAAACCCACTTGTCCTTTCATCCTCTGCGCGCGATCAGGCCCCTCTGATAACCCCCTCCACCGCACCTGGCTACTCAATCCGGTCCCAGGCGCTAACCAACCCCTGCGGACTTAGGTTATTGCCCACGTAACGACAGAACTTGCTTCACCAACAAAGGGACCGGAATTTAATCAGTGACCCAACCCCTTTGATCTGACTGATCCCGCGTGTTTTAGGTCATGTCGGAATTTCCAGCTGCGAGATATTGATCATCTGTAAGATCCGGGGGGGGAACATTTGCTGCTGGACCTGTGTGGGAACTAGCTTAAGGTGGGGATTCCAAGGATGTTTCACTGTGTAATAAATTGATGCCAGGAATGTTTGACCATGCAATAAACTGACGAAAGAAACATATGAAAGGCCAGGCCTCAGAGATGCAGCTAGAACTCCTCCCGACGATAGCCCTGGTGTCCGAAGTGATGTACTCTCCTCTAGAGCAATAAACTTGTTCTTCGCCTTCCAACTGCCAGCGCCTGCCTCGTTATTTTGATCGCTAATCTTAAGGTGAATTAGAGGTGGTTTGCACCAAGCGGCATCGAAAGTCTTGGGAGTCTCGCTGCTTTTCATCACTAAGAGAGAGAGTGAGGGGAGGTGAGGGGAGAAGCAGAGGGTCCAACCTTGCCCAATACACAAGAGTCGTTGAGTAAATGATCATTTTTGTAATGTATAGTATTGTGTGTGTTTAAACATGTTAAAGTACTTTTCAATGACAAAGATATGCACTGGGCTGGACAATCAGTTATTGCTGGGGGTTTGTTGAGTTTTGAGATTGTTGTAATCAAGAGGGTAGGTTCAAGGAGGGTGTTTGGGGTGTTAGATCTGCCTAATAAATGTATTCTATAGTAAGTGGTTGGGTCCAGGCACTTAGAGTGGGTTATGGTGATGTCTCTGTTGGATTTCACATTGGATTTTATATAATACACACACAACCACACTTCCTCTTTGTCTCTCTCTCTCTCTCTCTCTCTCTCTCTTGAGCACCCCTAACAATCTTCACTCCTCTCCCTTTCCAGTGCCCCTTAAACCCACTCATGCCCTGCTTGTTGGATAATGTATTTTAATGGGAGATTCCAGTATGCATGTCAGAATATCTGAAATCCCCCCCCCCATCTTACTGAACTGGTTGTACCCCCACACTAACCTCCCTGAGAAGTCTGTGACTGCATACCGTGGCTGTCTCTGAGAGCCAATAATAGAGCAGGCCCTGGGACATATGAGGCAAATCACCCTGGTCCCCATGGTGTAGGCCTAGTGGCCTCTGGTTGTCCTGTGGCCAGAAAACAGGATCTGTCAGCAGAAGGAAGTAGAATGTCTGTTTTTGTGAGGTTGAATTTAAGGAATTGTTGGGAATCCGCCATCTAATGAGGTCGATCTGTTTGCAGGTCCCCTGCCCAAGGATCTGAAGAGAGAGTCATTCTGCAACCCAATGAGATGTTATCCCAATAATGTAAAAAGGTTGGCTCCTTCCTTGTGGAGTAAGGCTGCGATGGGCCATGTGCACAGATTTGGAGAAATAATCTAGCACTGTTTTGGGGAGGTTTATGCGTGAGCTGGGCTTAAATGCAGGCATACCATGCTTCCGGAATTATCGTTTACCGCTGGTACTGCTGCACCTAAATCTGTCTTGTGTGTATTATCCAACCCTGAATGGAGAATATCACGCAGGCTCTGAAATAATGGATTCATATCTTTTTCATAGTTCCAGTAGAATGCTGGACCCAAATTTGCATCTAATTACCACCTGCTTGGAGCAGTTGGTAAATGGACGTGGGGGTTGGAGGGGAAGCTGTACAGAACAATTTGGGACTGGAAGGCGGGCGGGAGAAGCAGGGGAGGCCAGTGTTCATCAGAGGGGAACTTTGCTTGCACCCCTTTCCGTTTATTGCATTTGCATGGAGAACTTTATGATCAGGCCTCTGTGCTTGAACACGATCAATTTCTGTCCCTAAGTGGGGGGTTGAAGCCACCTGTCAGTTCTGGGCTCTGGGTTGTTGCTGCGGGGGGATGATGGGGGTCAGGTGGGGCTCTTCCCCACAGCCCCTGCCCTGCCACCGCCTCTCCATGTGTTTTGCAAACATACCGAATTCCCTGTAAGCATTATGGCTCCCTTCTGTAGTCTTAGTTGGCCACTTCTGTATGTATTCAAGGTGACATTTTCTTGACTAACCTAACATGCTTGTCTCAGGAAAATTCTTTACTAATTAAACGCACAGACTGTGGATGCTAGTAGGCTGCTCCAACTTCAGATATTTCCATGTAGTTAGCACTGCCTGTTTGTCAGGAGTGATGAAGATCCGAGCCCTATCCTCAACTGGTCCCTCTTATTTTTCTCTCAGCAGAGCTGTGCCTGCAGGGGATAGAAGCAGAAGAGTTTAATGAGCTCCTACAGTGACAACCCAAATGGTGCTGACATTGTCTAATGAACAGATTACAAAGCAGCAGGGACAATGTGTTGATGACCTCTTTGGCTCAACAGGCAGATACTACCTCTGAGGACCATCCCTGTGCACCTTATCCAGAGGGAGGTTCCAATTATTATCCCAGCTAACTGTTACCAATCTCCCCAAAGCCAAGAGTCTTCAAGCTCATGAGACCTGTAACAAGATTCTTACTTCCGGGTAGAGGCACGTGCTCTGAATAAGCAGACCTGCAGGCTTGGATGCAGATTTACCACATTTGCATGCGCAGTGCAGCAGCCACAAATTCTGTGAAAAGGAGGGCGGAGAAGAGCACCAAATTTACTGAAATATGGTACTCTTCTCCCCTTTCCCTACCACTGGTGCTGAGATTAGCTGTGGTGAGTCACGGAGATACCTTTGCGTCATGGTGCAATGGTGTCTCCATGAGTCTAGAATAGGTATGTACTGGAAGACAGACTTTAACCCATTTCCCGCTTTGTGTGTGTGCTGTAAAGTGCAGCACACATACAAATTTGGAAAATGAAGGAATAATGAAATCATTTCACCTTCCTTGTGCCTACATCAAAATTGTGCAGTTTTCTGATGCTAAACCCAGTCTACTTTATTTAGTTGCTTGGGTTTAGTGTCAGAAATCATGGGTGGTTGCATGGGGATGTCCATACTTCACCCACGTTACACCCCCTTGGCACTAAGTATTTCAAAGCAGCGCTATGTCCTTTTTTGGGTTACTTTTCCATTATTTCCAGTGCTAAACAAGTTTAGTGTTGGAAAGTAAATCTGAACAAAAAGATTTTGTGACGCAAACACGGCGTAAAATATCAGTAAATCTACCAAATAGAGGTTTTATTTGGTTTATCACATTCACTTCATGTTCCTGACCATATTGGCCATTGTAGCCTACATTTTCCCACAAAAACAGCATCTCTGAGCAATGCTACAACAAAGCCAAGATTTAAAAAAAAAAAACCTTAGCAGTTCAGAGCCCTCATTCCCTTACCTGGTTTCTGCCAGCATAATATACTCTCAACCAAACAATTAATTGACTTGTAAAGCGCGACTACTCACCCATAAGGGTCTCAAGGCGCTGGGGTAAAGGGGACTGCTAATCTGTCAAAGGCACTGTGGTTCAGTCCAAGAGCCAGGTCTTGAGGTCCTTCCTGAATTGAGACAGTGATAGCCTGAGGTGGAAAGGCAGTTCCAGGTCTTTGCTGTGAGGTAGGAGAAGGATCTTCACGGAGTCATTGTCTTGCGGATACGTGGCATGGAGGCCAGGGCCAGTTGGGCGGAGCGGAGGTCGCTGGAGGGTGCGTGGAATGTGATGCGGTGGTTGAGGTATGCAGGTCCTGCGTCGTGTAGTGCTCTGTAGGTGTGTGTGGGGAGCTTGAAGGTGAATATTTTGTTGGCTGGGAGCCAGTGGAGGTCTGTCAGGTGGCTGGTGATGTGGCTGCAGAGGGGAATATTGAGGCTGTGTCTGGTAGAGGCGTTCTGAATGTTCTGCAGTTGCTTGAGGAGGTTCTGAGTGATGCCGGCGTAGAGTGCCACTTGCTCACCCAAGGATCTACCACGACTCTGAAGCACACATCAGATGCCATTTGGAAGTATGTATTTGCATTTATTAACTGTTAATGGTACTTTCTGCAAAAGACATTTAAAGACAATTAGAAGTAGGGTTTTGGGGGGCCTATGTAAAGGAAGGTTTGGGAAAGTGAGCAGCAAATTGTGAAGTTTTAAAACTCTATACTGCAAAATCACTTGGTGCTGAACAGAATTTAAAGACAGTTTCATAGGTTGAACTTTCAGGTTCATTACAGCAAATCACTTTAAAAGATCTCAGACAAAGATTTCCTTGAGGGGCCCATTGGGATTTGCAGCACCGGCTCAAATAGGAGCTGCCGGATGATGAAGCATGCCTCCCATCTCGGTGGACACCTTCTTGAGCTGCCACCAAGGAATCTCCCTAACTCAGAACTTTTTCATGGGCAGCTTTGTCCATCAATGCAGATGCGCCAAGATGACAGTAAATAGAGACATTGCTAAGATTATTATTGTATTAAAATACATTTCTGCTCAATGGATATTCATTTAAATATATACAAAATGCCAATGCAAACAATGTATGCTTTTGTAAACATGTATACAAAGCTAGTTTCTCATTTTACAGTCCTGTTATGCAACTTAAGAATGGTCTTAAGGACCATGAAACCTAAATTAGTAAGGGTGTAGTCTGGGAATATCAAATCCTGAATATCGACAGGACAGATTATCATTACAACAATATTGAGGGATAAAATATCGAAAGATACGTTGCTGTACATTTTCTTTACCTAACTCCACATATTCGTACCTTGTGGTTCCATATATCTTCAAGGTACATAGATGTGGAGTTAAGAATGGTAAGTCCTTACCTGCCTCTGTGCGCTTGTCTATTGATATTTTATTCCTTGCTGTTGTTGTTGCAATATTTTGTTGTGTCGCTATTCAGGATTGGATATTCCCTGCCGTGGTTTTAGTAGATCATAAATATCTTTACATTCTTCAATAAGACATATGTGCCAACTCTATTAAGTAATGATTTTTCTATTTCTTGTACTTGATTCTTCATTGTAAGGTTTCCAGGTGTTTTGATTTTTAAATGGCAACTGCCTCTCCAATATGAAGAGATTGCATAATCAATGTTTTTTGGAGGGTAGATGCCAAATTACTAAGGACCCTCACTCCGAAACACCTTGTAATCAAGCTTCCTTGTTAATCAGGCATTTGGACCTTAGGCAAGGGATTTGAGGCTCACTTAACCCACTCCACACATGGATCCCAGCTTCTGAATTGGTCTCTAAGGGAATTGCACTTCTCTGTGCAGTCTATAGGAGTCGACGTTCAGGACTTTTGTTCTAGGCCTCTCCCCTTCAGCACTCAGCAATTATGTATTACAGATGGATAATGTCAGATTTTATTTCCTCCAGACATTTTTTAGTTTTTTCAGGTTTCTAGCCAAAGCGCTCTTGACTTCCTTGTTTCGAATACTGTAGACAAAAGGGTTCAACATGGAGTTGACCACGCTGTACAACACGCTGATGATGAGGTCCTTCTCCAAGGAAAAGGCAGATGCTGGGCGGATGTATGTGTATAGAACTGGGCCATAGTTCAGAGTCACTGCTGTCAGGTGGGCAGAGCAAGTGGAAAATGCTTTGAATCTCCCTTCTGTTGAAGGCATCCTGCATATTTTGGCAATAATGAGGATGTAGGATATGGTAATGGAGAGGCATGGGCTCATCAGGATTAAAGTAGTTTCAATTAGCTGAAGGAGCTCATTTGGGGATGTGTCTGAGGTGGACAGTTTTAAGAGTGGTGGCAGGTCACAGAAGTAGTGGCGGATCTGATTGGATGCTGAATATGATAATCGTGCTGCCATAATGCTGTGTGCTGCTGAATGCAGATTGACGATAACCCAAGACGCGGCCACCAGCCTCACTTGGACTCCCCTGCTCATTATCATAGCATAGTGCAGTGGCTTACTGATTGCCAAGTATCGATCCACAGCCATGATGGCCAACAGGAAACCTGTCATGTTACCTAAGGAGAAAAAAAAGTGCAGTTGCACAAAACACCCATAGAAAGATATGCTTTTCTTTTCCAAGAAGATGTTGGCTAGAAGTTTTGGGACCGTGGAAGTCGTCAGGCAAATGTCTACGAAAGATAAGATACTTAGAAAAAAGTACATCGGCGTGTGGAGTTGAGAATCCACCCGGATAATAAAAATAATGGTGCTGTTTCCCATGAGAGTCACCAAATACATCAATAGGAAAACCACAAAAAGGATTATTCTGTGCTCCGGAGGCTCAGAAAACCCTAGAAGGATGAATTCAGACACTGAGCTTTGATTCCTTTTCTCCATCATCTTCAGAGCTAGGACCTTCAAGAAGAACAATTCTTTGTTTATTGAGATATCATCAATTAGCCCCACACACATTATGATATTACATTTTTTTTAATGCCTATTTAACTAATAGGATTTAGGAAGCCCGCCACTGGAAAAAAAACATTTGTTAGATCTTTGAACTACTTTTACTGCCAATGAATAGAGAAGTAGAAATAATCCCTGAAGTTAGATTGACAAGGAGACGATGAGTCAACAAATTAAACCCTTAGCACTCAAATCATCTGACTCCAGGTTTAGGTAGAGATGTGCAAGGGAATTTAAAAGCAGCTGTGACCAAGAGAAGGATATGGCAAGAGTAACAAGAAAGATGCCACCAATTATAGTTGATGTCAAAAACAAATCAACACAAAGAGTCTTAAATGGAGAAACAACTAATAGAAATCTGAAGAGGTGTAACGAGAGACCATTGAGTAAGGAAACAAATGAAATCAGTGAGTGAGGTCATAAAAGGCCACAATGAAGCGAGTGAAGTTTGGAGAGATAGTGTAAAAGACAGAAGAAGCCAGCGTTAGGAAGACAACTATTGATGACACACAGATGAAGAGGAAGTCAACGAAAGGAGAAAAGATAGAAAAACATTGGGGAATTGTGGGATTGACTATCAGACAGCAAAAAGAGACAAGCGAGAAAATGAAGGGCAGAAATAAACAGTGAGAGGTTACTGAAGATGGACATTAACAGGAATTAATTTCATCCAAGGGCAAGAAAGGGTGGAAAAGAAGAAATTCCTGTGTGGATGAATTTGGCAATGCAAGGAGGGAGGGAAAATGCAACTGTTATTTAGAAAGAAAACCTTGAGGGACAGATTGGTTGGAGGAATGAGAAAATAAGTCAGTTGAAAGAAAACAGTACAGTAGTACGAGAAGGAATGAGAAGTATGGAGTCTAAGATGCAAAACACACATGTTTCACAGGGATAATAGGAAAGTAAAAGGTTGGGAAAGCCACCAAGAATGTGAGCCAAATAACACCAGAACAAATATATAAACAAGTGTATCAAGTAACAATTTAGAAAAAAGTGGGAGAACTATGTGTGGCTTGAAATGAATGCCATCAACACAACAAGTGAAAACTCAAGAAGACCCCTCAACATCTAAATTGAAAACAAAGTGAGGCAAGAGAAAGTCAAATAATAGGGTTATGAATATGGAAAGTAACATTTTTACCTTTTCAATGTACAATGTATATAAATTCAAAGAGAGAATACTGTGAAAGGAAGTGACACAGTTTATAATGCTATATTTTTTGTAACACATTTTTTATTATCTTACTATTTAATGATACAATACATTCTTGTATAATTTCTACGTACTTCCTATAAACTTTAACCTGTGGTTTAAAGCAATACAAACCATGTATTTACAATCTTGCCTCACATGCAGTGCATTCACAGTCCATATTTTCATGATGGACTTTATTCAGAAAATATATTTATGATTAAGCGGTACTCCTGCAGCAGTAATTCACATATTTATAAATACAAATTTTGAATCATGGAAGGAGATGTCCACCTACTGCTGCCCTTTCTCCTATGTGTGGACTTCTCCGCCACTAGTGTGGAATCCTCCACACGTGTAGGTCTACTTCTTTTGAGTAAATATGCAAGTAGCAAAGGGGAGTTGCAGGAAAATGGAGAACATCTACTACAAAATGGAAGGCAGAAAGGACAAAATAAGGTGGAACATGCAAAAACAAAAACACACATACGAAAGGGTAAGTCAGTTGCTGAATTGGATTTAGTCAGAGATATATGACTCCATGTATGAATACATCTTTGTGTGTACATATTTCTGCCTGAAAATTACCTTTGTGAATGAGCCCTCTATACATAAAACTTAAGCAGCATCAGTTAATTGGTATATGGATATATTTTATAGGCAGGGGTCTTCAAGCGAACAGTAGTTTTGGATTTGGACGTCATAAGGACCCCCGCCTGCCCTCCCAACGCTTATTGTGCCGTTTATGCATCTCATTTCGACAACGTTTTCCCGAACCTCACGAAAGTAACCGGGCCGGCAGGAGTGTAAGTACGAGGTGACTAATCGGAATTTGGTCTGCCGAGAAGTATTCTACACACTGCAAACGGTGAGTGAGGCAACAACTTTATTTTCACTGAAAACGAGACCGAGAGTGCCGTTTAATATTTGGAAGGGCAAGCGGAAGACTGATAAACCACAAACAATAACTTGGTGGTTATCGTCTGCAGAATTAAGCACGTGGACACATACTTTTTGTGTCTCATTATACGTAATTGATTAGCTATTTCAAATGGCTTCAACCAGGATTACAAAAAGGTTTGAAGCGGCCAATAAAATGTTCTCTGGAATAAATCCCAATGCGCCAGTGAACAGTGGGAATGAGCAAGGGACAGCCGGAGGAGCAGCCCCAAACAAACAAGAACTTTAGAACAGACTTTGGAAATTATTAAAGATTGAGCAGAATACATGGTGGGAATCAATGACATTGCAAAAGTATATTGAAGCCAATAGAGTGCAGTGAGGCTTACGCATATATACTACTCCCACATTTAACGAGCCCGATCCCGAGATGGTGGAAGAGTGGGCCAATAATAGCCACAACTGCTCCATAATTATGCTGAAATTGCTTGTAAAATATTCCTCTAAAGACGTAGACAAACTGGCAATTGAAATTGACGAAGTAACAACTAGACTCAAAGAAATGTATGACAACATGGGTGATTTCGACACCCAAATGGCGAAAATGGAAATGAAATTAGATAAAATCGAAAAGGAAATTCGAGAGAAAAAAGAAAGAAAATTCACAAGAGACCGGATCGATTATGAGTGTGGTCAAGTCCTAACATTCGTGCGTAAATATGACCATTTGCGAGCCAAACCAAATGAACCCAGCGCTAGGAGCAATGTAACTGCAGAATCTGTCACAGCTCCGGATGCTCAGAGTAAAGAGGTTCAGTCAAATGGAAGAAATGAAGTAGCGGAGGGAGCCCAACAAACAAGAAGCCCAGGTCTCCTTAGCCCAAAAGACAAGATTTAATGGAATTTGCACTTGTGGCCCAAGGGAGAATAGCAGCCCAGCAAAAAAAGCAATGCCGGAGGACAAAGAGGACGAGGGCGAGGAGGAAGAGGCGCAACAAAATCAAACACAACAATCAGGAACGATGTATCAAGCCCAGTGTAATCCAGAACGAGGGGCCAACGGAAGGAGAAATGATGAAAGCCAAGACCGTCATCAATCTGTCCAATAGAGAGCTCAGTCGCATGGAAACTGAGGTACTTTCCTTAGGCCTTTCTTTTTGCCCTACTTCATCATTTGATTTTACTCAAAGTAGAATTGACTTATTCTACTTTACTCGAAAATTGAGACTCCGCAAGTGGTTTGCAACAAGGGTTAATCTTGACTCGGGAGAGATAACGAATAAACCTAGTAACATTGCAGTGGAAGATGCAGAGATGTTGCATCTTTTACACGATCTGGGTGGTAACCCTAACATTATTGATAATCCGATTTTGAATCTGATCAATAAAAATGTCAGTCTTGATTGTAATGTGCAGAGTGGGTTTAAACCTAAATCTGTTTTCCTCCCTCAGATTGTCAATGACTCCATAGATATTTTCGAAAAAGGTGTTATTGGAGAAGTCATGAAAATCTCAAAGAAAATGAGATATGGGAAACCTAACCTCTCAAAACTGCAATTTATTGCCATTGAGAAATTGAGTAAAGACAGAACAATTGTCATAAAAAAGTCCGACAAGGGAGGAAATATCGTGGTACTCCCAGGTGAAATGTATATTGAGGAGGGCCTCTCCCAGCTCATTGACACTGATAAATATGAGAGAAGCAGTAGAGCCATATGCAATGCTAGTTCCATTAAATATCAGACCCAATTAATTGAGTGGAAAGACTCATTGAAAGCGAAGAATGCAACTTTCTCCAATGTAAACATCCCAAAATACCAGCCCTGTATCTCCTCCCTAAATTGCACAAGTGTATGACCAAACCACCGGGAAGGCCAATTGTCTACTCAAGGGGAAGTTGTTGGGAAAACACGTCGAAATATGTCGACTTTTTCCTTCAACCTCTTGTGCAAGAACTCCACTCTTACCTCAGAGATTCGGGAGATTTTTTGCGAAAAATAGAAGGTGTAGGTTGGAAACCAAGTTGGCTGTTAATGACATTAGATGTCAACAGTCTTTATACTTGTATCCCACACCAACTAGGAATCCAAGCATGTAGATTTTTCCTTAAAACAAGGTCAATCTCGTATCTTTTCCATACTGAAATGATACTCGATATGGCACTACTTTGCCTCACCCAGAACTTCTTTCTATTTAATGGAGATGTGTACCATCAGCTCCTTGGGACTGCGATGGGAACCTGCTTCGCCCCCAGCTTTGCCGGGTTGTACCTAGGCTGGTGGGAGGAGCAGGTGGTCCGGCAGTCCCAACAATACCACACTAAAGTTGTCAAATGGCTTAGGTACATTGACAATATTTTTGTCCTCTGGGATGGAACCACTGAAGAGGCATCCAAATTCGTAGAGTTACTCAATATCAACGAATTCAACCTTTCATTTACGAGTCATGTAGATCAAAAAGAGATCGACTTCTTTGAATTAAAAATCAAAGTCGAAGACAATGTTCTGTCATCAATCCTGTTTAGAAAGAAAACGGCTGGCAACAGCCTTCTACATGCCCTCAGCTGCCACCCTGACAATCTTGTCAACTCTATTCCGTTGGGCGAATTCTTACGTGCAAAACGTAATTGTTCAAATGAAAATGACTGTACCCTTGTGGTCAACACCATGACCGAATGTTTTAGACAGAGAGGATATGGCAAGAAATGTATTGCCTCAGCTATTAAGAAAGTGAATTCCATAGACAGAAAAAGTATCATGAAGGAAAATACCAAAGAAGACCCACAAGAAATAACCTCTAGGTTCATCACAGACTTTCACGGACAAGCTGGAGATGTTAGAAAAGCAATTGGCAAATACTGGGATGTCCTTAAACTTGACAAAGATCTCAATAAGGGAATAAGTTAACATCCCCAAATCAACTACCGTAGAGCTAAATCCCTCAAAGATATGCTGGGCACTACATTAATCCCTGGCAACAGTAAGAGTAATCCTGTCAGAGGGTTCTTCGTATGCGGAAAATGTAAACCCTGTAGATTCAGCAAAAATACCAGAGAAGTCATACTCTCTAAAAAGGTTGATCCTTTCAGAATCCTTACACATGTCTCATGTCTTACTGACCATGTAGTCTATGCACTAAAGTGTCCCTACCAATTGTATTACATAGGTAGTACTAAACATCTTGCCAAAAAGAGGGTGCTTGAGCATATGCGAGCGATCACGAAAGGGGATAAACAATACCCCATCGCAAGGCATTTTGCTCAGCATCATAAAAGCAATGCCAGCCTATTGTCTTTTTGTGTTCTAATCTCTGTGCCCGCTAGAGAGAGAGGGGGTGACAGAATACAGGAACTACGAAGACTTGAATGTAAACTCATCATAAAGTACCACACTATGCAGCCGGAAGGCCATAATCTTGATGAGGAACTGTCTGTACATCTTGGTTAATAACAAGTTGTTTTTTGTTTACGCTTCAAACCTGAGATTTTAAATGGTATGTGAGTTGTATGTTGTTTTTACACACACTTTATTATCCTTGGAGTCACGTCTTTCTATTTCACTTTCACAGATCTTTTGGGAAGCTGAATAAGGAGAATTCATGTTTTTCACGGCTATGATACAAGAACAAATGGAGCACGTATGACAATAGAGACTGTATGAACTTCCCTGTTTATTTAGACAGAGGATTTGGACAATTGTGGCTGGAAAGAATAAAAAATAGACTGACATGCCTGTTGAATATGTTCGCTTTGTGTTAGGTTGACTTGCCCACTTGGGCTGGCCTTTAGTTTACTTGAGTACAGCTACTCTGTATTAACTTGGTACCAGCATTCGTAATCCTGGCTATTTTGAATGCAAAGTACTTTATTGACAACAATGCCTCTCTGACACAAGAGAGTTTCCAGATGATATATGCCCACCGGGACTAGACTGCCGTTCTGTCTATCTTACAGCCGATCTAATAAGAGTGAAACTTAACCAAAGCAGGCTTTTGTAATTTACTGCCCACTGGGGCGAGATGTCCAAATGTTGGTTGCTGGTGTGAATCGCTAGCTAACTACAACGTTGCGTTCACTTTTGAAACTGTTTTGCCATTTAAAAGTGCTTGACAATTTATTTCTCTTCTAATTTATGCATATTTGATGCATGTATGTTATGTTTAATACATTGTTTCAATATAAGCCGTGTAGATATACAATGTAGCTCCGGTAATTTTCGGCTCTGCGAGTCTGTTTTCCATTTTTGTATCACGTGACTTCTATATTACTGAAACAAACACAAACACTCGCACTCGTGATAAAGAAGGCTTGCCTTCGAAACGCGTCGAGTGAAGCTCAAGAAATAAAGCAAGCTTTTCTGCACTTACGTGGCCCGGACAATCGTTTCTGACCTACTGGAGGATAAGTTTTGGAATATTTCATAAGACTCCAACACCTTTTTTATTGCTGAATTCATTGTTAGCTTCAAATGTTTTTTAGTTCACCCACAGGGATCTTAAAAGATTAACAGTACTTTTCACTGAAATTAGGACAAATCTTAGTCTTCTCTTTCCCAAAAAGCCCTCTCATAAAAATGAAAAGGGCAAAAAGGTGGTGCCAAGATGTAGTATGGTCTCCATTAAGATAATCTATCAATTCCCATCCACCTCTGCATTTCTCAAATCCAGAACCTTTGCACATATCTTCCTCTCCAAGGAGTCCTCTGCTACTGGCATACATACACACTATTGATTTGACATGTTAGAACCTTTAAAGTTTCCATGCCCGACATCTTTTCACACACTCCATCCGACCATGCACCTAACATACACGTTGTTATTCATCATGGGCATCCTCGCACATCACCTTGCACCATCCCCACCTCACATACACTTCTGAGACATTCCACATTCGGACCTGTTTTAGAGTTCGACAGAGATGTTTCTCTATGACAAATATGAGGAATATACCATCCACCATAAGAAGTAATTCACTTGTAATATGGCGGACGGCATATCAGTCCCATTTGTCTCCGAGTATCCCATCTGTTGAACTCTAAATCAGGCCCTCAGCCTTCCCAACAACCTCGGTAAGAAAGGTCCCATTGATGGAGGTGGAGATGGACAGCAGGGGTGTCTGGTTGGGGCTAAACTTGACAAAGATGCTGGTGATTTTGTTGCTGAAGAATATGGACAGCTCTTTGCAGAGGTCCTGAGAGGGGGCGATGCTGGTGGAGCTTGCTGCTGGGGAGGTGACATTTTCAGAATGGCATAGATTTCCCATGCGCGTTGGTGCTGCCTTCCATGCAGTCTGTGATCGCGGAGCGTTTGGTGGCCTGATCTGTTGATGTTATCGTCTGATGGCAGATTTGTAGGTGCTATTGTCTGTGTCTTTCTTGTTTGAGATGCTTGCAGCAACACTTGGCTTTTCTGAACTCTTCCATGTACAAGCTTGCTTGCAGTCTGATTGTCTTACCTTTGCTGAGAGGGGCAGTCAGTGATCCATGCATTGAAGTTGGAGATAAAATTTGGGAGGCTGTTGATGTGTCGAGGGCAATGTTGAAGGTTATCGGCAGACCAGGTAGCTTCTGGGTTCTTGTACCTCTCTTGGTGTGAGGCTCTGACGGTGATGATTCTGTGGCAATGTGGGATGGTTACTCTGAAGTTGACGGAGGCGAGGTCAGACTAGGTGATTGGTGTGGTGTTGTCTATTGTAATGTTGATGAAACTGGTGAATATGAGGTTTAGTTGGTGTTCGGTGGCATGGGTGGGACATTGTACCTGCTGAGTGAGGCTAATGACAGTCAATGGTCACGGTAGGCCCGGACCTATGTGCAATATGAGGCTGGCCTCAATGAAGCACTGGTCAGATACACCAACCAGGTTCATCCTGGTCATAGATGTCACCTTCTGATTTAGGTCCTGATTTACAGTGCGGTTACTCCAATCGGGGAGGCAGAGTATTTTACTACAATGCCCTAATGGAGTAACCATACAAATTTAGAGATGCCTGCTGTCGCAGCAGACAACATTAATATTGTCAAGAACCACTAGAACAGTAGTTCCTGATAAAGCATTGAAAGTGTGCCTTCCGTGGGGGAAACTAAAGATTCTCTCAGAATTAGGGGATGTATTATTGGCAGCCTCCTGGCAGTCAAATATGATCAGAGGGGTGGCGATTTTAGCGAGACCCTCCATCCAAACTACGAAAGAATAGAGTTATGAATATGGAAAGTAACATTTTTACCTTTTCAATGTACAATGTATCTACATACAAAGAGAGAATACTGTGAAAGTAAGTGACACAGTTTATAATGCTAGATTTTTTGTAACATGTTTTATTATCTTACTATATAATGATACAATACATACTTTTATAATTTCTATGTACTTCCTATAAACTTTGACCTGTGGTTTAAAGCAATACAAACCTTGCACATGGACGGTGGGCCATTGTGGAATGCAGGGTAGAGGAAGTAATATTTAATCTATGTACAGAGTATGACTCTAACTTTGATGAAGCCCCGATATTGGAATACTTAAATGGCAAGCTTGCTACATGGCCCACTCCGTTATTGCTCTGTGGGGACTTTAATATAAATATGACTTGTGGGGATCTCCAAACCTGTGGACAGAATTATAAAGGCAGGAAGGCCAGGGTATGCAAGGCCCTATGTCAACTGTTAGCTGACCGCGGCTTGAGGGATGCTTGGAGTCATTTGCATAGGCAAGACCCAGGATATACGTTATATTCGCACCCACACAATAGGCTTGTACATCTTGATTATTTCTTTTTATCCTCGTTATTATTTACAGGGCTTAACAATTGTGTGTATCCATGAGTTACATCGGATCATGCGCCAGTGTTAGTAGAAAGTCCGGCACTTGGGGGGGTATAGCCCGAGAGCTTTCACTTTTGATAGAGAGCATTTGCTGGATGATATTTTTATTGAGCATATGGAGGGTTGGATAAAGGAGTTCTTTCAAATTAACCGGTACTCTGCGTCTTGGGGGGTTCTTTGGGACACATTCAAAGCCGGGTTTAGAGGGGAAACTCAGAGCTATGGGTTATATAAACGAAAACTAGCTAAGCAGGCACTGCAGGTATTGTATAATGAACTTAAGACTGCTGAAAATGAATTGGCTAATGGGCTAGGTGCAAGACATAATGCTGCAGCATTACAGAATAACTTAGCTAGGTTTAAGGCTAAAATGAATCTGGAACGGAGTAAAGAAATTGCCATAAAATATCAAACCTATGAAAAAGAGTGCCATGAATATGGGGAGGCCACTGGACGTTGTTTAGCCCAGAAACTTTGTATAAAGAAGGCTGAACAAAGAATAACTGGGGTTAAAAATGCGACCAGGGTTATGGTGTTTGACCCTCAGGAAATCCTCAAGGTCTTTTTTGTTTTTTATACAGAATTGTATACAGGGCAAGATAATGGATGTTCTCTGTTGGATCTAGGATTCCTAGACTCAATGTGGGGCCAATTGGAACAGGCGGATGCCGAGATGCTAGATGAGCCTATTACGTTAGGTGAATTAGAACAAGCCGTCAATACTCTTGCAATAGGGAAAGCTGCAGGACCGGATAAACTTCAGCTTGAAATTTATAAGACCTTTTTCCAAGACGTTAAGTCCGATATGCTTAAGGTGTTTCAAATAGCACAAAAAGGGAAGATACCGCGATCCTGGGCTGAGGCCAATGTCTGTATTTTCAAGAAAAAGGGGAAGCCGTCTGAGTTACCTGGGTCCTACAGTCCAATTTCTCTTCTTAACTGTGATGGTAAGATTTATACAAACATTTTGGCCACACGGTTGGCAAGAGTTATAACACCCTTAGTATCTTTAAAACAGCATGGTTTTATACCGGGAAGGGGAACGGTAGACCATGTGAGCAGAGTAGTGACTCTTTTTGATATAGCACAGGCAGAATCTAGACAATTAGGGTTGGTCTTACTCTATGCTAAAAAAGCATTCGACTGTGTGTCTTGAAATTTTTTATGGGGGCCTACAACAAATGGGCTTTGGGCAGGGATATATTCAAGCTTTGCAGGCCCTATATCACCTCCCCACGGCCAAAATTTTCTCCATGGGGCATTTTTCTGAGACTATCGTGATTTCTAGAGGCACACGACAAGGATGCCCGTGCTCACCCCTTTTGTTTGCGCTTTATATGAACCCCTTTATTATTATGCTGGAACGGAGTCAAAAGATTATACCCTTTACTGTATGACAAGATCACTTTTGTGCACTGCGTACGTCGATGATATTGCGAACGTAACTTCCAATCCAGGCCTTGCAGTACCTGAAATAGAATATCTGGCCTAGAAATTCGGGGTAGCATCAGGGTATAAATTAAACACATCCAAAACCCACATTTTATGTGCAAGTCAAATAATGGGCAATGATCCTAGAGTGGTTAGCGCAGCCACATACCTAGGCATTAAGATACGCACCTCGTCAAAAGAGATTGTAGCGGTTAATTGGGGTGATATTAATGTGGGTGTAAAACGGTCCCTCAAGAGGTGGGAACATTTGCATCTTTTACTAGTATGCAGATCCAATGTACTGCAGATGAATGTTCTGCCTAGGGTTATGTATTTTTTTTTAGGGCTGTGCCTTTGGAGGTATCAGGTAAACTAATTCAACACTTACAATCACTATGTGCCAGGTGGATGTGGGCTCCAGGGAAACAGCGAAGAGCTAATCGATTCATGACCCTCTCTCGAGAAAAAGGAGGGTGGTCTGTACCTGATTTTGCTTTTCATTATTATGCTTGTATTTTGGTTAATGTTCGTATTTTGTTGATTGGGGAAGAGGTCAGCAATGCAGTTGAAGCCCCCTCAATCGACCAGATGATTCTGGGCCCTGAGGTAAAGCAGTTTTTATTTAAAAGGTTGCATGGCAGCTATTTTCAAAGAACCTGCTTTATAGTGTTAAATGCTGTGTTCAAAATTTGGAACACAGTTCGGAGAAGTTTTAAGATTCCTGTACTCTCTGTTTATACACCTACGGATGCCACTGGATTGCTACCATCGATCTTCTGGGATCATGTGGCTGCCATCTAGAGGGTGAAGGGTATTACCTGACTTGGCGATATGTATCAGGTGGATGGGACTTTATTTTCGTTCTCAGAGCTGGTGGATAAATATCATTTATCTACAAACCAATTTTTTAAGTTTTTGCAATTAAGGAATTTTTTAGGAAAATACTACGACTTTTAAAATTATAGAAACTATTCGACGACAGAGAAATATTGGCTTAATATACAAAATATTGTTAGATGGTAGAATAGATGACTTAGGGCCAGATGTATCAAATGGTTTTGCTCATTCTGTGTCTAAGGGGAAATGCTTTGATACATATGGCCCTAAGAGAAGTACAATACTAAATGTAGAACCTGGCTGAGAAATCCCGCAATCTCATTGGAGAAATCGATTGATTTGTCTGGAAGGATTCTAATGGCAGCTGATTTAAAAAGTCAACACTATAAAATGTTATTTGATCTGTACCATACTCCTGCCAAGATGATGAAGTGGGGACCCATAATGATGGAAAATGTTTTCGGTGTGGAGCAGATAATGAAGATATTCTTCATGTTTTTTATGTATGTGCTGCTCTAAACTCCTTGGTAGGATCCATAGAAAGATTTTTATCGGAGATTACAGGGGTCCCTGCTAAAGTCTCAAAATCTATGATGTTGTTAGGAATTTGGGAAGAATTGCCCCAGGGGAAACCAATGTACAAATTTTGTTACAGCGTTGGCACGGATTTCAATAGGGTCCTTCTGGCTACGACAAGAGGTTCCTTCTTTTGAAATGTGGCGGGCCAAGTTGCTTAATATTTGTAATATGAAATATAGCTTATATTCTGTTAGAGGACCTAGAAAAAGAAAATTGGGTCTAGAGTTTTGGGGGACTTTGAGAGATTATATGCCAGGATAAGGGATTATGGTCATATGAAATTTTTCATCTTTTGAGTTATTTTGATGAAATGTTATATTTAACCCCTTGCGGGCTCCCGTCGGCAAGCACTCTCTCCCTGGTGCTGCAAACGGCCAATGGCCGTCGCAGCCCCGCCCACCTTGGGGAACTCCCACACCGCGGCAGAATTGCCGCCGCGGTTAAGGCGTTAAGGAAGACTATGTCCTCTGTTATTGTTTATAATAATCAGAGATGGATATTTTTCTGTACCTTGCTACTTTGGATTTACAATTTAAAAAAAAGAAAGTGAGCCTTTTACAGCTCCATCAACATGACTGTTCTGTACCCTGCACTTTCAATTTCTTTTTTTTTGTGTGTGCTGTATGACAGTTGATGTGATGGGTTATAAATGGAGTTTGGGGTGTGAGTAGGGCTGTTTCCAGAGTGATCGTTCATGTCTATTATTAAATAAAAGTATTGTCTTTTCTCTTATTGTTCTCTGTGTATGCTTTTGTGATCCCAACGGACACTACTAAAACTTGTTTCTATTGATTGCTTTCCTGCATATCTACACAAGTGATGATACTTTGAATGTATTGAAACTTTTTTATTTATATAAAAGATTTTGAAGTGTATTATCCTTTTCTTTGAATCACTAGGCTTTTTTGCATCTCACTAGTGCCTTAGACTTTGGAAAACAAATCTCTTAGCTATTTATCCATGTGTGGCAGGTTGTTCTGTTTTGGATTTTGGTCTGATTAGCCTTGTTACCTGCCTTACTATTTTGGTTCCGGGGCCCCCTTTTTGTTCTAGGCACAATTTGAGGCTGACCCGATGATGCACTGGTCAGACACACCAACCAGGTTCATCCTGGCCATAGATTGTACCTTCTGACATGGAACCTGATTTACAGTATGGTTGCTCCATCAGGGGTGACAAAGTATTATACTACATTGTCCTGATGGAATAAACATACTCCAAATTTAGAGATGTCTACTCTCCCAGTGGACATCTTTAATTTCACAGGAACCACCATAATGGCAGCTCCTGATATTGCATTGAAATTGTGTCTTACAGCTACATCAACATGATGAAGCTTTAACCTGCACTTCAAAATTCTTTTTTTTTTTTTTAAGAAAATGCTAAATGAGATTTTCTTTTTGATAATAAAAAACAATGAGCACCCCTCATCATGGGAGTTGTTTCCCATGGCATGGCGTACTTGAAATGTGTTTACTTTCACATAAATCCAATTTTTGGATGGCAGTAAGCCAAAATTAAAAAAAAACTTGTCATTTGTTTGCAAACTCTAAATAGGGGATGTGGACTAATGCAAATCCTCCGATGGCCCTTACTCCATCGGGTCATTGGAGGTGTATGTCAGTATTAGAGACAGAGTAGTCTCCGGTGCTAACATACTGAAGGTCCTCTCAACTCTAAATGAGACAGAAGACCTTCAGTATGGTGGCAGACTAGTGCTGTTGCAACGGAGTATCCTTTCTTCTGCACTCTTAATCAGGATCTATGTCCTTTAAGTCACAATCCACCATAGGAGTGCACTTCTGCAGCCCCTCAGGATCTCATCGGGGCAGGGGCCACTTAGAAGCAGGGTGTTAGGTAGAGGCAAACAGCAGGATCCAGTTCAGGTCCTTTTTCCACTGGCCAGCTGGGTACTTTCAGTAAAAGGCCTCTTGTACCTTGTTGTATCCCTGTAGCTTGAACAAGAGGTCAGCCTTATGACACTTGGAGTCTATCTCTTTGTACTGTGTGTTTCAAGAGGGAGCAGGCCCAGTCCTTTAAGGCTTTTCTCTGACTAAAGACAGCAGATCAAGTCCTCTTCTGATCTTCCGCAGGTTCAGAAAGTGTTCATAAGTGGGTGCCTGAATATGACAGATAGGGGTGTAGGTATACTGCCGGGCATGCCCCAACCAATAAGGTAAAAGTGCCTCCTGCCAACCCTACCCACTTTGGAAATTTTCAAGATGGCAATAGTTTTCGATCACACTAAACTTGCACTATGAAGGCTGGGAGTGTGAATGGAGAGTGCACTATGGCAACCCTAGTGTCTGCCCACATCTAACACTAAAATCCAGTTTGAAGCAGACACTGTAGCCACAATACGCTCAGAGACAGTAGACTGATAGGACAAAAGCAAAGCCTGTCAGCAACCAGACAGTGGATCTTCAAGAATTGTCTTGTCATCTTATTCTCTCCCCTTTCAACTATGCTCCAAGTGTTTTATGTGAACTCAGCAGATCTATCAAGCAGAATTTGACACTCAAGCTGGATGTTACACTGTAGGGTCAAAAAGAATGCCCACAGCCCCCTTCCTGCATGTTCTGGGGAGTTCAGAAGAATTGTCTTTGCCCATTCAGATCAGCCTATTGTTTACTCCTGGGAGCACTTCATACCTATTGAAGGCCAATTACTGACTGTGTGTAGCCGGAGAATCAATACAAATTAGCCTCCTAAAATATCAGGCAGGGAAAAGGTATCTTTCTAAGAGCCACATTTCCTTAATATTAATACAAAATCAACGTAGTCAATAAATTGGATTTTATAATAACTATTACATATAATTATTCTTTTTTTTCTACATGGGCCCATTCTGAGATACACTATTGTATTTTCATCAGTCCTTTGGTTTTCTAGGGCATCTAGGCCTGCCACAGTGAACATTGTTTTTGAGGGCTTGCCACTGCAGGGACCTGGTAACATGACATTTCTACATATCCCATTTTTAAATGCACTGCACACTACAATGTCAGCTTTAAGGCCTACATAGGAATGACTCATTACTATTTAAAAGAAAGGTTTTACCTCAATCAATTAGGCATTTATGAAGCACTGAAATCACCTGTGAGGGTCTCAAGGTGCTGGAGATGTTGGTTGCTGCATGGTGGTTTGTTCATTCAAACATCCAGGTTTTGAGTTCCTTCTTCAATTTCTGGAGCAACAATGCGGTCCGGAGGTGCACGGGAAGGTTGTTCCATGCCTTGGCTGCCATATGCAAGAAGGAGTGTCCTTAAATGTTGGCTTGGTGGATCTGTGGGATGTCTGCGAGGTAGAGGGAGGCTGATCAAAGGTGTCTGGTCAGTTGGTGGAAGGTCAGGCATCTGTTGATCTATGTTGGTCCTTTGTTGTGTAATGCTTTGTAGGTGTGGGTCAGCATCTTGAACTGGCAACTCTTCTGGATCGGGTGCCAGTGAAGTTTCTTGATGTGGGGTGTGATGTGGGTCCTTCTGGGTAGGTCGAGGATGAGTCTTTTCACTGTGTTTTGAGTTGTCTGGAGTCTCTTCAGGAGGCGTGTTGACTCTTCATAGATTACTGTCCAGGATGATGCCAAGGTTGCGGGCTTGGTCTGGGGGGTAGGTGGCGGGCCAACATACATCATTACATGGTGAGGTGTTGGTCCCACCTTGTCATGGAACCTGTAAAAAAAGGGTTTGTTCTGACAGATCATATTGTAGCTAAGCCTGCATCAGTGAAAACCAGTTTTGCAGGGGCAGAGTTTGGCCTCGGATAAGATGGCTGTTGCGAGAAATCGGTTTGTTGGTTATGGGGATGTGAGCCCTTCGCATACAACCACCACAATTCTTGTCAGTGTGAACCACAAAAGCCACAAAATTAGCCTGTGCTAAACCCTCTGGTAGCTTGACGCGAAAAGAGTCAGGCCTAACTTACGCTAAACTTAGAGGCAATGTATAAAGTATTTATGAGGCTCTCAAAAAGTAATAAAGTGAAAACACAACACAAGGAAAATCCCACACCAATTAAGAAAACAAAGTAATATGTTATAAATTATTTGCCACCAAAAATCCAATCAGTAGAACTGGAAAAATATAATTTCAAAGATTTAAGGTAAGTACAGCACCTCAAAGGACTAAGCGCCACTCGCGGTTATCTAGTTCAGCGAGACCAGGTGAAAGTCACAAGTTCAGGCCAACCACGATGGAGTGAGCACAGGCCAGATACAGGGACCAGGTTAGTCTGGCTGAAAACATTACATTCTCAAAGTTCTGCATAAAGAGTCCAGTTCGCGGTGGGGAGTCCACAAGAAGCAGGGAGAGCATTTCGGATGGCCGTCGCTGTAGCACGAAGAGCAGGCCACGCGTCGCAGACGGTCATAGCTGTTGCACGAAGATCCTGTTGGGTGTAATGGACGATCACTGCTGCAGCTTCGCATTGAGTAGTCACTATGGACTGTTGATGCTGTAGCACAAAGTTCAGATATCGCATTGCCGGTAGGCCCTGATGACCTCTGTAGCACGAAGAGCCTGGTTCTCCAAATGTTTGCATTGTCTGGGCTGCAGGATCTTGGCACAAACAGACCTGTTCTTGGTCGTGGTCGTGAAGAGCCCAAAAGTTTAGGATTTCTCATTTTCTTTCAGGAGGAGATCAACTAACCTGGGACCTTTCGGGGATCAGGAACTCACTCCAACAGAGGCCAGGTGGACTCAAAGTTCAGGCCAACCACGATGGAGTGAGCACAGGCCAGATACAGGGACCAGGTTAGTCTGGCTGAAAACATTACATTCTCAAAGTTCTGCATAAAGAGTCCAGTTCGCGGTGGGGAGTCCACAAGAAGCAGGGAGAGCATTTCGGATGGCCGTCGCTGTAGCACGAAGAGCAGGCCACGCGTCGCAGACGGTCATAGCTGTTGCACGAAGATCCTGTTGGGTGTAATGGACGATCACTGCTGCAGCTTCGCATTGAGTAGTCACTATGGACTGTTGATGCTGTAGCACAAAGTTCAGATATCGCATTGCCGGTAGGCCCTGATGACCTCTGTAGCACGAAGAGCCTGGTTCTCCAAATGTTTGCATTGTCTGGGCTGCAGGATCTTGGCACAAACAGACCTGTTCTTGGTCGTGGTCGTGAAGAGCCCAAAAGTTTAGGATTTCTCATTTTCTTTCAGGAGGAGATCAACTAACCTGGGACCTTTCGGGGATCAGGAACTCACTCCAACAGAGGCCAGGTGGACTCAAAGTTCAGGCCAACCACGATGGAGTGAGCACAGGCCAGATACAGGGACCAGGTTACTCTGGCTGAAAACATTACATTCTCAAAGTTCTGCATAAAGAGTCCAGTTCGCGGTGGGGAGTCCACAAGAAGCAGGGAGAGCATTTCGGATGGCCGTCGCTGTAGCACGAAGAGCAGGCCACGCGTCGCAGACGGTCATAGCTGTTGCACGAAGATCCTGTTGGGTGTAATGGACGATCACTGCTGCAGCTTCGCATTGAGTAGTCACTATGGACTGTTGATGCTGTAGCACAAAGTTCAGATATCGCATTGCCGATAGGCCCTGATGACCTCTGTAGCACGAAGAGCCTGGTTCTCCAAATGTTTGCATTGTCTGGGCTGCAGGATCTTGGCACAAACAGACCTGTTCTTGGTCGTGGTCGTGAAGAGCCCAAAAGTTTAGGATTTCTCATTTTCTTTCAGGAGGAGATCAACTAACCTGGGACCTTTCGGGGATCAGGAACTCACTCCAACAGAGGCCAGGTGGACTCAAAGTTCAGGCCAACCACGATGGAGTGAGCACAGGCCAGATACAGGGACCAGGTTAGTCTGGCTGAAAACATTACATTCTCAAAGTTCTGCATAAAGAGTCCAGTTCGCGGTGGGGAGTCCACAAGAAGCAGGGAGAGCATTTCGGATGGCCGTCGCTGTAGCACGAAGAGCAGGCCACGCGTCGCAGACGGTCATAGCTGTTGCACGAAGATCCTGTTGGGTGTAATGGACGATCACTGCTGCAGCTTCGCATTGAGTAGTCACTATGGACTGTTGATGCTGTAGCACAAAGTTCAGATATCGCATTGCCGGTAGGCCCTGATGACCTCTGTAGCACGAAGAGCCTGGTTCTCCAAATGTTTGCATTGTCTGGGCTGCAGGATCTTGGCACAAACAGACCTGTTCTTGGTCGTGGTCGTGAAGAGCCCAAAAGTTTAGGATTTCTCATTTTCTTTCAGGAGGAGATCAACTAACCTGGGACCTTTCGGGGATCAGGAAC
Source organism: Lissotriton helveticus (assembly GCF_964261635.1). Classification (NCBI taxonomy): domain Eukaryota; kingdom Metazoa; phylum Chordata; class Amphibia; order Caudata; family Salamandridae; genus Lissotriton; species Lissotriton helveticus. Next base: position 1,954,781,610 of record NC_136067.1, read on the forward strand.
TCACTCCAACAGAGGCCAGGTGGACTCAAAGTTCAGGCCAACCACGATGGAGTGAGCACAGGCCAGATACAGGGACCAGGTTAGTCTGGCTGAAAACATTACATTCTCAAAGTTCTGCATAAAGAGTCCAGTTCGCGGTGGGGAGTCCACAAGAAGCAGGGAGAGCATTTCGGATGGCCGTCGCTGTAGCACGAAGAGCAGGCCACGCGTCGCAGACGGTCATAGCTGTTGCACGAAGATCCTGTTGGGTGTAATGGACGATCACTGCTGCAGCTTCGCATTGAGTAGTCACTATGGACTGTTGATGCTGTAGCACAAAGTTCAGATATCGCATTGCCGGTAGGCCCTGATGACCTCTGTAGCACGAAGAGCCTGGTTCTCCAAATGTTTGCAATGTCTGGGCTGCAGGATCTTGGCACAAACAGACCTGTTCTTGGTCGTGGTCGTGAAGAGCCCAAAAGTTTAGGATTTCTCATTTTCTTTCAGGAGGAGATCAACTAACCTGGGACCTTTCGGGGATCAGGAACTCACTCCAACAGAGGCCAGGTGGACTCAAAGTTCAGGCCAACCACGATGGAGTGAGCACAGGCCAGATACAGGGACCAGGTTACTCTGGCTGAAAACATTACATTCTCAAAGTTCTGCATAAAGAGTCCAGTTCGCGGTGGGGAGTCCACAAGAAGCAGGGAGAGCATTTCGGATGGCCGTCGCTGTAGCACGAAGAGCAGGCCACGCGTCGCAGACGGTCATAGCTGTTGCATGAAGATCCTGTTGGGTGTAATGGACGATCACTGCTGCAGCTTCGCATTGAGTAGTCACTATGGACTGTTGATGCTGTAGCACAAAGTTCAGATATCGCATTGCCGGTAGGCCCTGATGACCTCTGTAGCACGAAGAGCCTGGTTCTCCAAATGTTTGCATTGTCTGGGCTGCAGGATCTTGGCACAAACAGACCTGTTCTTGGTCGTGGTCGTGAAGAGCCCAAAAGTTTAGGATTTCTCATTTTCTTTCAGGAGGAGATCAACTAACCTGGGACCTTTCGGGGATCAGGAACTCACTCCAACAGAGGCCAGGTGGACTCAAAGTTCAGGCCAACCACGATGGAGTGAGCACAGGCCAGATACAGGGACCAGGTTAGTCTGGCTGAAAACATTACATTCTCAAAGTTCTGCATAAAGAGTCCAGTTCGCGGTGGGGAGTCCACAAGAAGCAGGGAGAGCATTTCGGATGGCCGTCGCTGTAGCACGAAGAGCAGGCCACGCGTCGCAGACGGTCATAGCTGTTGCACGAAGATCCTGTTGGGTGTAATGGACGATCACTGCTGCAGCTTCGCATTGAGTAGTCACTATGGACTGTTGATGCTGTAGCACAAAGTTCAGATATCGCATTGCCGGTAGGCCCTGATGACCTCTGTAGCACGAAGAGCCTGGTTCTCCAAATGTTTGCAATGTCTGGGCTGCAGGATCTTGGCACAAACAGACCTGTTCTTGGTCGTGGTCGTGAAGAGCCCAAAAGTTTAGGATTTCTCATTTTCTTTCAGGAGGAGATCAACTAACCTGGGACCTTTCGGGGATCAGGAACTCACTCCAACAGAGGCCAGGTGGACTCAAAGTTCAGGCCAACCACGATGGAGTGAGCACAGGCCAGATACAGGGACCAGGTTACTCTGGCTGAAAACATTACATTCTCAAAGTTCTGCATAAAGAGTCCAGTTCGCGGTGGGGAGTCCACAAGAAGCAGGGAGAGCATTTCGGATGGCCGTCGCTGTAGCACGAAGAGCAGGCCACGCGTCGCAGACGGTCATAGCTGTTGCACGAAGATCCTGTTGGGTGTAATGGACGATCACTGCTGCAGCTTCGCATTGAGTAGTCACTATGGACTGTTGATGCTGTAGCACAAAGTTCAGATATCGCATTGCCGGTAGGCCCTGATGACCTCTGTAGCACGAAGAGCCTGGTTCTCCAAATGTTTGCATTGTCTGGGCTGCAGGATCTTGGCACAAACAGACCTGTTCTTGGTCGTGGTCGTGAAGAGCCCAAAAGTTTAGGATTTCTCATTTTCTTTCAGGAGGAGATCAACTAACCTGGGACCTTTCGGGGATCAGGAACTCACTCCAACAGAGGCCAGGTGGACTCAAGCAGGTTAACCGCTTGCGCGCTAGCGGTTTTCCCGCTGCAGGCTGGATTTTTAAAAAACCCGCGTTACGTGACAAAGCCAGCTCGTCATGCGCGTAGCGCAGGTAACGTCCATGACGAGCTGGCTTTGTCATCCGCGCTGAAGGGGTTAAGTTGCAGGCCTAGGCAGGTCTAGTGCAGCAGGTCAGCTGGGCAGTTGCAGAGAGGTCTCTGGAGCTTGCTGTGTCCCTATAGCTCAGAACGGTAAACAGACATAATATCGAATCAAAAATATAGAATGGACTTAATATCGAAGTCAAAATATAGAATGGACAAAATATTGAATGGACAGATTATAGTGGTGAAAAATATCGAATTGAAGGTAAGTAATATAATATCGATTTTTTAAATATAGAAAGTCAAAATATCGAAGTATATAATATAGGTATTAAAATATATCGAATTTATAATAATATCGATTTTTTTAAAGGTTTTTTTATGTTATTTACTTTTTGCGTAATTTAATTCTGTAGCTGGTTGTGGGTTTATAGGGGAATAGGGTGGGAAGTAATTTAATTGTAATTAATTAAATATGTTAATTTATTTATTGGTATTTATTTCGAATAATTTGGTAATTAATTTTTAATTGGTAATTAATTATTTATTCATTGGTAATTAATTTTTAATTGGTAATTTACTTTTATTTATTGATTAATTGATAATTACGTTTATTTTATTAATTTATTTTCCGGAGCGGGTTGTGGGTTTATAGGGGAATAGGGTGGGAAGTAATTTAATTGTAATTAATTAAATATGTTAATTGGTATTCAGTTTGAATTAATTGTTAATTAATTATTAATTGTTAATGAATTAATTTTAAATTGGTAATTAATTTGTAATAATTGAATAATTGATAACTATGTTATTTTTATTAATTTATTTTCTGCTGTGGGTTGTGGGTTTATAGGGGAATAGGGTGGGAAGTAATTTAATTGTAATTAAGTAAATCATTTTTATTTATTTATTGGTATTGATTTTTAATTTATTGTTAATTAATTGTTAATTGGTAATTAATTTGTATTAATAGGTAACTAATTTTAATAACTAATATTATTTGTATTTTTAATTGAGTAATTATTACATAATATTAAATTGGTAATTTATTTTAATTATTTTTTTCTTGGTATTAATATTTAATTAATTCTTATTAATATATTAAATCTTTACTTTCCCTACTGTTGCACTCTCTTGAGTGGGAATAGTAATTTGTACCCCTACGCTATCCAACGCTTTCCCTACTGTTGCACTCTCTGGAGTGGGAATAGCAATTTTTACCCCCACGCTATACAACGCTTCCTCTACTGTTGCACTCTCTGGAGTGGGAATAGTAATTTTTACCCCTACGCTATCCAACGCTTTCTCTACTGTTGCACTCTCTGGAGTGGGAATAGTAAGTTTTACCCCTAAGCTATCCAATGATTTCCCTACTTTTACACTCTCTGGAGTGGGAATAGTAATTTTTACCCCTAAGCTATCCAACGCTTTCTCTACTGTTGCACTCACTGGAGTGGGAATAGTAATTTTGACCCCTATGCTATCTAACGCTTTACCTATGTTGCACTCTCTGGAGTGGGAATAGTAAGTTTTACCCCCCCGCTGTCCAACGCTTTCCCTACTGTTGCACTCACTAGAGTGGGAATAGTAATTTTTACCCCTACGCTATCTAACGCTTTTCCTACTGTTGCACTCACTAGAGTTATAAGAATGAAAATGCATGCAGAATAATAAAATTTGCACCCAGACAAGAATATGAAATGCTGTGAGAGATGTTTAAAGCTTTTTTTTATGGCATAAATTGAGATAGAATATACAAAAAAAGAGAGGTATATTTACAAGCTGCATGCGCAATCTTTGACATAGCTGTGTGTTTATAAGGTAGACTCTCACAATGATAACATCTCTCACAGCATTTCATATTCATGTCTGGGTGCATATTTACAAGCTGCGTGCACAATCTTTGACATAGCTGTGTGTTTATAAGGTAGACTCTCACAATGTTAACATCTCTCACGGCATTTCATATTCTTGTCTGGGTGCATATTTTATTATTCTGCATGCATTTTCTGCTTGCACCCATGTCAAAAATTGCGCAAGAGTCTTGTAAATATGCCCCTCTTTATCTTATATTCCATCTCAATTGATACCATTACTGAAATACTTTATGCATCTCCTACACCATTTCATATTTTTTTCTATCTGCTATTCCTATCCTTCTCCATACATTCACTGCTTCCACCCATACTAAAGGTTGCACAAGGCGCTTCAAAAAAAGGAGCATATTTACAAGTCCAATGAAACCATTACACAATTTCAATTTATCATAATAATGAGCAACTAGAGTGCTAACATTCTGAATTTATGGAAAATGTGTGACATATCTTGTTGATGGAACGAAAGTAAACAAGCATTGAAAATGCAATAGATCTCAACCTCGTTGTCAGACATACTGTTGGTAAAGACAGACATGGTACATTATATCTAAAATTCTACTAATCTGCCTAAAATCACACTGTAAGTGAAGCTTGATTCACCCATCATTGTAATCTTAGGCAGAGTCACACATACTGTTGGCAGAGACAGACATGGTATATTATATCTAACATTCTGATCATGTGCCTAAGATCACACTGTGAGTGAAGCTTGATTCACCCATTATTGTGATGTTAGGCAGAGTCACATATACTGTCGGCAGGGACAGACATGGTACATTATAACTAAAATCCTATTAATCTGCCTAAGATCACACTGTGAGTGAAGCTTGATATAATGAGCAACTAGAGTGCTAACATTCAGAATTTATGGCAAACGTGTGACACATCTGAATGCCTTCTTGATGGAACTAAAGTGAACAAGCATTGAAAATACAATAGATTTGGTGTGATCTTAGGCACATGTGCACCATATTACATGTAAATCTACCATCTCTTTGTCTGCAAGCAGTATATATGTCTCTGCTGATATTATTTCAAAGTATTTACAGGCCAAAAACAGACAACCTATATATAAACAAGACATAACATTAATTAGTTATATCTAACATTGCGGAAGCGGCTTGTAAGTATGCCAATGAAACCTTTACACTATCTCTTGACCAGCATTAATGTCAAACATTCAGAATTTATGGCAAATGTGTGACACATCTGAATGCCTTCTTGATGGAACCAAAGTAAACAAGCATTGAAAATGCAATAGATTTGGTGTGATCTTAGGCACATGTCCATGATATTACATGTAATCTACCATCTCTGTCTGTGCAAGCAGTATGTGTGTCTCTGCACAAATTATTTCTCTGTATCTACAGGTCAAAAACAGGCCACCTATATATAAACAAGATATAACATTAATTAGTAAATTATATCTAACATTGCGCAAGCGGCTTGTAAATATGCCAATGAAACCTTTACACTATCTCTGGACCAGCATTAATGTCAAACATTCAGAATTTATGGCAAATGTGTGACACATCTGAATGCCTTCTTGATGGAACCAAAGTAAACAAGCATTGAAAATGCAATAGATCTCGCCCTCGGTGTCACACATACTGTTGGCAGTGACAGACATGGTACATTATATCTAAAATCCAATTAATCTGCCTAAGATCACACTGTGAGTGAAGCTTGAAATAATGAGCATCTAGAGTGCTAACATTCTAAATTTATGGAAAATGTGTGACACATCTGACTGCTTTCTTGATGGAAGCAAGGTAAAGAAGCATTGAAAATGCAATAGATTTGGTGTGATCTTAGGCACATGTCCACGATATTACATGTAATCTACCATCTCTGTCTCTGCAAGCAGTAGTTGTGTCTCTGCGTTAATTATTTCTCTGTATCTACAGGCCAAAAACAGGCCGCCTCTATATAAACAAGATATAACATTAATTAGTAAATCGTTTTTGACACAAAGCAAAGCACATATAATGTAAATGAGCCTTTTGTTGTATACTAGTGTTTATATTGTGTACTTATTGTAATTGTTATGTAATATGTTTGTAGTGGTCTATAATATGTTATCTTTTGTTTTCCACAGATTATAATCATCTATACAAACAAACAAAAAGATGCCTTCTAAAACAAGAACAGAGAAAAATGATAAAAGAAAATTAAGGTCTAAGGAAAAAGAAAATCAAGAACCAACCAAAATAAAATCTTCAGAGAAAAAGAAAAATGCTCCTGGTAAGCAAAGTAAAAAGTTTCTCAGGAAGTTATTGAAATGTCAAGCAAAAAAAAGTTTTTTACCTAAGAACACTGAAACACCTGAAATTTTATAAAAAGACAGGATGTCCTTCTAAAAACGTTAGACGTGTACAAGGAGACGATATCTTGCAAAGCAATAGAAGAAGTAAACAATTTTCTGACATTCGTAGACGAATGTTTTACAACAGAATTGTATTAAATGTATTAAAAAATGTCAAAAGGTATAAAAAAAGACCGCTTTTTACAAGAAAAAAAAAACATAGTTAAGATTCTGGATGAAGCATTTAAAGTGAAAAATAAATTGTTTAGTTTAGTAATGAATAGAATTCGTACACTTGATAAGATAATCAATGTGTTCAAATCAAAATGTAAGTGGAGGAGAGTAATTAATCGAACTAATTTCTGTGATGTTTTATCTGGAGAATGGAAGCATAGTTCAAGTTCTGAGCCATTTTTTAATGAAGAAAGTTACTTTCAAGATAATGATTTGGTGCATGCAGTTGACACCAGTGGTCGAGCATATGAGGTGAAGAATGGTTGTCCGGTTGAAAAAGAAGAGATTGTGTCTAGAAATACAGAAGAGGTGTTACCAAATGAAGTTTTGGGGATATGTCCTAAGGCTCCAGTGTATACATGGAATTGTAGTAGTATTTGTAGTGTTCCACAGGAATCAATTGATTTGTTTCGCAATTTCTTACGGACATATACTAAGAAAAGTGTGAAACAAAAAATGAAAATTTTACAAGAGTTAGATCCTTGTAGACTGAGAGAAAAAACAGGTTTGTAAGGGCATTCATTGGTTTGTCTTTCAAGAAAAGTATGTCAGAGTGTTTTCACCATTTTAGGATGTTAGCAGTGCATCATAATATAGTGAGGAAATTAGTGAGAAGGTTGTACTATGCAAAAAGTCCAGCACTTAAACTAAAACAGTTAAACAGTGCTCCTTTGCATGGAACTGAATTAGATGTCAAAAACATTTGTGATGAAATTGAGTTTTGTTACTTTGGTGAAAAAGAGGTCAGTGCAGAAATTGATACAGTAATAGAAGGTAATGCAGTAGAGAATGAAGAGATTTTAAGTACAGACATTTTTGAAAATGAAATTATAAAGTTTAAAGTCAATTCAAGTGAAAGGCCTAATTTTTCTTGTGTTTGTTGTCGACAAACTCATTATAAGCATCAGACTAGATTAGTTGCATTATAAGTAAAAAGCGAAAAGATAAATAATAATGAGTGGAAGGATTTTGCAACTTATTTGTTGGTTGAAAATTGCTTTGATTTGGTCTCTGATCAACGTATTTGTACATATTGCTATAATAAATTAAATGAAAATAAAATGCCTGCTAGAGCTGTTCATAATAATATGGAGTTGGTAGACATTCCTTCTGAATTGATGGATTTAAATACCTATGAGTCTATTCTGATTCAATGTGTGCATCCTTTTCAGGCTATTGTTCGCTTGGAGCCTAAGACAGGGAAATTGCCTCCTTCAGATTGACAGAGAGGATTAAAGGGAAGAGTTGTTTATTTGCCTCTAGATTTTAAGAAAAATATTGATACAATTGGTGTTGAAAAAGTAGAAGAGGAACCTCTGGTTCTTCTAGTTAATGGTGTTCCGACAAAAAGTAAGAAAATATGGCAAGAATTAGTGGATGTTAGGAAAGTCAAGAAGGCAACGTTGTATTTGGTAAAAAATAATCAGTACTATAGAAATGTGTATGTGGGAGAAGAAGAAACAACTGTAGAAGAGGACACTGATGTATCTGCTGGGCAAATAGAAAAAGTTGATGTCTCTAGAAGTGGAGAAATTTATGAACATTATAGTGTTCATCCATTGCATTCCAAAGAAGTAATGGGGAATGCTATTGACTTGTTTCAGATGAAAAAAGCCGAAGGAAGTCCCACTAGTGTATGGGAAGAAAGTTTGGAAGCTCGTTGTTTTCCACAGTTATTTCCAACAGGTGACGGTGAACGATATGACGACTGACCTGTTCAAATTCCTGCATCTGAATACCGGACTTCAAGATTATATGCCGAAGATCCAAGGTTTTGTCAAAGCATTCCATATTTGTTCTATCTACTGTTTGAGAGTGACTTGTCTGGACTTTTCATATGCAGTAAACCATATACTGAAAAGTGGACCACATCTACAAAATGTTTCGGCAAGGGACTTTATGGATAAAGTCAAACTGCAAAACAGTATTTTGGAATCTCAGCTAATTAATCTCATGGCATGTCAGCGTGGTACTAACGAGTATTGGTACCGTCGTCATGGGGAATTGAAATGTATGCTAAGAAACTTAGGAACTCCTACATGGTTCCTCACTCTTAGCTGTGCTGAGTATGCTTGGGAAGACTTACTTGAATTTCTACAAGAGGCAAATAAAAACATTGAAAATATTGAATACAAGACACCTGGAGAACTGTGCTCTTTGGATCCAGTTAATGTATGCAGGTATTTCAGTCATAGGTTTGAAGCTATGATGTCTTTTATTACAAACAAAAAAAATCCTCCGCTTGGAGAGGTGTTGGATTTCTTTTTGAGAAAGGAGTATAAAGCAAGAGGTGCTCCTCATATACATATGCTGCTATGGATTAAAGATGCACCTAAATTTGGAACAGATTCAGATGAGAAAGTGATGAGTTTCATTGAGCAGTATTCTACATGTGCTGTTCCGAAAAATACAGAAGAAAACAAATTAAGACACCAAGTTTTACGCTTTCAAACCCATTGTTGTGGGAAATACTGTCGTCGAAAATACAAATCCAAGTACAAGTTCTACACGAAATGTCGTTTTGCATTTCCACGTCCAGTAACATTGAAAGGAAGAGTCAACAATTTTATGTCTTCTCTGCGACATACTGTGACAAGGAAATTACCCAAAAATACATACAACCTAAGAAGAAATGAGGAATCCAAATACATAAATGACTACAACCCAGTCATTTTGTCCACGTGGAATGCTAACATGTATATTCAATATGTGGCTGACAACTCTATTGCTGTGGCTCGATATGTGACGTCTTACATCACAAAATCAGAAAAGACGGAACTGAAGGAAATGTGGGAGGAAATTTCACATGAAAAGAGTCTAAGCAAGAAATTATACAGTTACAGTCTGAAGATGTTGTCGCATCGAGAAATTGGAGCATATGAATGTTCTGATCGGTTGTCATCAGCAAGTCTATATGCCAAATCTAGAACCATCATTTGGGTGAGTCTAGGTCTTGCTGCAACACGAAACCGAGTTTTGAAATCTATACAAGAAATTGAGTATTTGGCGGAGAAGGAACCAGACAGTACAGATATTTTGAAGACAAACATGTTGGATACATACTATCCAAATAGAAGTACTCACCTTGAGAACGCTTGTCTCTATGAAGTTCTGCAAACCTACATTTTTAAAAAGAACGTCACAGACGACATCAATAAAGGTGTATATGCTGTCATTGGATGTGAAGGTTGTCTAGTAAAACAAAGAAAAGGCCAATTGATTAATCATCGAAAATTGAGTTGTGATTCTCCAGACAAAAGGGAATTTTATTACTTAGCTCTTTTACAACTCTTTAAACCTTGGCGTAGAGAAGAGGAACTACTTGGAGATTTTCTTAATTATGAAGATTTGTTCAATGCAACCAAGGATACGATAGAATGTCCTGTTTTTTCAAATTATCTGCAAATGTTGAACGAGGAAATACAGCAAGAAGCTACAATTGCAGCAGAGATTGCTAGAGCCAATTCTCAAGACAGTCAGAGTTCTGCTTCATTGAGTCAGGATCCACTAGGAGGACCAATTATACAAAATGAAGCTGCTACTGCCATGGATGAAGTTGAAAGAGCCATGGAACAAGCTCAGGAGGATGGAGTCGACTTAGAAGATTTGGAAAAAGAACTAAACGTTGAGCAGAGACAAATATATGACCAAGTCACAGAACAAATTGAGCATGGTTTATCTCATGAGAAAAAAGAATGCTCATGTACATCATTTGTACCTATCCGACTGTATGTGAGTGGAGAAGCAGGAACTGGGAAAAGTTTCCTGATTAAAGTGATTGCAACATATTTGCAGAAAACAACGGAGTCATCGCTCTCTTGTGTTGTTACTGCTCCAACTGGGTTGGCAGCACACAACATTAAAGTGATTACTTTACATCGCTTATTGATGCTGCCAGTAGAGCATGATAACAAATTACAATACCACAAGCTATCTGGAGAACCTTGTTGTGAAGTTTCAAGAGTCCTAAAGAAAATGAAACTTCTTTTCATTGATGAAGGAAGCATGGTATCAAATGTAATGCTTGATTTTGTGCATTTAAGAATGCAAGAAATTCTTAAAACAGACTATGATGTATTATTTGGAGGCAAACACATCATTGTTTTTGGAGATTTACTGCAACTAACTCCAGTGAAAGGACAGCCAGTGTTTAAAATGCTTACGCAAGAAGATACCAGGAAGTGCTTAGGCAGCATTGGAAATGTTAACATATGGTTACATTTCAATATGCAGAACTACTTCAAAATATGCGACAGGCAAAGGATGAAGATTATAAAAATATTCTACAAGATGTAAGAATTGGAAAACTAACTGAGCATGGCAAAGAAGCTTTACATGGACGATTAATTTCAAATTTGTTTCCAAAGGAAAATATTCTCCCAGAGAATATTTTTAAGAAAATTCCTGAAAACGAATCTGTCATATGCTTGATGCCAACTCTGCAAGAATGTTCAATCTTCAACACCAAAATGTTAAAGTTGGAAAATGAAGAGATTGTGAAACTGGAAGCTTTTGATAAAATAGAACATGCAGGAGCAACTATTATTTTGTCAGAAAAGTTGAAAACAAAATTGGATTCTTTAGAGAAGACAATATCTAAAACTGCTGGTATGGAAAAGACTCTGTATGCATCTTTAAATTGTCGTATCATTTTACGACGTAATTTACATGTGGAAAGAGGTTTAGTAAATGGAGCAATGGGTCATGTTGTGGATTTTGTGAATTACCAAAATAGAGATGGAATTAAAATTATAAAAATTAAATTTGATGGTATTGAAGAAGTACAAGAAATCAGTCGTTGTTCTGCTCATTTTTTGCTAGTGAAAGATTTATATGTCCGCAGAAAACACTTTCCTGTTTCTTTGGCATATGCAGTAACTATTCATAAATCTCAAGGTTTAAGTGTAGATACTGCTTTGGTGAATATTGGAAATTTTGTGTTCAAGGAGGGCATGGCATATGTTGCTTTATCTCGAGTCAGAACTTTATCTGGATTGTACTTGATTGATTTTGATGAGGCAAAGATTAATGCAGATCTTAATTGTGTAAAAGAATATAATAGGTTAAGAAGAGAGTATGCTCCAAATTTACCTCAATATCCTCTGTTTGAAAAGCGTGTGGTAGGCCGAAAAAGAAGGAATGAGAAAAACTGTAGTGAAGTTGTAGGAAAAAGAAAAAAAGTAGATGAAACAGTAATTGTAAGCAGAAACTAAATGGATTCAGTTAAAGATGTTGTTGGATTTCAGTTTGAAAATAGTTCTGGTGTCAACTGCTATGCTAATGTAGTGGTTAATGTTGTTTTTTTTCTCCAAACTGTAAAAGAACAGATTGCTGAAAATCGTGATCAAACACTTTGTTGTTTATTAAATTCTGTATTAGAGAAATGTAGCAGTGATAGAACAAAAATACAAAGTGTTTCTGAAATTCGAAAGGTTTTAGACATATGTTCTGGTCTAAATCAATTTACACAGAATATTCAGCAAGATTGTCAGGAATTTCTAATGTATACGTTTGTTGTTTTGCAAGGTGAAGGTGTAGATGTAGAAAATCTTTTTGGCCTTTCTTATAAATGATCAACACAGTGAGCAACCCGATATACCCTTGAGGGCTTGGGTGTAAAGTAATAGAATGGGTAGAAAGTGCCTCCAAGGGAGTTTGTTGGGCAAAAATAATTAGTTATTTAAACATTGATTTAGTAGGATACTTAGTGATCCTAAATTGAGTTTAGTTCAGATAATCATAAATTAACATACATATACTAAACATTCAACATTAAACATAAAACAACAGACATGTGTATAGGCAAAATATTGATTTTTATCACAAAAAGTCACAAGGGGTTATAAAATACAAATATATATACAGGTATACAGGAAAAATATATTGAATTGAAATTGATTTCTCTGTGAAACCTGTAGACACCTATCCAAAAAATAAATATTCTGAATTATTATTGGATAAGGATAACTGTCGACGTTTCGGTCTCTTATGGGTGATTCCTTGAGACCATCATCAGGACTGATCAATAGATATTTGCAATGCCCTATTGTAAAATGAAATAAAAATATTTACTATTACAATTACGGCCAAATCATACATCATATCTTTAAGCGCTATACACATACAATTAATGTTTAGACTGACTTAACCAACTACACAAAACATGTCGAATAAACTGATCTTTGTACTAAACATAACTAAACAATATGGTCTTTAAACTAAACATGACATACAATGATAACAAAACGGCCATATGACTGAATTCGTTATGAATATTGATCTTTAGTGTAACTAATATGACACACAGAGTATGGTATTGCAGCCCTCAGGTCAGTACATTTGAAACAATCAGATATATTAAGCACAACACATATATCATATAGCATTATTTCTAAACAGACATTCGATTATGTCTTATAGAACATGGTCTGTATACCTATGTTCAAACAATTTAAACTTATAAATGTGTGTCTAGTAGAGACCTAGAACCACTCAGTAAGACAATAACGATTTCTACTCATCGAATTATTAAATCATTGCAGTTTGTTATATGTCAACCATAGTTAAAAGTGTATCGTAGGAGACGTTAATACCTTGTTCTATTGGTCCACAAAGTGGTGGGCAAAATACTGGGTGGCTGATGGATAGACTAACCCAGACGAGTCTGTGGGGATAAAATATGGCTAAGTCTCTTGAGCACTAGTGTAATCGAAACTGATTAATTACACAATTAATTGTTAACAAGAAATCGTACCTATATGTAGAATCCTTATCTCAAAAAGGATAGGATGGATTGGAGCATCTATTGAAGGTTTATAGAAGAATCTGCAAATATTAGTTTGTGATAATGACCATTAGTAAAGAGATTGGGTACAAATGACGCATTAAATGGGGTGGATTGTGAGGTAAAAATACCTTAATTGGATCCACAGCATACACGATATATAGGAATATCGCTGCTAAAAGGTCCTCAGAATTTAAAGCAATTGGCAATCTGTAAGGTATGAAATTGACTACCGTGAGATTTACTCAAAAAGATTACGTAGTGCTATCAAAATGTAGTTAACTTCACAAAAAATTACCTTAAACGAATTAGGCCGAACTATACAGTGCGATACTCTTGAGCTGATTAAGGTATCGAGATCGTCTGTAGATCGATCTGGGAAAAATAAACGGAGTATAAAAACCACCAAACCAGTTAAATTACGGAAAGGAGTCTGCATCAGACTGCTGAGTCTGCGAAGGTACAGTTACCTGTTAAGAAGTCTTGCTCGTTTCAAAAACCAAAACGCCACTGCGAAGCGGGGAAGAGTATTACCGCGCATTTAAATGAAATTTGCTTGGATTTAGAAAGAGGACTAGACTTACAAGTGAACGGGCGCCATGTTGGAACAGTTTCAGATATTTTGTATATTGCCTAAAAACGTGATATGGAAAATAGCCGGAGTGTCTAAATGATAAATTTGAGAGTTGCTAAGTCATTTATGAAACATTAAAAGATTAGTTTAAGCAATGATAAAATGCCAGACTCATTTGTGGAATTTATCATTATCGGGTATTAAATAATTAACTAATCCAAAGTGTTGATATTACCTATATTGTAGTATCTGAGCTATGTTCTTGTTTCTATAATTAAGGACCAAAGTCCAAAGCGGTAGGTTGTACGCCATTAGGCAACAGACAAGGTAGATGCAACTAGATCATACATAGAAAACTCAACTGTGTAAATGACCAATGTTATCAACATCAAAATACATTTAAGATCCTACCTAAACAACAAAATATTGTAAGTTACATACAAAGTAAATGAAAAATACATTCAAATACATATTGAATACTAATATTAAAAATACAATTTGTATCAAATATTTTGTCAGTGAACGTAAACATTATGTTTGTAATGTTCAAAGATGGTTGAATGAATTTCACACAATGGTTACACATAACTCAATGGTTCATACAGAACTTCATACCTTGATGTACATTATCAAAGTGTGATGTCTGCCAAGGCAGAGAACGGAAATACAGTAACATCATATGGATTTTATGTCATGCATGCCAAGGCGTGCCATTCGGTAGACGAATTTAGCCCTCGATTGACTGTGTCTGTTAGGCAAATAAGTTTACCTTCCCTGAGGGCAAGGATTTTGTCCATATTATTCTGTCTTTTGCTCGGTTTGACAACTTCTAAAACCCACCAAGTCATTTCAGTTTCCTTGTGTCCAAAACGTAGATAATGTTCTACTAATGGTGCGTTCTCTTTCTTGCACCTAATTCGGGATTGATGCTGTAAAATACTCTCCTTACTCCACTTCATTAACTCCTTCTCTTACTCCCTCTGTCCTCTTACTTCTACACTCCCCTTCCCTTAATCTCTTTCTGTTAGCCTCATTCTCTCCATCCCCTTAGTCTCTCAATTCTCTTCTGTCACGCTCACTGCCTATAACTCAGCCATACTCCCACACTCACCTTCTTTCAGACCTTCTTCTTTAGTTTGCTTCCTCTATCTTTCCTTCCTTACCTCCTTCACTCTTTTCTCTTCCCTTACTTTCTTATTCCACTGTACTAACTCCTTCTGTCATGTTACTTGTACACTCCCCTTCGCTCATTCTCTCTCTGTTAGCATCATTCTCTCTGTCCTCTAAGTCTCTCACTCCTTTTCTAACATGCTCACTACCTATAACTCAGCCATACTCCTACACTCACCTTCTTTCAGACCTTTTTCTTTACTTTCCTTCCTCTCTTTTCCCATCCTTCACTCCTTCACTCTTTTCCCTTCCCTTACTTCCCTTACTGCACTTCAGTAACTGCTTCTGTCAATCCCTCTGTCCTCTAACTTACTCATTCCTCTTTTCTTACTCTCTCTGTGTTACCCCCATTCTCTCCATCCACTTAGTCTCTCACTCCTCTTCTATCACGCTCACTCCCTATTAGTCGGCCATAATGTTACACTCATCTTCTTTCAGACCTTCTCCTTTACTTTCCTTCCTCTGTCTTCCCATCCTTCGCTCTTTCACTATTTTCCCTTCCTTTACTCTCCTTACTCCACTTCACTAATTCCTTGTCTTACTCCCTCTGTCTTCTTACTTCTACACTCCCCTTACCTCATTCTCTCTATGTTAGCCTCATTCTCTCCGTCTCTTTAGTCTCTCACTCCTCTTCTGTCACGCTCACTCCCTATAACTCAGCCATACTCACACACTCACTTTTTTTTAAACATTCTCCTTTACTTCCCTTCCTCTCTCCTCCCATCCATTTCTGCTTCATTCTTTTGCCTTCCCTTACTCTTCTTACTCCACTACACTAACTCATTCTCTCAAACCCTCTGTCCTCTAATTTACTCACTCCCTTTTCTCACTCTTTCTCTGTTACCCACAAATAATTTCCAGCAATGCATCTTTTCACATGGGGCAAGTTCCATGTGAAAGGGCCTGCGTCAGTCTTATGCCTGCTGTGAGGCAGACGCAAGATTTTGACGCAACTATGTCCTAAAAGTGACGCAGTGAAATCTCATAGATTTCACTGCGTCACTTCTACCACCCTTCCTTGCGTCAATACGTCCCCTTTGCATACATTATACCTGGCGCAGAGGTTTACAAAGTGACGCATCTACCTAGATGCGTCACTTTGTAAATATGACTCAACAAGGTGCAATTTTTACACCACTGGTGCGTCACAACAAGTGATGCACCGGCGGCGTAAAAGTGACGCATGCCCTTATAAATGAGGCCCTGACGTGCATCACAGGGAAAAACAGTGTAAAAAATTGTAGTAAAAAAATAATTTCTAGCAGTGCATCCTTTCACATGGGGCAAGCCTCATGTAAAAGGGCCTGCATCAGTCTTACGCCTGCTGTGAGGCAGGCACAAGATTTTGACGCAATGGTGTCCTAAAAGTGACGCAGTGAAATCTCATAGATTTCACTGCGTCACTTCTACGACCCTTCCTTGCGTCAATACGCCCCCTTTGCATAAATTACACCTGGCGCAGGTATAATGTGGCGCAGGGGTTTACAAAGTGACGCATCTATCTAGATGCGTCACTTTGTAAATATGACTCAACAAGGTGCAATTTTTACACCACTGGTGCGTCACAACAAGTGACGCACCAGCGGCGTAAAAGTGACGCATGGCCTCATAAACGAGGCCTTCAGTCTTCTACTCATGCGTCATATTTAATGTATGACGTATTATGTGGCAAGGAGTTACAGATACGTCAGTATTTCTGACGTATCTGTAAGCGCAAAAGTGATGCATTGCTGGAGTGTGTCACAAAAGTGGCGCAACTCCAGCAATGCATCCTTTCACATGGGACCAGCCCCATGTGAAAGGGCCTGGGTCAGTCTTACGCCTGCTGTGAGGCAGGCGCAAGATTTTGACGCAATGGTATCCTAAAAGTGACGCAGTGAAATCTCATAGATTTCACTGCGTCACTTCTACGGCCCTTCCTTGCGTCAATACGTCCCCTTTGCATACATTACACCTGGCGCAGGTATAATGTGGCGCAGGGGTTTGTAAAGTGATGCATCTACCTAGATGTGTCACTTTGTAAATATGACTCAACAAGGTGCAGTTTTTACACCACTGGTGCATCACAAAAAGTGACGCACCAGTGGCGTAAAAGTGACGCATGGCCTCATAAAAGAGGCTTTCAGTCTTCTACTCATGTGTCATATTTAATGTATGACGCATTATGTCGCAAGGAGTTACAGATACATCAGTATTTCTGATGTATCTGTAAGCGCAAAAGTGATGCATTGCTGGAGTGTGTCACAAAAGTGACGCAACTCCAGCAATGCATCTTTTCACATGGGGCCAGTCCCATGTGAAAGGGCCTGTGTCAGTCTTACGCCTGCTGTGAGGCAGGTGAAAGATCTTGACGCAACGGTGTCCTAAAAGTGACGCAGTGAAATCTCATAGATTTCACTGTGTCACTTCTACGACCCTTTCTTGCGTCAATACGCCCCCTTTGCATACATTACACCTGGTGCAGGTATGATGTGGCGCAGGGGTTTACAAAGTGACGCATCTCCCTAGATGCGTCACTTTGTAAATATGACTCAACAAGATGCATTTTTTACAGCACTGGTGCGTTGCAAAAGGTGACGAACCGGCGGCGTAAAAGTGACGCATGGCCTCATAAATGAGGTTTCAGTCTTCTACTCTTACTTTTTCTTTCACTTTCTCTGTTTCTTCACTGCCTTACTTACCTGGTCTCACACTCACTTGTCTTTATCCAGTCTGTATCTCCACTCTTTCCTAAACATCACTGCTCTTTTCTTACCCTTCCACACCCCCGTTCCTTTACTACATTTTCTTCACTTATCCACATTCCCCATGTTCACTCTCCTTCTGCTCACTCTCCTTCCCCACACTCACCTTCTTTCAGTCCCTCTACTTCACTTCCCTTTCCCTCTCGTCCCTTTCTTTGCTTTCTAACTCATTTTCCTCTCCTCTCTCACTGCACTCCACTTCACTTACTCTTTTTCATTTTTTTAAGAATACAGCTCTTTGATGAGAATTGGAGGTAGTTCTGAAAAGAACTTTTTTTCTTCTTTTTTCCTTTTTTTTAACAAAAACAAAAACAGGGAATGGGAAACTGCTCAACAGGAGCAAAAAAACAAAAACAAAATTAGGGCTGGGGACGGCAGCGGTGGTTGTCTAATGCTCGAACCATGAGCAGAACACTTTGTTCCCCATAACAAAGTAGCTGATCACATTGGCTGCATTTAATTACGCCTTTATTAAAAGCAGGCTGAATATTAGGGATCAGCTCTTCTGATCGCCCCCTCACAGAGGTAGTTGGTCCTCCGGTTGAAGTAGAGGCACCATCCCTGGGAGCCTCTCATGCCAGAGCCCTGACACTCTCCCGGGCATAGTTCTGGGGATGCCTTCTCTGCACGTGGCGAATCATGGTAGAATTACCAAAACTGTACTTCCTTGTGGCGTCTCCTCTGGAAAGTACAGTATGGCAGATCTTACATTCCACCTTTGGAGCATTTACTTTCTTCCGTCCCTCAGGTATGTCAAAATATTCCAGATAAAATGTTCCTTAACTCTAGCCTGAGGAACCTCTTCATCTATAAAGCCATCTGTGTCATCACTGCTGCTGGATGGTCTGGCAGCCATGGTAATCCAACAAAGATTAAGCAGCAAAAAGACAGGTCTTGCAGTCACAAAAGTGAAAGAAGAAGTGAAGGAAATGGGTGGGGATTTCATTCTTTGTAAAAAAAACTGTTAGCAACCAATGAAAAGTGTTATTTTAAGGTCACATGACTTGACGCGCTTACGCTACGCGCACCGGAGTGCTTCGGGGGGCGCTTACGCGGCACGAACGTAGGCGCTTCCGGGGGCGCTTACGCGGCGCGCCTGAGTGACGTTTTGGTAGCTTTACGGAAATTCAAAATCATTTTCATTCCGTAAATCAAAAATACTGCTTTTATAATTATAGTACTGAATGTCTTGCATTATTATTTACTTTTCATACATATGTTTTTTTTACCAACGCAGAAATAGCGCTCTCGCTGCGCTCTCAGGAGAGCTTACCGGTGCGAGCACCCTGAGCGCACCAGGAAAAAATTATTTAAAAAAATATATACATTGAACAAATAATTTTATTTTTAAAAAAAATATAATTAATAGTTATAAAAAACAGCTAATAAAAAAAAATAGTAGGTTACAAAGTCGATATACAAAGGAATTAGCTTTTAAAAAAACTATGAAATTCACTGAAAAAACCATAGGTTTCACAAACGTTATAGTTAGGAATTAGCTTTTAAAAACCTTTGAAATTCACTAAAAAAAACATAGGGTTCACAATCGTTATAGTTAGGAATTAGCATTTAAAAAACCTTTGAAATTCACTGAAAAAACCATAGGTTTCACACCAGTTATAGTTAGCTGAACATTTTACTCATACAAAACCATTGAAATTCCCACGTTATAGTTAGTTGGACTCAATATAACTCGCGCGCCCGCAATCCACTGCTGATGATGTCAAATATGACATCATTCATGACATGGTCAGTGACATCACTGATGACATCACTGATGACATCTCAAATGACATCACTGATGACATCACTGATGACATCATCCATGTGATAATACGATGCACCTCCTCACACTCTAATCTAACCTTTGATACACCCAGTGTTAAATACAAACTACCATTCCTGAAATTATTGACACACCAATACGAGTAACTACATACGCACTCACTGATTTCTAAGTCTACAGACACATCCACTCATTCACCCATACAATCACTCATACATACGGTCACTCATCAATAGAACACTATCATATCAAGTCATACACCTGTACAGACACTTACACACTGACACTCATCCACAGAGTTACTCAAACACCTAGTCAGTTATGCAAAAAATCAATCACACTCCCATTTCCTCAACTACACAGTTATACACACTAAACCTTACTTATTCAAACATATAGTAACACATACTTACTCTCTTTTACAATCACTGATCAAGTACACATTGATCTATACAGTCACTTACGCAATCACAGGCTCTCATTTATAGTCATTTATATATTCCAACTCTCACAAGCACTGTGTTTTACATATGTACTTACTTGGACATGGAGCACTGAGATAGCCATTCACTCACCAACACATCCATGCAGACAGTCAACCCCCCATACAGCTCTTTCCACATGCACTCTTGAACTCATACACCTAGTGAATCAACTACTCACACATCTATACACAGAGTCACACACCTCCCAGCCACCCACACACACACTCACTCTCAAATACAAATATTTGGACAACCAATCAATAACCCATATAGCCACTCATATAGCTACTGATCAACACATGCAGCAGCTTACACAACAACAGACATACTGATGCACATATTCAGATAGTTTAGTCACTAACCCATGCATTCAGTAAGACACATTTAATCACTCACTCATACAGTCAGTCACGCACCAACTAAATCCTTCATCCAGACACTTATACATCCACTCATTCTTTAATATATAAAACATATTTTTACTTTTCAGAAACACATATTCACTGGATGATGTCATCAGTGATGTCATTTGAGATGACATCAGTGATGTCATCAGTGATGTCATCAGTGATGTCATTTGAGATGTCATCAGTGATGTCATCAGTGATGTCACTGACCATGTCATGAATGATGTAATATGTGACATCATCAGCAGTGGATTGCGGGCGCGCGAGTTATAGTGAGTCCAACTAACTATAACGTTGGAATTTCAATGGTTTTGTATGAGTAAAATGTTCAGCTAACTATAACTGGTGTGAAACCTATGTTTTTTTCAGTGAATTTGAAAGTTTTTTTAAATGCTAATTCATAACTATAACGAGTGTGAAACCTATGGTTTTTTCAGTGAATATATATATATATATATATATATATATATATATATATATATATATATATATATATATATATATATATATATATGTACACATATATGCAACACTAAATACCATATCTCTGTAAACCACGTTTTATCAAGTAAACAAAAAAGAAAATTTTAAGGCGAAACACATGACCAACAGAGCTTCCAGCAGGGCATATGTGGCTCTAAGTTAAAGAGGGTTTAAATGAATGAAAGCAGGTCCATTAATGCCCCGGTTATGTATCAGTAATCTTCATTACTCCGAGTTAGTCTTCCTCGCCACATGATTTCCCGTCCCTCCCTCCCTGTCTGGCTATCGGGTTCATGTTTGGGCTTGGTAGTTTCAGGCTTTGGGGTTGGACCAGCCCACCTCTTATAGTGGTCATGGGGTGTATGGGTTGGCCATATTGGGAAGGGATGGGAGGCATGGTAGGCTAACTTTTGCTTTGGAGGGTTCTGGTGTGGAGCTGAAGCTCACTTCGTTAATAATGTGGCACGGAAGACTAACGAGGAGGTAATATTGATATATGACCACTGCTACTTCATTTTGGCAAGAGAGTGCAAATAGGGTTTGCAACTTACATGACAAGCTCTTGGGGCCCAGTCCTGCTGCACACATGGAAAGTCTCAAGAATTGATCCGTCCAGATGTTCCAATGCTCTTTCCCATCTGTATCGGATCTGTTTTAAACAAGCGAGAGCACATGAAGTCCTGCGATAACAGTGCAAGTCCAAAACCAAGGAGACTGGCTGATTTTATGGACTTAAAGTAGCAGGAGAAGGTGAGACTCAATCTCCTGGACAACTGAGTGCTGCCAAGTACTGACTGCCACAAGCCGATATTTTAGAGAGATTCAGGCGAGATAGCGATGTGAATTTTAAATTATATATTCTAATAATCCTGAGTACAAACGTAAAACCAGAGAGAGGCAAGAAGCAGGGTCGGACTGAGAACCAAAACCGGCCCAGGCAAAGTGCTCGGCCGGCCCCCTGGGGGTGCGACCGAGCTCTTTGCCAGGGCCGGTTTCGGCCAATTTTGTTACACGCCTGATTTTGCAGCTATGCTGCTAAAACGGCCCTGTAACAAAAACGGCCCCCAGTACCCCAAACCGGCCCCCACCCTTGCGGCGCACCGGGGGATTGCCCGGTGCCCGCAATGGCCAGTCCGGGCCTGGCAAGAAGGGAGGAACACAATTAAAATTGTCTGATTAGATAGAATGCAGAGTAACACGCTGTTACCCCCTGTTTCACACTTGCCTAAAGCATGTCTAACCAGTGCTGTAGCATCTCCTGCGAAGTTCGCAAGACAATCAGCAGTCCTACCCTTGGAATATCCTAAAATCTCACTGTCTACAGCGTAAACAAGTGAGGACTGATGCTGTTGCAAGCATATGGGCCATTGCCAAAGTGATGTTCTGAGTAGGTGCAAATTATTCCAAGACATTAAACAAATACTTCATGAATTGAAGGCTTGTGCCTCACCACAAAGCGTCAAATCATGGCATGGAGTCCCTGAACTGCACTTTTACTTAAGCTAGGCCAACTTTAAATCCTTGAAAAGAATCTGTTCTAAAACTAGAGGTGCGCGAAGTTGTGAAAACTCGCACTTTAGCTTTCTCGATTTTTTTTAGAGCTTGTAACATTTAAGTGCATCACAAAGTTAGCATTTTTCCTTATAGACCGAGAGAAAACATTGTCATATATAAGGAGTACTTTGCAGGAGAAAAACATAGCAAAGTGGGAATCTTTTTCTGCAAAACCAAAGTTGACGAACTTTGAAGGCAAAACTATCATTTTATGCACGATCTTCTAAACATGTCTAGCCATAGATTTTGAAATACCGTGCACTTATATAAACACACGTTGCATCTTTTTGTCTTGCTTTTCGAAACTCGCTTTGTAAAGCCCTGGTATGTTTTATGACGAAAGGAAGTGCCCTAAATGTCAAACTCGGACTCTTCCCAAGGGCTAACATGGAACGTTTGCTGATTACTTACACAGCAGCATCAGAAAGTAACTTTCACAATCAAAACATCAAAGGCATGACGTAACGTGGTGGGGAGATGCAATCGACGGTGAATGGCGTCAAGGGGCTGTAATATTTGTTTTAATTTGCATTTGATTGTGAGTTTTAAGCTTTTTATAATTTTGCAAAAAGTTAATCAGTGGCCATTTCCCTCGAAAAGGCATCTTGAGTTGAGGTGTCCAGACATGCGGTTTTGGAGACTAAAAATAAAGTTGTGCTTGCACAGTTCAATCGCATGTGACGGATGATACTATTTACAAGAAAACAAATCTATCCCCATCAAGCGCTCGTCAACTGCAAACTCTATCTGGTGTTACCCTGGGCAGACCTCCTATGTGCTGTTGAACGAAAGACACAGTCAGAACACTGAGAGATTGGTGGTGGTGGATGAATAGATAGACAGACATGAAACAAGCATTGGCAAATGCAATAGGTAACGCCTATATGATTACTAATAAGTTAATTTTTTTTAAAGTTTTAGCTTGCTGAGCAAAAATCAAACAGCAGACAACGTTCACCAACCATATCGCAACCCTTTCATACATTTAAGCAAAGCATGTGTTTGTGCAGGTGCTATTTGGAAGGTGGAAAGGATGTGTCCAAAGTTATTTTAGCAAATGGGAACAGCGTTCTGCGTGAGGTAAACGTCCATCATGCATCCACGGGGAGATTAGATGAGCCGTGGAAATCAAAAATACAATTACATGCAGCCATAAATAAATATCTACGGCGTCCGGGATTTTGACAGACAACATATAGTGAATATATTAGGTTAAAGCAAAAAAATGAAAAGCAAATCTGTGCTTAAAATGTTCCTTGTCATTGCCCATTGTGTAAGATTGTGATATACAGGAGTTAGGCGTGTAACGTATGATAAATACAGGCAGCCATGTGCAGAATTGGTGATTTACCGATTTTAAGGTGTTCTTGTGTAAAGTAACTGGTGGTAAAGTGAAACATTTTAAAAGCTTTCAGTGGTGTTGTCGGTATATAAAACTGCACCAATGTTAAAAATATTGTGAAAAGCAGGGTTGTGCGGAGGGAATTTGACACTTACATAAAAATGTGAAAAACATGTTTTTATGCTGTTGCGATTTGGGGGGCGGAGAGGACGTGTGCAATGGTATTTCAGCGGTGGAAAACAGCAGCCTGTGCAAGGGAGAGGCCAACATACAGCAGAGGCGTGCGGCCCTGGGAGATTAGGTGAAGTGCGGAGGACAGGAATGTTGTGATATGCAGAGCCATAATTAAAAAGCAAGAACTCACACTCACACACTTGGAGAACATGCACAGAAACATTGTAATGAGAACAGCCTGGGTTTACAACTTTGAATCAAATCTAAAGAATACCAACATTGGCTGGAGTGGGATAAACTAGTTGTATCTATGTGCAGCAGGCAGACACATGTGCTACTGATAGATGGGGAAATATGCAGCTGAGCAGAGGGAGCAACCTTAAGCAGGCCATGTATGATTAGAGCCGAGAGGAAGATACAACGCTGTAGACATGAGGATTCCGAGAAAGCACCTAGAAGGACTGATCATGAGTGGTTGGGTGCATGGATGAAATATTTATGGGTTGGTGGCGAAATGAGGCTTGGGTGGATAAATGGATGTAGGAATTCATTTTGTTTGGCTGCATGAAAACATTTGTGAGTATGAGTGGGTGGATGGATGAAAGGAGTGATTTATAAGGTATAGGCTGATGGGTGAATGCATGAAGGAAGATGTACAGACCATACAAGTCAACAAAAACACAGAAGCACATCCTCAAGCCGAACCAGGCTCCATTGTGAGATGGACAGGAACGTTTTGGGAAGTCACACCGCGACAACAGAATGCAACATTTTACCAATGCACTGATGCAAACAGCATTCAGACATGTTATATTATATATGGCAGTGGTCGCATAGTGTGGCAAAGCACATAAAGGATATTGTTTAGATACCGTTCAGTTAGCTTATGCCACTTATTATTCTAGCAGAGAGACTGTTCTGCTTTGTATAAATTATAGCAACAAAAAAATAAATCATGTCAAGGATGCCCAACGCCAACTTGCCAATTTTTATTTACGCTGATCATTTGCATACAAATGTAACTTGTGAGCGCGTTTCTCTAACTCTCCAACAAGTCTATTATAACACACTGCACAAATGAGATTTAATTAACACAGTTAAAATCTGCATACGTTCAAAAAAGTTATCTGATTGTGTTTACTGCTTGCACAAGGACCAGCTATGCAAGAGAGACTCATCCATTAGCCTCCCTGAGCAGATGAAAAGTTATTTAAATAAATACAAAAAGAGTATGCAGTTCCTGACCGGGAATACAGGTTGTGTGGATGAGTGAAACATAGAAAGAGGAGGGAATTCCTCTTGTCGGAATTAGGACCCTCACACACCCAGCCAACTAGGTGTCATGCTTCATCATTTGGGTCTGCTCCTCATTGGGTCGGTGCTGCAATACCCAATAGGCACCCATGAAGGGGCTCTTTAGCGGAGTTCTTTTATTCCTTGCCCTAAGGTGCAGTGCGTGTAAGGGGCCTAGTGAGTGTAGATGTAAGTGAGGTTAAAATAGGAGTCAAATCTGTGTTGCTCTGTTATCCTGTTTAGACATGTTTACCTTTATCACCTGTTCTCGTCCACACATTCCGGAATTTACTGCCTTTAAATAACTCTTGTCTATATAGAGGGGGAGCTAAGGTTTTTTTTGCAACAGGTCCAGCATACATGCCCTAGCGATGCAAAAATACAAAAAGAGTATGCAGTTACTGACCGGGAATACAGGTTGTGTGGATGAGTGAAATATAGAAAGAGGAGGGAATTCCTGCGTGTAAGGGGCCTAGTGAGTGTAGATGTAAGTGAGGTTAAAATAGGAGGTGGGGGTCCAATCAGAACCATTTTAATGATAGAGGCTTCCTTCCTAATTCACTCACTAGGCTCTTTTGTATTTATGCATCGCTGGGCATGTATGCTGGACCTGTTGCAAAAAACCCTTCGCTCCCCCTCTATGTAGACAAGAGGTATTTAAAGGCAGTAAATTCCGTAATGCGTGGACGAGAACAGGTGATACAGGCAAACATGTCTAAACAGGATAAAAGAGCAACACAGATTTGAGTCCGGGAGTTACAGAGGAAGAAAAAAATACAGCGTGGGTGAGACGATGGGAACGCAGGGTGCAGAGGAGCGCTGGTGCACGGAGATGGTGGAGGGTGAATACAGAACTGGACATAGAGAGGGGCGTCTGGCACACATTTCACCCAAATTATACTTAGTTTTGTTATAAAGTTGCTAGGCTTTTATTGAAAAAGTGGAGACATAGCTATTACACCTTAATAGGGAGAGTGCATTCGAATTTCGTAAGTGTATTTGATTGGACATTTTCTGCTCTTTCCAATGGGACATGCTTGCAATGGGCAGTAAAAATCGATTCACCGAGGCCTCAATGCCTTCAATGACATGGTGGGGACATTTTTAAGCAGGTAAAATATGGCTTTCATTGAACAGCACAGATAGCGCTAATATTTTAAAAATGGGGAGAAATAACGCTAATATTTTGAAAGGGGGTGCTGCACAATTTCCACACCTTTAGCACTGCACAGTGCACAGAAACCAGAGCCATGAAAATACAGCATACACAACGTATCACCTTGTTGTGGGAAGGAAGAGGCAACTGCCTGGGAGAAAAATTTGAATACATGATTGATTCCTTCTTAGGTTGTGTTTGTGTTCATTTTGTGAGGGATAAACAACCTGCAGTAGCGTCTTCAACTGAACAGCAGATTCCAATGCATGTAAGTAGTGAGCGATGCAAATGGTTTCCAGTGCAATGGATACACAGACAGCAGTAACTGCAAACTGGGAGGAACTGCAGATGTGGAGTGCGGGCACAAAAGTAAACAAGCCCAGCACGGTGCAGAACAAGTGTTAGAGTGCATGCATCAGCTCTTTCTTCAACATTATAGATTTAAAACGGCTGTACAAGTATGTATAGCAATGTCAATCCTTTGAGTTTCTGTAGCTTTATGAAACAAGGATACTAACAGAGGGGGCAAATTCAGTCTCTGGGATCAAGAGAGACTCTCACCTGGTCCTCCTCCGTCACATCGATAAAAGCGGAGACACTCATGGCACTGTTGCGTCAGGGGCTGCTTAAAAGCACGCCGCCACTGCAGAGAGCAAAGCAAAAAAGAGAGCAGAGTGGCATACGGTATTTACTTCTGGGTCACAGCTCAAGCACCTGAACCTGCTGTGATATGGAGCCATGGAAAGACGGAACGCATGCACTCGTATGGTATGAGGTATGAAATGAAAACAAGCATGTTTGAAATATGTGAAAACACAGGGACAATAAATAAAGGTTGTGGAGGCAAAACATAAAAAAGTTCTACAAAAGTGGATGAAAACAGTACTTGGGCTATGGGACATTGATAAGAGAAACACAAGGAACAACAGGAAATAGTATTCTGCAGCCAATAGAAACAGAGAAAAGGTAAGTGGCAAGGACACAAATCAATGAAAAGTAAGGCAGGATGTAAGCCCTTTTAAGATTTATAATAAATACAATAAATTTCAGAAGCACAGTGCAAGTGCCCTGCAGGTGCTCTGCAAGGCAACCACGTAGGCAGATGTGCAGACATTTGGAGTGGCAAACAATGCAAGGAGACAGTCTTAGAAGGCAGCCAGACATGGAAAGAGGCATGCAGCTAGTCAGAGAAGAAGACAGAAAACTTGTAAAGAACCAGGCAGTCAGTCAAGGCAACAGCGAAACAGTCTAAGAGACAGAAAGACAAATACACGGGCAGACAGAGATACAGATAGAAGAGCCTTAGACAGTGAGCCAGACAACTAGAGAAACAAGATATAGATAATTAGCTAGACAGATAGAAATACAGAGACTGGTAGACAGCCTTAAAGATAGAAGACAGAATACTAGGCAAATAGAAACACAGATAAAGTTATGTGAGCGTGCAGATAGAGGAGACAGATAGAAAAAAATTATAATTAACTAGGCAGACAGTCAGGTAGTGGGACAAATAGACAGACCTGTAGGTAGGTATTTAACTAGATAGGCAGGACATGTAGGCAGATAGCTGGCAATCCTTTGTGACAAGTATCACTGAGGAATATTTACAATGACTCTGCACCTGCTCTACAGTGGGCTGCAACACGGTTGTCTAAATCTTCAATACTCATCAGTGAGACTGGTCGGCTGAGGATGCTGCCGCTGTGGCATTACATGCCAGCATTAGAAGGTGATGAGTGGAGCCTTTAAATAGGCCAATAAATCTTTGGCAACATATCCTCCAAGGCTCCAAATAAGGGCCAATTAGAAAAATTGTCACACATCACTGCCTTTTGCAACTGACACCTGGGTCTCTCACTCTCGATGGACTTGTTGACTCAAACACTACCAGATGGCAAAGATGTCAGATGTTTTTCTGCACCTCAACGTCTCCATTTTTGTAATACTCCTGATGCCCCCTGTGCTTTTTCAGGTTCATTCCTTCTTTGTCTATATTTTTGTTCCCTTTTCTTCATTCTATCTGTTTTAGTCTGTTCTCTTTACATTCAAGATTTTCCTCTTTCTGACTCCCAGTTCCTACTTTTCTCATGTTATGTCATGCTGCTCTTCCTCTTTTTAGATCAAATCCTAGTAAACACCACTTGTGCTGCCTGCTTTAGCTTACAATGGGCTTACAGCCCACCCATTGCTTACAATTTGTCGTATTCATTGTCACTCTCATTTGATGCTTCTTATTCATCAGCTGTGTGGGCTATCCTTCCTCTTCTTGTGTTTGTCCCTCCCCTGCAGCATGGAGGCATTACTGTGTTATTCCACTGCTTGATTTTTCATGTCTTACTTTTTTCTTTTTGGTTAAGCACTCCACCAGAGTGCATGCGGTTTCCAACTGCCTGTTTCATGTTCTTTTCTCTCCCAGGTGCTTCTCCTCAACTACCCCCATGTTTTCATCTCACCCATGTACTTCCAACCTGCCAGCTTCATGCCAGTGTTGAATCCCTCCACCTGCGCCCTCATTTCGCTTCCACCTGCCGCACCCCTGTGTTGCACACACATGGTGTTCCTTCTGCCCTCCATCCGCACCTCCCAAGATTCTTCCAACCCTGTGTTGCTTTCTCCAATTGTTGCTTCCCCACAACCACTTTAAAAACATGCTTTGGCACTTTTTTCATTGTAATTACTGATCCAACACGGATCAGTAACAAAACAAAAGAAAAGAAAAAAAACAGCGGCATTTTGGAGGCATGGTGAGAGTGCCTACTGAATGGCATAGCTGGTCTCACCACACACTTCTTTTTTAATTATTTGGCCTTGCGGCACAGCATGGGGACACAATAAGTCCCAAAGTCGAGATCTATTGTCTTTGCCAATGCTTGTCTCAATCTACCTCTCTTCCCTGCCCCTCTCTTTTTGACGTGCTCCTCTCTTCGCTTCTATAATTTAATTTATCCTGGCAATCTTAGTACTGTCCCATTCTAGCCGTTATTTCGTTTTCCCTTTCTATCTTTTTTCTAACTCTCCCACTCTGTCACCCTCCCCCCTCCCACCCCCCCAATCCCCTTTCCACTCAACCTTTGGCTGATCCTCTTTCACCTCCCTATATTCTGTCCAGTTTCGTCATTGATCCTGGCCTAGGGCATGGCTAAACAAGATGTTAGTGTGAGGCAAAATGGCCAACAGTCCATCATTTGTCTGGAGTCTCCTGGCTTTGGCATCAATCTCCTGATGATACTTTTACAAATAGGTATTGAAGCCCTGAAGAAGACCACTAAGGATGTTAATAAAAATTACACTACTGCAAAACTGATAATTAGGCCTTTAAAAGGGAAGTCCAGGAATGATGTCACAATAGGTTTTACACACCGACCAATCATCAAAGACATGGACATTCTGGAACCCTTACTGTTGGTGACTGTTCATGCAAGATTGAGACACTTTGTTTCAGAGGATGGGCGTTTTAATGCCTTATCAGTGTTATGACCAGGCATGCATTGCAGAACTAGCACCAGATGGAAGGACTATGACACCTTTCCAGACTTACCCAAAAGATCTGCAATACCATCCAGCACTTCTACACTGCACCACATTCCTTTACCAGCACTTCAAGGCAGGGCTGCAGCACATTTCACATCTTTCCCGGCAGGCCTGTTATACGCTTTGTCATTTCAACACAGCACTACATTAAAATACCCGCACTTCATAGCAGGGCTTCAGCACCTTACAAGCCTTTCTCTGTAGACCAACACAGCACTATACACTATGCCACCGTTTTTCAGCAGGGTTGTAGCACCTTACTAGAGCATGTCTATGACCTTCAACTCAGTTTGAGCACTCCTTCACAGCACTGCACTTTTTTACCAGCACTTCTCAACAGGACGGCAGCTCCTTAGAAGCAGGGTAAGCGAACTTTGATTGGTTTGCTTTTGCGTGATTAAGAAAAAATGATGTGAAATTACGGGTAATTATGCGAAATGTACCTCTATATCTGACAGCAAGCTTTGACCCAAGGATGTATATTACTCTAAAAAACAACAAAAAACAGAATTACCACAAACATTTGCTGCTTGTGTTCTGATTGTTAAAGTTGTTCTGGCGCTCCCATGCTTTCTTTTTTTCATGAACTGTGGTGTAATTACCCAACTGGCATAATGGCGGAATTTCAAGGATTTTACATAACAATTGGAACACAAAATTCCCAGAATTTTGTGAATTAAGCCGGTGTCATCAAAACATCACCAGTGCCTATCTGTCAGTGTAGTGGTTACGTAATTGTTATCTAGAATGTATACACGTCATGTAAGTAATTGTTGTTCATGTAGAATGTATTCCTTTGATTGTAGGGAGTCTTCTGATGTATGGGCTTCGATGGGCTTCTTCAGTTGCTTGTCGGACTCCGGGCTGAAGAGGCACTCCTCCTGTGGTTGGAACCGATATTAAATATATCTAATCTACCTCCTGTGGTTTTCTTGGATTATTACGACCTATTGTCTTCTACATATTGGCGACGATCGGGATTTGTTCCAACCACGGACACACCCAGCAGAAAGAAGTTAATCTTGAATTTGGACTGAGGCAATTTCTTCCAACAACGTTATCTTTGCAGATGGCCTTCATGGTCAGATGTGGTGAGCGGCACGTTTTCTCGGTGTCTACTCTGTGCCTACCTACAATAAGGTTGCAGTGGATTTGAATTGAATGTGCTGATACTTCGCTTATTTGGATTTAATTCATGGGTGTTTGAATCTGATCATCTTTCGTGGTTTGGAATTGTGTGCCAACTTGGAAATTGTTCGTGGACTAGATTGAATTGCGACTTGGAAGTAATTTTGCTGTAAATTGGGGATCATTTTACAGGCACGTGCAGCTCATCGTCAACAAACACTGCGCTTTAATATCGTTAACCCCTGTAGCCAGCGCGCACCAGCATTTTGTATGTAAATACCTCCAGGGAGATTCCAGTTCAGAACCTCTTCGCAGTGTCGAACTGAAGTTCTCTTGCGCATTGTCTTCGGCTGAGTCCTGTGTTGCATTGTGGAAACGTACAGCGTATGATGTAATACGCTGTCACGTACTTCGGCAGCCATTTTGGTTAAGCTGTGAGGTATTTTTGCAATTGAGGAACCTTTCGTGCGATTCTGTTACAACAATTGTGCGATTTGTGAAACGGTGATTCGCACACCACAGCAATTCGAGTAAAGTATACAGTACTGTATTTGAAGTTAGTTATTCAGCCCAATTATTTAAGACATTTTATTTTCACATTCTTATTTCAGGGGGGGTGGGTTTACTTAGATTACTTGCTGAATAGTATTTGTTATTGTATTTTGAAATGTCTGCAGTGAGAGATGTCACACAGCCTCCTCCTTTTTTAGAAAAAACAGGAAAACCAGTGTTGTTATGGTCTGAATGGTTTGGTTTATTTGAAAACCATTTTGTAGCTGTTGATGCTGCTGACTATTCACCCCCTCGTAAATTTGCTTTGTTATTTGGCAGTTTGGGTTTGGCTGCTCAACGTATTTTTAACAGTTTAGTACCTATTCCTCCCCCTTCAGGTCAATCAGGGGATAGGCAATGGAATGTGTATGTGAAGCCCTTGCAAGACTAAAAAAACAATTTGAGGAGTCACCTAACATTATGTTAGAGAGACATAAATGTTATAAAAGAAAGCAGAAGGAAGATGAGAAGATTAATGAATATATTTCTGCGTTGAGAGTCTTGGCAATTTCTTGTGATTTCTGTCCTCTTCTTGACAACTATATACGAGATCAATTTGTTTTTAATTGTGCTTCCCCTAAAGTTAAGGAGAGGATTCTCAGTTGTAAAAATCCTTCTTTGTCTGAAGTTGTAGATTTAAGTCTCGGTATTGAGAGATCTATAATTTCTACAAAGGCGATGATGGTGGATCCCTCCACTAAGGTGAATATGGTCTCTGAAGAAATGGGTGAGGAGGGACTGTATGCTGTGGTGGGAAGGAAAAATGGGTGAGCAAGCCAAACCAAGCCAAACAGAACTATTGCTTTAGGTGTGGATCTAAATTTCACATTGGGAATTTTAAAGGTTGTCCGGCTGTGAATAAGCGCTGCTCCATTTGTAAGAAAATTGGGCATTTTCAGAAGGTTTGTAGGTTTCAAAAGAAAGCAGTAAAGTTTAACTATGTTTATATGGATGATTGTTCAGAGTCCTTTGACAATCTTTTATTGATGGTGGATGCAGATGAAGAAACAATCTTTATCAAGGGACCTTTATGTGATGCTACTATTGATGACATTGATATTCATGTAATGGCAGATTCCGGATCGCCTATCACTATCCTTCGGGATACCACTTTTTATGAGAAGTGGGGAAGAAATGTAAAATTGACACAAACTGAAGTAAATCCAAAAGCATTCGGGGAGAAAGATATCGACATGTTGGGGTTCTTTATGGGAAATTTACAAGTACTAAAAAGGTCAATTGTTACGAAAATCTATGTAGCGATAAAAGGGAAAGATATTGTTAGGTGGAAGGACCTAGCGAAGATGGGCTTGTACCTTATTCCAGGCGATGAGAATCCTATTAAAGTACTTGAGTATCCTGTTTGTTTTGTGGAGGGTGCAAAAATAGATCGTTTGGATCTTTTAAATGAGTTTAAGAATGTTTTCAGCAATAAGATTGGATTGGTGAAAGGCGCTGAACACAGGATTAGATTAATTCCTGGGGCAGCACCAGTGTCACATAAGGTACGTCCTGTTCCTTTGAGTGTCAGATCTGAGCTTAAAAAGATGCTAGAGGATTTGTGTGAGAATAAAATTATTGAGCCTTCTGAGTCCTCTTAATGGGTCGCCTCCATTGTCGTGGCCCGAAAAAAGAATAATTAGATCAGATTATGTGCAGATCTCAGGGGTCTTAATAAAAATATAAAGGTGGACTGTCATCCACTTCCTAAGATTCACAAATTGTTGGCAAATTTGGGCGGAGCTAAATGGTTTTCGCTGTTGGATCTAAAGTCGGCATACCATCAGGTCCCCTTGTCTAAGGAATCTCAGGAGCTGACTACCTTCGTTACCCCATTCGGCGCTTTTAAATATTTGAGACTTCCGTTTGGGTTAGCGTCGGCAGCCAGCGTCTTTCAATGACTGATGGATTCATTGCTCAAAGACCTGGTGGGAGTCCAAGCATACTTGGATGACATTTCGATATTTGCTTAAACGATGGAGGAACATAATATTTTATTGAGGAAAGTTCTATCTATTTTTGGAGGTAGAGGAATGACGGTGAGGGAAGACAAGTGCAAGTTGGGCATGTCTGAGTTGGAGTATTTAGGACACACGATTTCAGAGTCTGGTATCAGACCAAAATTCTCTGTTGTAAGAGCTCTTAAAGAGGCTAAACCACCAGGGGATAAGGATTCTCTACGCTCATTTTTGGGCCTAGCGGAGTACTATGCCAGGTCTGTTGTTAACTATGCTCAAGCGGTGGAACCGCTTCGCTCGTTGCTTAAGAAAGGTCAGAAATTTGTTTGGACCAAAGATTTGGATGAATCCTTTGCTAAGGTCAAGGAGTTAATTATTTTGGCACAGGCTCTTCACGCTTTTAGGGACGATTGAACTTCTATTATTTCTGTGGACGCGAGTATGAAGGGTTTAGGAGCTGTTTTAAGTCAACAGGTGGATGGGAAAGAGCAAACCGTGGCTTTTGCTTCTAGATCATTGAAACAGTTTGAACGGCACTATAGTACTATTGAGAGGGAGGCGTTGGCCTGTGTGTGGGCGGCTCAAAAATTTAAAATGTACATCTGGGGTCGTAGATTTGTGATGTTGTCGGATCATAAACCTCTTTCTTTTATCAAGGTGACTGGAACCAATAACTTGTCTCCAAGATTGACCAGACTTGTATCTAAATTTCAGGAGTTCATTTTTGAATTTAGACACATTGCTGGGAGGAAAAATTTCAGGACGGATTGCTTATCCAGGATGTTAATGGATAGAGATGATGAGGATGATTTAGTGGAGGAGGATGCGGAGTGCGTGACTGTGGTTGATGCTATTGAGGAATGGAACTCAGCGATTTCGGAAAAGGATTGGAAGGAAGCTAGTTTGAAAGATGTTATTTTGTCTCAAGCTTTAGAATTTTCTTCTAAGGTGTGGCCTGATGTTAGGTATTTATCCGGTGAATTGAAATTTTTTTCTCAGGTAGCAGAGGAACTTTCTGTGGAGGATGGCATTTTGTTAAGAGGGGATACATTTGTTCCACCAAGTGGTTTGAGGAATGTGATTGTGAAGTTAGCTCACAAACGTCACTTGGGTGTAACAAAAACTTGTATGAGGATTAAGTCTCATTACTGGTGGCCTGGCATTGTCGCACAGGTGAGAGCATTAGTGGATAATTGTGAAGAGTGTTTATTGTCGGATAAACATTGGAAAACACATGACTCTCCTTTGCAACCTACTCAATTTCCGGGGGTGGCATGGGAAAAAGTGGGACTGGATTTTTCTGGCCCATATAATGTTTTACCTGATGGAAAGAGATATCTTATTTTGGCCGTAGACTACTTTTCTAAGTGGATGTATTATAAATTTCTGGATGCCCCAAATTCAGATAATATTATCTAATTTTTAGAAAAAGGGTTTTTGCTGGAAGGGGCCCCTCAAGTGCTGGTAACGGATAACGGTACACATTTTGTTTCTGACAAGATGCGTACATTTGTGGAGTTACATGATATCAAACAACTTAAGGTGCCGCTTTATTCCCCTTCCTCCAATGGTTTGGTGGAACGTGGGAATAAGATCTTGATGGAAGGTATTCAAACTGCGATAGCTTCAGGTTTGGATGTGAGTACATTTCTTGAAAAAAAAGTTTGGAATTATAATACTTCGCCACATTGTACAACTCAGGTTACACCCTTTGAATTGTTAAGAGGCAGGAAAGTACATTCTTCTTTATTTCCTTCATGGCTTAGTAAAAAAAATTCTAATCTGAATGAGGGTATTCCAGAAGAACTAAATTTTGCAGTTAGGCAGAAACAAGAGGTAATGAAGAAAAATGTTGATATCACTAAGAATGTGAAGGATGTACAAATATTTATTGGTGACTGGGTTATGATTAAAAAACCTTTCAGGGTTTCTAAGGGAAATTCAATTTTTACAAATCCTGTACAGGTAATTAAAATTAGTAAAAATGCAGTCTTCTTTGGGGAGAAAGGATGGTGGAATGTAAGACAGCTGGTAAAATTGTCTGAAGATCAAGCTGCTCTAATCTGTAAGAAGAAAAGTAATTTAACCCAAGAAGAATGTGATTGGATGCATTGGTTACAGCAAGATGTTAAGGTTAATGCTCACGCTCAGGATAATGTGGATACTTCTTCTTGTAGTGCTGATAAGGCTTCCATTCCTTTTTGCAGACGTAGCGGTCGAGTCAGACAAGCTCCCACTAGATACAATGAATTTATTTCATATTAATGTTTATTCTTTGTTTTTGTAAAGGGGGAAGGTGATGTAGTGGTTACGTAATTGTTATCTAGAATGTATACACGTCATTTAAGTAATTGTTGTTCATGTAGAATGTATTCCTTTGATTGTAGGGAGTCTTCTGATGTCTGGGGTTCGATGGGCTTCTTCAGTTGCTTGTCGGACTCCGGGCTGAAGAGGCACTCCTCCTCTGGTTGGAACCGATATTAAATATATATAATTTATCTCCTGTGGTTTTCTTGGATTATTACGACCTATTGTCTTCTACAGTCAGCCTTTCTTAGTAGATCTGCAAAATCCATTAAGAACTTCTCCCCTGGCATCAGAACTTTACCAACACCTCAGAACAGGCCTGTAATAATTGGAAAGTGCATGCATTAAAAAACCAGGACCTCGCTGCACCTTACCCGCATTTCTCTGCAGATTTGCAGCACACTTCGAGAACTTCTCCACCAACTTCAGTACTTTACCAACACTTCCCAACTGGTCTGTGATGCTTTAACAATACTTGGACAGCAGGCCTACCACAGTTTGAAAGCTCATCTGAGTAGACATGCATTAAAGTGCCTGCCCCTCTCAGCATGCATTCAGCACCTTGCAAGCCTTTCAGTGCGGACCTGCTGTACCTTTTGTGCTCTCTTGCCCAGGACATTAGTTCTTAATACTTCTCAGCAGGGCTGCAATAGCCTACCAGATTTTCTCTGTGGACCTGCAATGCCCTTTGGACACTCCCACATGGAACTATTGTGCTTCACTAGCACTTCCAGTTAATAAGGTTACAAGGGAACCCAATAGGTAGCTAAGGACATTGGGTAGTAGTTTCTAAAACAACATTGGTCCTTAAACAGTTCTGTTTAAAACCAATGTTGTTTTAGAAAATACTCACCAGCACTTCCAGCAGGGCTGCAGAACGTTACTAATGCAATAGTAAAATACATAATAGAAAATTGTTCTAAGTGTCACTATCTACAGCTGCGGGAGGATAACAACAAACTGCAGACCTCTCTACAAGAACTAACATCCAACTTTAACGGGGTCTCGCAGGACATCGAAGAGCTGCAGCATCGAGTAGTAGGTGTAGAGGAGGCATCCTCACGTATGAATCTTGCTGTTAGCCAACATGATACTCAGATAACGTCCCTTCAATTGAAAGTTGAGGATTTGGAAAACCGACAGAGAAGATCAAACCTGAGACTTTTTGGGGTACCGGAAGGATCTGAGGGCTCGGATCCAAGGGCCTTTCTCGTAGGTCTAATGCAAAAAGCTTTTCCAGATTTGGCAGACTGGGACTGGGACTCTCAAATTCAGCGGGCACACCGCTTACCCTTAACTCAAAAGAACAAAGAAAGTAAATTCCCACGTCCTTTCCTAATTTTTTTTGGCAACTTTTTGCTGAGACAGGCTGTGTGGCAGAAAGCTCGACCCAATGCCCCTATAACTATAGGGAATTCATCGCTGTTTGTTCGCTCTGACCTTAGTAAAGCTACTATGGACAGACGCTGGGAACTACGTAAACTGATCGATCCAATTAAATCTTTGGGGGGGTCAGGTTTATCTTCAGGAGCCTGCTCGACTTAAAGTTATTAAAGGAGGGATCACACGTTTCTTTAATGATACAAGAGAAGCCGAGCAATTCATATCCGGCTTAAACAAAAGCTAGACTCTAATTACTACAGTAACTGATCAGTTAGAATTACAACTATGTTGACACAATAGTTAAGGAGACTGCGTTTCAGGGGGGTGATGGGTATTTTATTTTTATTTTTTCTAGGTTTTAGGAGGTCATTCTCAGGTAACTTTACTTAAAAAAAAAAAAAAAAAAAGGAGGGGTTGGTGGGGGTCCCCTCAGGTGGTTTGCCGCTACTGCTGCTTTTCCAACGGCAGCTGAAGTTGAGGGGTGGTCCCTCACGGGTTTGGGTCGGAGACAGGGGGGTGGGGGGAGGGAGCTTTCTGTTCTCCGCAGGGTGGGGTGGGGGGCTTGGGGGGGGTAAAAATATGAATAAATTTGTTTTCAATCTGATGGGGAGACATGCAATTAAGGATAAAACTATGAGCAAATATTTACTTTTGTGCGGTTTATGGATAGAGAATTTCCACTTGGCTTATTATTATGTTGTTGTTTGCTTTGTTTTTAAATGCATAAAATGCATAAAATAATATGTCTTGCCTGGAATGTCGCAGTGACCACTGCGCCTCCTGGCCTGGTCACCCCCACGCTCCTGTGCCTGCCTGCTCAGCCCCAGCCACCGAGGGCCGCCGAGCACTCCAGCCTCCCGCCACCCGAGCCACCCGAGGCCGCGCCAGATTTTCCCGCCACCCTAGCCCGTGGCCCCGCCCCCCCGCCAGCCGATTGGCTCCCGCTCCCGCCCTCCCGCAGACCCTCCCGACCGGCTCCCTTTTTAAGGGGAGCCCGACCAGAGCCAGGGAGTG
The DNA here is from genome assembly GCF_964261635.1 of Lissotriton helveticus. Lineage (NCBI taxonomy): Eukaryota > Metazoa > Chordata > Amphibia > Caudata > Salamandridae > Lissotriton > Lissotriton helveticus. The sequence continues at coordinate 1,954,820,079 of NC_136067.1, forward strand.
ACCACTGCGCCTCCTGGCCTGGTCACCCCCATGCTCCTGTGCCTGCCAGGGGAAACCAGGACGGGTTCCCTAAGCAAGCGCCTTGAGACCCCTGGGTGATTCGTGCGCTATATAAATCGAAATACATACATACATACATACATACATACATACATGCCTGCTCAGCCCCAGCCACCAGGGCCGCCGAGCACTCCAGCCTCCCGCCACCCCAGCCACCCGAGGCCCGCCGAGGCCGCGCCAGATTTTCCCGCCGCCCTAGCCCGTGGCCCCGCCCCCCCGCCAGCCGATTGGCTCCGGCTCCCGCCCTCCCGCAGACCCTCCCGACTGGCTCCCTTTTTATGACGCCCCCAGAGCGACCGCGCAGCGGACGCGCGCAGCGGGAGCACCGACTGAGCGCCGAAGGTGCGCCAAAGGTAAGCCCGTCTGCGCCCGTCCGCGCCTGGACCGCGCCCAGGGCCAAGACCCCTGGCCCCCGCCGGACGTACGACGCCGCCACCCTCAACGCACTCAACACCGGCCGAATCCCGGGATGCTACCGAGCCACCCCGAGACGAACCCACGGACCCTTCAGCTGCCACGCCTGCAAGTTCACCTGCATCCGGACCTGCCCCGCACCAGCGCCCGCCAAGCCGAACACCAGCAGCAACCACCTCAAGTGCATCCTACTCAACACCCGCTCCGTCCACAGACACGCCATCGAACTCTGGAACCTCCTGGACACCACAGCTCCTGACGTCACCTTCCTCACGGAAACCTGGATGAACGACTCCTCAGCGCCCGACATCGCCATCGCCATCCCAGAGGGCTACAAGATCACCCGAAGAGACCGCGGCAACCAGACTGGAGGAGGCATCGCCATCATCTACAGAGACACCATCCGCATCGCGACCAACATCGACGACACCCTGACAACCGCCGAACACCTGTACTTCCAGATCCACACGGACCCCAAAACCACCCTCAGAGGCACCCTCATCTACCGACCCCAGGGACCACGCACACAATTCAGCGAAGACATCGCCGACTTCATCAGCCCGCACGCCCTCCCCTCCGCTGACTTCATCCTCCTGGGGGACATCAACTTCCACCTGGAGAACAACAACGACCGCAACACCACCACCCTGCTTGACAACCTCGCCATCCTCGGACTCAAGCAGCTGGTGACCACCCCCACCCACCTCGCCGGACACACACTCGACGCTGTCTTCTCTTCCAGCAAGGACATCGTCTTCAGCCACGCCACCGGACTCCACTGGACGGACCACAGCTGCGTCCACTTCACCTTCAGAAGATCCACGATCCACCACCACCAGCAACAGGTTGCTCGAAGAAACTGGAACAAGATCACAGCAGACCAGCTCGCCACTTCCCTGAGCCAACACCCTCCCGCCAGCTCAGCGAACCCCAGCCAGGCCGCCGACAACCTCACGAAGTGGATCAGCAACTGCGCAGACGACCTCGCCCCACTGAGGACCCCGCCTAGCAGACCCGGCAGCAAGAAGGCCCCATGGTTCACCGACGAACTCAAGAGCTCCAAGAAGAACTGCCGAGCCCTCGAGAAAGCCTGGAGAAGGGAGCCAACACCGGACAACATGACCACCCTCAAGCTCGCCACCCGGAAGCACCATCAACTGATCCACGCCACCAAGAAATCAGCATTCAAGGACCGGCTGGACAACAACGCACACAACTGCAAGGAACTCTTCAACATCGTGAAAGAGCTCTCCAACCCCAACACCGGAATCAACGACATCACCCCGTCGCAAGACCTCTGCAACTCCCTCGCCTCCTACTTCCACAACAAGATCGCTGACATACACAACAGCTTCAGCCCACAAACAACGCTCCCCACGACCGCACCAACGCCCCCCACCACCACCCTCAGCGCCTGGACCCAGATCAGCACAGAAGACACCATCTGCACGATGAACTCTATCCACTCCGGATCTCCGACAGACCCCTGCCCTCACCACGTCTTCAACAAGGCCGACGCTGTCATCGCACCCCACCTGCGGGACATCATCAACACCTCCTTCGACACCGCCACCTTCCCTGAGAGCTGGAAGCACGCCGAAATCAGCGCTCTACTAAAGAAACCAACAGCGGACCCCACCGAACTCAAGAATTACCGCCCCATCTCGCTCCTCCCGTTTCCAGCCAAAGTAATCGAGAAGACCGTCAACAAGCAGCTGGCCGCCTTCCTCGAGACGAATGGATCCCTCGACCCCTCACAGTCTGGCTTCCGAGCCAACCACAGCACCGAGACCGCCCTCATCGCTGCCACCGATGACATCCGAGCCCTGCTGGACAACGGTGAAACAGCAGCCCTCATCCTCCTAGACCTCTCCGTGGCGTTCGACACTGTTTGCCACCGCACCCTAGTGCAGCGCCTCAGCAACATCGGAATCCAGGAAAAGGCTCTGGAGTGGATCATCTCCTTCCTCGCTGGAAGGACACAGAGAGTACGCCTGCCACCGTTCAGATCTGCAGCCACGGAAGTCATCTGCGGCGTTCCTCAGGGCTCCTCGCTCAGCCCCACCCTCTTTAACGTCTACATGAGCCCCCTTGCGGCCATCGCACGCCAACACAACCTCAACATCATCTCCTACGCCGACGACACCCAGCTGATCCTCTCCCTGACCAACAAGCCCGCCGCCGCCAGAACCAACCTCCACGAAGGGATGAAAGACGTAGCCGAGTGGATGACGACCAGCCGCCTGAAACTGAACTCAGACAAGACGGAAGTCCTCATCCTAGGCTCCTCGCCCTCCGCCTGGGACGACTCCTGGTGGCCCCCCGCCCTGGGCACCGCACCCAAACCGACAGACCACGCACGCAACCTGGGCTTCATCCTGGACTCCTCCCTCTCCATGACCAGACAAGTCAACGCCGTCTCCGCGTCCTGTTTCAACATCCTGCGCATGCTACGGAAGATCTTCCGGTGGATCCCCACCGAGACCAGGAAGACGGTCACCCAGGCCCTCGTCACCAGCCGACTGGACTACGGCAACGCCCTCTACGCCGGAACCACCGCCAAGCTCCAGAAGAGACTCCAGTGGATCCAGAACGCCTCAGCCAGACTCATCCTCGACATCCCCCGACGCAGCCACATCTCCGGACATCTGAGAGACCTGCACTGGCTCCCCGTCAACAAGAGAATCACCTTCCGTCTCCTCACCCACGCACACAAAGCCCTACACGACCAAGGCCCGAGCTACCTCAACAACCGCCTCAACTTCTACGCTCCCAAACGCCACCTCCGATCGACCAACCACGCCCTCGCCGCCGTCCCCCGCATCCGAAGAGCGACAACAGGAGGAAGGTCCTTCTCCTACCTGGCCGCCAAGACCTGGAACACCCTCCCGACCGACCATCGCCTGACCCAAGACCACCTCTCCTTCAGGAAGAAGCTCAAGACCTGGCTGTTCGAGCAGTAGCGCCCCCCCCCCCCCAAGCGCCTTGAGACCCTCCGGGTGAGTAGTGCGCTCTATAAATGCCTTGATTGATTGATTGATTGATTGAGGGCTAAACAGTAAAAATAAAAGACGCCTTGTTTTGGAAGAACTGAGATTACACAACCCTCACCTTATGCTGCTATCCGAAACACATATAGCTGGCAAGGATAAAAAATTACTTTGTCAATTAGGATATGACATAGTAATATGCTCTATTTTTCGGGGCTTCGACTAGAGGGGTTGCAATTCTTAAGGATAAACGATTCAAGATAGAAATCTTGCAAACTGCTCACGACAAAGATGGTAGATGGGTTATTGCCCAGGTGAACATCGAAAACCACAAATACATTTTTTGTGCGGTGTACGGCTCAAACCAAGATGAGCCTAGGGTTTTTGATCATTTAAACGTTAAGCTTTTAGACTGGGAGGGGGAGCTCATTATAATGGGGGACTTTAATTGCATCATGGATTATCAATTAGACACTACGAGGTCCGGGAGTTTCCAGCGGATGCGCAAAACCAGAGCTTCTATCTTAGATTTATGCATCACTCATAATATTAGAGATGCCTGGCGGTATCTACATTCAAACACTCCTGGTTATACATATTATTCTGCGCCCCACAAACTATGTTCACGGTTGGATATGGCTTTAGCTAATCCTAATCTACTAAACACCAGTTTAATGGAGGTATGTCTTCGAATTTCTTCAAACCACAACCCCATAATGCTGATATTTGATACCCCACATACTCGTGCATGCCCCAGACCATTTTCTTTTCCCAGATATTTAACATCAGATTCTGTTTACATTTCACAGTTAAAAGCTCATCTCACTGATTTTATAGAAATCAACCAGAACTCAGCCTCATGTAATGGGGTCTGGGACGCCTGCAAGGCAAGTATCCGAGGATTCACGCAGGAATATGTGTTTAGACAAAACTTTGAACGTCGAAAACTAAATAAATCCCTGATCTCCAACATCATTGCCTTGGAAGTACAGCTGGCTTTAGCACTGCGGCTAAACTTGCCAACAACAGTAGAAATAGGTCTTAAATTAGGCCAATTAAAATCTGAAACAAAAGCAAAGTTTATTAAAAAAAAATAGCGCTAATATACACAAATTTAAAATTGCACAATATGAGGGCGGGGATAAAATTGGCAAAATATTGGCTTACAAAGTTGCGGAAGATAGAGCCAGCTCGCTGATCGCCAATATCCGAGGATCTGACAACAGGCTATATGATCAACCGCACGATATATTGGAACAATTTGCGTATTTTTATAAGACCCTGTACACTCCTGAATCTACACCGAACGATATTATAATCAAGAACTATCTAGATGAGACTCCTATCACTTTAGTTGATATTTCAGAAACAGACCCGTTATCTGAAGACATCTCTAGACAAGAACTATGTCAGGCTATTGCTGCCCTACCTCCAGGAAAAGCCGCAGGGGAAGATACCATCCCTCTTGAGATCTATAAAATCTGTTTAGAGGAACTAGTACCCTTACTATTACAGGTTATACAATCCATCGGGATGACCGGAAGGGCCCCCAATTCATGGAATAGAGCTAAAATAATATTCTTTCTTAAAAAAGGCAAACCAAAGGAAGAGAGAGGGTCATATAGACCCATTTCTCTGATCAACACTGATGCAAAAATAATTGCGAAAATTTTAGCAACTAGGTTGGCCCCTCTTATGCCCAAAATAGTTAATCCACAGCAACATGGATTTGTGACTGGGAGAGACACTACCACCCACGTCAATATGGCTATAACAGCGTTTGATCTGGCCGAGACTGAGTCCATCCCACTCGGTATGATTTTGCTGGATGCCGAAAAGGCTTTTGACCGAGTGGGGTGGGACTATCTTTGGCACGTTATGATTAAAATTGGGTTTAGAGGACATTTCTTAAAATGGTTACAGGCACTATATGATAACCCCTCAGCTCATATTAGTTACGGGGGACAGACATCCTCAGACTTTATGATTTCTCGGGGCACCCGACAAGGTTGCCCCCTATCACCCTTATTATTTGCTCTTTCACTTGAACCATTTTTACATGCCCTCCAGGCGCAACCCCAAGTCGTACCTTTCAGGTCTAATGAACAGGTATTAAAAATTACGGCATATGCCGATGATATTGCTGTTTACTCTCCTGATATTATTAAGGCACTACAAGGGATCACCACTGAGGCTTGTAAATTCAGCAAAGTATCTGGTTACAAGCTTAATATACACAAAACACAAATTATAGCTAATTATACACCAGTGGTAAGGGTTCCTGAGATCTGCAAAACTGCTACATACCTAGGTGTTAAAATTACATCTAAAATAAGAGAAATAAACGATATCAACTATAATGAACTAATTAAATCCACTATTTTATTGTTAAAAAAGTGGCACAGATTGCCTTTGAATTCAATCGGCAGAATTAATCTCATCAAAATGAAGGTACTACCCAAATTTTTATATCTTTTTCGCTCCATTCCACTAGCACTAAATAGCTCTTTTTTTAAGCAATTAGACGGAATATTTAGTAGTTTTATTTGGGGGTACAAAAAAGCTAGAAGGTCGATGAAACTCCTTAAAAATAGTACGGATAAGGGGGGCCTAAATTTTCCCGATGTTAAGCTGTATATTTGGTCTTCATTTGTCAGACGTCTCCGATCCTTGCTACATAATGAAGATACTTTTTTTTAAATTCTTTTTTGTTAAAATCCGACTCAAATATGTTTTTACTTTGAGCTAATGACCCTAACTATTACAAGAGGGTGAAATTCAAGACCGCCAAAGATATTGTTAAGATATGGGCTAATATTTTAGCCTATTGTAATACTTCTTTCTATCATCCGAAACTGCAACTATGGGGCAACCCGGGTCTCCCGGGGATTTTTAACGATGGCATGGCCCTCAGATGGTCTGCTTTGGGAATCAATGTTTTGGGTGACCTATATGGTGCACAAGGGTTTTTAGATTTTCATACGCTTCAAATTTTACATGACTTGCCGGAAACAATGAGATTTAAACACTTACAAATACAGGACTTTTTAATAAGGAAGAATCAAATACACAATATCCTAGATTGTGATATTTGGAACTGTTTATATTCTACTAAAAACAAGTCAGTGATAAGTGAGGCTTGCAAACACTTTTGCGCTTTCAAAACCGACGACTGTCCAAAACTAGCCGGAAAATGGAGCAGCAAAATGGGTCTAAACATAACACCCAAACAAATAACATGTTCTCTATCCAATATTAATAATTCCGTACGATCGTCTAGCTTAAGGCTCAGTTTAGAACAACCTGTATGTTATATTATACTCCGGAAAGGATTTCCAAGTGGTCCCTTAATAATATCCAAGGTGATCGTACTAAATGTCCCAAATGCTCCGCCGACGCAGCTGATCTGGAACACATGTTGTTTTCTTGCCCAATTTTAAAAGACTTTTGGGGGGGGAGTACACAAAACTTTAGAAATTAAGAAGATCTTTCTACCCTCTCTTACTGCTCCAATAGTACTACTCGACATACATCCTGTCTCCATTCCCCAGTCTGCCCTGGTATCGATTCTTATATTCTGTGCCAAACTTACATTAGCTAGAGCATGGATTTGTCCCAATCCCCCTAACATCTGGGAATGGTGGTCATTATTCAATGAAATCCACTCTATGGAGCTAGGGCTAGCAAAACTCAGAGGAATCCACTCATTAAAAAAATTTGAGAAAATATGGGGTAACTTTATACGAAGATCTCGAGGTTACCTAACATTGGCTGTCGGATAGATACTATGATTTTGTATATAAATATATTATTTTTGCTGTTATGCTTTCTGTTTGAACAAAATGAACTATGTTGTAACGTGTTCCAAATGGAAACTGAAATAAGCTCTCGTTAGAGAACGAGCTACATTTACTCTGCAAATAATTGTTTTTTTTTATTATATGTACATTGATTTGTCTTCCTCATCAGTTTGTTAATAAAAAAAGAATAAACAAAAAAAAAAGAAAATTGTTCTAAGTGTTAATCAACAATCACAGGAACAGAATAATTTCCCCGTTAACTAGCACAATTATTACCCTTTGGGCTACCAACACCTGATGTCTCATACTTTAGATTTGAATCATAATCATTTCATCAAGAAAAAGGTGAAGACCTTTGTGTCTTGCTCATATTGATGTGGAACTAGGCAAAGGTGTCTTACTTTCTTTTGCATGTGCCCTGAAGGTTACTGCCTCAACCTATGGGTTGACCAAAGTGAGCAAGCTGTTTTTTTTCATTTGTTTTTAATTTAAGTGTGCTTTTTCACCCCTTAGTTTTCAATTTATTGAATGAATGAGATCAGTCTCTAAGTGTTCAGACTAGTGCTACTCGCCCAATACAACATAAATTTACTCATTAAGTGGAAATTTCCACTTGGGCTTTTCATAAGCCTCTGAAGAAGATCCTGATGAGGATGAGTATGATTCCCTTGCACAAAATGAGGATTATGGGGAAGAAGTTGAAGGGCTCAACTCTCCACCCTTTCCTAGACCACCTTAATTAGTGGGGAGTGGCAGGAGTCACTCTAGCAGCCCTCCCCCGCCCCAATGGTAAGATGGTAGGAAACCTTGAGGATAACTTGGCTTACTCTACCAGGAAGAGATAAAACTTGATCTTGAGGAGGGAAGACTAGCCCTTGAGGAAAGAAGGGATACGTTGGCCTTGAGGCCCAAAGATGGTGGCAGCAACAATAATACAAGGAAGAAGGAAGTATCCTTTTACATTAAAATCCCCAAAAGGGCTGTACCTAAGTTTTGTGTGGGTGATGGTGATGATATTGACAAATAATGTGCTGTCCTTGAGAAGGCCTGTAAAATGAGGAGGATAGCACACCAGCACTGGGGCTCTTTGGGAGTTATTCTCAGTGAAGGGCAGAGATAGACTTCTGACCCATATAGGAGGTAGCGGAGTCCTATCAGCATATGAAGTAGACCTTGATAAAAGGTATTTGGACTCACTGCTGAAGAATACAGATTGAACTATAGGGACACCCATAAAGGGCACACCCAGAAACGGGTGGACTTTGTGGACTCTTCAAAGCACTAGAAGGCTGGATAAAACGGATTGAGGTGGACACTTATGATGTGCTATATGATTTAATTATGAAAGAGCACATTTTAAGCAACTGTACGTCAGACAAGTTACAGCAGCATCTGGTAGATTCAGAGCTTTCTGGCCCTTAAGAGTTGGGCAAGGAGGCTGATGAGTGGGTAAGGACAAGAGCACCCAAGAAGTTCCAAGGCAATGACTCCAGAAAGGGGGTGGGCAGGGCAGTGCCAGACTGCTGTAGCTGGCACCCGGCGTTCCCTGGAGGGGCACCAGGGTCGGGGTCGTTTTTGTTACAGAGGGCCTGCAATATCTCCCCCCTGTAACAAGATCAGCCAAACTGGCCATAGCAAACAGCTCGGCTGCAACACCACACCCCCTGGGGGCCGGACAAGCATTTTTTTAGGGCTGGTTTTGCTTCCCAGTATGGCCCGGAGGGGGTTGGGGGGGGGGGGGATTTGGTCAACAAAAAGCAAAGAAGGGAGGTGTTAAGTCCACCAAGGAGACTCCCTCAGGACCCCATTAGCCTGAGAAGGAGGAGACTAGATCCCACCCCAACTCTGTAGAGCAGAGATGGGAGACCCAGGGTGTTAAACTCTTCCTAAACAGGCTGTATTTTGACTTCCAGCGTACCAGTCACTATAGAGGTGATCCAGTCCATTCCAGTTTAGCCATAGGAGAGGTCACCTCAGATGAGGAGGTCCTCTTAGCTTTTAACTAGGAGAAGGGTCCAAATGGGAAGCCGGTGAACCCTGAGGGTGGTAGTAAACACTTTTACTGATTGGAAAAATGGGGACCCCTACACATAATTAGGTTTGCTACTCGTAGGGAGTACATAAACAGATTTAGATAAAGAAAAAGTATAGCAAACCAGTGATAGTTATACCGCCCTTATGATACACATATTTTTGTGCGACTTTAAATGATTATTGATTGAGACATATTGATATATTAAACACTTTTACTCCATTCGAGTGAATGGGATCCCTACTACTGGCCTGCGAGACACAGGTGGTAATCATAGCATAGTGGTTGGCTAGTTGGTGTCCCCAGTTCAGTATGTGCCGGAGGAAACAAGAAGAGTAAGGGTAGACCTGTAGCCTTAGTGCCCCTAGAAAGAGAGGGTATCTTTAGTTGGTATATGGTGTTGATCAGTCCTCACCTCCCCCTATATTGTATTCCAGACAATGACCTCCCAGAGGTTGATCTGACCCTAGAAGGGGCAGTGGCCTAGGGCGCCGCCCATCACAAAGATCCTGGGGATCCAGTCTGGGATCCCAAAAGATAGGGAAAAAAGTAAAGGAAAGGAAAGAGAAGCCACTCTAGTGAGCCAAGGGCCTTCAACCCCAGTAAGGGGGAAACCCAAAGTTGGCACCGATAAGGCCTCTTTGCAAAGACATCCTGAAAAGTCAATCAGAATGAGGATGTCACCCCTAAAATGACAGAAGGGAGTGTGGAAGAAGGGTGTCTGCCACAAGAAGTGGTAGCCCTCACTCTAAACAGCAAGGGAGGTTCCAGAAACCGACGGTTGACCCTAAAGTAGCTCCTTCGCCTATCAGTGGAAAGATTAGGGTGTGGTTTTGGATACTGGCTGCTGTCAATAGCCTCTGTGGGGCACTGGCCTTCATGGCAACACTGTACTTGGCATGTGAGTCAGACCACATGGCCAAAAGCAAGTTAGGCCCTCTGACCCTGCTGCTCATGGTTGGGTTGTTCAAGAGTTGGGTGACCTCTGTGGGTAAGCTAGGTGTTGCCCTAGCAAAGATAGGGTTAGAAGAGGTGGGCCCCTCACTACCCAAAGTAAAAGGGAGGTAGAAATAGACACAACTGTAGTTAAAGTTCAATTTAAAATGGGTCCGCTTATTGTTAAGATGAGTTAACTGTCCAGAGGGAGTGACCTTGATGGGAGGATGTAAGGCAGAGTAGGCCCTGCAATAGTACAACCACTTTTCTTTACATTCTTCCTCACTGACAAGCCAGGAAGACTCTCCCAGGTTTGGCTACAGGGGGTGAGGAGTTGTGTGAGAAAACAGGGCTGTTTGCAAATGCCCCCACTTTGACTACTAGATGCTGGTTTTTGACTCTGATAGTGCACTGAAACCTGCCAACCAGGCTCCAGTGCCAGTGCTTTCTCCCGAAAGCTTTTAGGTGTGAAACAACAATACCAATTGACGAGAACTTTACCCCTTTATGAGTCCCTAATGTATGGTACCAGGGTTACACAGGGCCTAGGTGGTATTTTATTTATTTATTTATTTATTTTGAAGGTTTTATATAGCGCAAATAAGACTCTTGCGAGTATCAGAGCGCTTTACAGGTCATAATTAGAAGGCAAGATATATTATATAAAGAACAATACAATAAAAAAATTACGATGGATAGACATAGAGTTCAAGTGAATTTAGCCATGAGGATTCCTTTCACTTCTCTTTTGAAGGAGGCAGTGGAAGGGTTGATTCTTGTTGCACTTGGTAAGGCGTTCCACATCCTTGGAGCCATACCCAAAAAGGACTGGTTATAAGTTTTTTTCTTGGCAAATCGTTGAGGTTGATGGAGAAGAGTCTTGGCACTCTTGGAGGCTCTGCTGCCCACATAGAGCACCAGTTTCTGAGCTAGGTACTTTGGGGCATTGTGGTAGAGGGCCTTGTGTGTCATGCAAGCGATTTTTAGGTGAATTCTGGCTTCAAACGGTAGCCAGTTGAGTGCTCTCAGGTCTGGGGAAATGTGAGCGTTTCTCTTAGAACCTGTGATGAGTCTTGCAGCTGAGTTGATCGTAGCTCTTAGTGGAGCAGTCGATGACCTAGGTAGGCCGCATAGTGTTACTGCACCAATATTCCACGCGGGGCATTACTAGGGCCTTGAATAGCTTGTTTGAAATCGTTTTCGGGCAGAAAGGGTTTCAGTTTTCGCAGGGTCTTAAGGTGGAAGTTGGCTCCTTTTGTTGAGGCGCTAATGTGTTTCTGCATCTTTAAGTTATTGTCTAGTGTTACCCCTAGAGATTTCGCTGAGTCGACTATGAGCGGTTGTCCATTAAGATCTGTTAGGTGCTTCATTAAGTCCTGGATCGTGTGAGTTTTGTTCGGGGAAGCTATTAAGAGGAATTCCGTTTTGAGGGAGTTAAGTTTCAGATTGTTTTCGGACAGCCACATTTGGGTTTTTTGTAGAGTGGTGTTGAGCGATTTGATGTCCTCAAGTGAGTGTATCTTTATGTACATTTGGGTGCCGTCTGCACACATGTGGAAGTGTATCTTGGTGAGGCTGAGAAGATCAGTAAGAGATTCCATGAACAGGTTGAACAAGGTGGGTGATAGGGAGGAGCCTTGTGGGACTCCTAATGTGACTGGCATGCGGTTGGACAGGGATTGGTTGACCTTGAATCTTTGGGATCTATTTTGGAGGAAGGAAGCGAACCAGTTAAATACATTTCCAGACAATCCTATTCTGTGTTTTAGGAGATCCAGCAGGTTGTTGTATTTGACGGTGTCAAAAGCTGATGATAGGTTGAGTGGATTACAAGGCAGGTTTCATTTTGGTCTGGATTTTGAGAGCATCGTCCAATACATGTGTCATGGCTGATTTGGTGCTGTGACCTGCTCTGAAACCTGATTGAAATAGGTTGAACAAGTTGAATCGATCAATGTGACAATTCAGCTGTATGTTAACGCTTTTTTCTAGGAGTTTGGCTGACATAGGGATGTTAGATATCGGACAATAGTTATTTAGGTCCGAAGGGTCCGCATTAGTTTTCTTTAGGATAGGTGAGACCTGTCCAGTTTTCAGGATGTCTGGAATGCAACCTTGAAGGAGGGATATGTTAATGATCTTGGTCCAACTAGGTAGTAAGAGGGGAATTAAGTCTTTTAGGTAGTTCGCCGGTAGCGGGTCCGTGAAGTGATTGGAGGGCTTCAGCATGTTTAGCGTCTTTAATATGGAGTCTTCACAGTACGTGTCGAAATGGGACCAAGGTGCATTGTTTTTTAGTTTAAATAATGGGAGGTCATTCTCTAGGGCACCAGCCAGGGGGAGTGATGGACTCTTTTTCAAGTCTGAGATGGATATTAGGTCCTTAAGTAGATCGGATTTCATGGATTCTGTCTTAGAGACGAAGAAGGAGGCAAATTCATCAAAGTTGGGAAGAGAGGATGGGCTGGCGTTGAAGACATTAGGTAGGCTTTTAGTTTGGGCTTTGATAAGGTCGAAAAGCTTTTTGGGACGGTTCTTGGCTAAGTCTAGTTGAAACCTGAAGAAATCGGTTTTGGATTTTCTGATCTTTGTAAAATAGGCGTTTCTGGATGTTCTTAGAAGTTTGAGGAGGTCTGTTGAGAGTGTGTCTCTCCAGCGTCGTTTAAATGCTCTGAGCGAGCGTCTTTCATCATTTAGCCTCCCATCATACCATGGTTTTGAGTCTTTTGAGGATGTTCTTTTCAGTTGCAAAGGGGCCATTTGTTCTAGTAGATTGTTCATGCAATGGAAGTAGTGATTTGTCAGCCCTTGTACATCAGTCAGGTCTTCCGGGGGAAGGAGAGGGTTTGAACTAGCTAAGGCTGTAAGGTTAGATCCAACGTTTTTCATGTTTCTCTTCCAGATCTTAGTTCTAAGGGGTTGTGAGGGGAGTCGTTTAATGGTTTCCAGGATTTGGAAGGAGATGATATGATGGTCAGACCAGTCACAAGGGAGTATCGAGTCGAGCTGTGTGGAGTTTGTTTTGGAGATAATTAGGTCGAGAGTTGCACCCTTGTCATGCGTAGGGCTGTTGCATAATTGGTTGAAATTGAGATCAGAGCGGAAGGCTTTGAGGCTGTTTACCCCAGGGCTGTTCAGGTCGTCCCAGTGAAGGTTGAAATCCCCTAAGAAAATTTGCTTAATATGTTGGTTGTCATTAGATGTAAGAATGTCCATGAAGTGTTCTATGAAAGTGAGGTTATCTCCCGGAGGATGATAGAAGGAATGTAGAGAGCATATTTGTTTGTTGTTGTTGGCGATGTTTAAGCATAGGTATTTGCAAGATGATATAGCGGGGGCATTGGATTTGGTCACTGTTAGGCTGGTCTGGTGTATGCAGGTTATCCCACCGCCTGGTCTGTCGGTTCTGTCTAGTCTGGGGAAGTCATAGTTAGGGGGTAGCAGGATGTCCATGATGGGAGTAGAAGTTTCATTTAGCCAAGTTTCTGTCAGGATCATAATGTCAGGTTCTTTCGAGATAAGAAGGTCAGCTATATCAGGTGCATGTCTGGAAGCGGACCTCCAGTTAAGGAGGATGCAGCTTAGACGTGGTTGGGTGGTTACTGTGGTGGATTCGACTGTGATGGGGATTCTAATTAGGTTATTTTCCACAGTGCCTCTGGAATTGAGTCTGGAGGTTCTATGTGTGTTGATCGGAATAGAGTGAATTCGGGAGGCTGATTGAGGGCTAACTGGAAGTCCTACGTTATGTGGAGGGTCGGGTAGCTCGTAAGATCAGAGGAGGGCCCCTAGATCTAATTCAGATAGAGTGTTTAATCCCCTGATAGGGCGGGATATGGCATTAGGGTATGGGACTGTGCTCCAGCGTGGAGACCCATGAACTTGGGCGCTCTCATGGAGACGTTGTAAGCGACTATAAATCTTGGGGTGTGGTAACGGACTGTAATCCTGTTTACTGCCCGTGGACTTGGTTTGTTGTAAGATAAGGTTGTGAAGGGTTTGGATGTCAGATTTGACTTGTTGAAGGGCTGATAATATCAGGTCAAGTCTGGTGTCTGGCGTGATCATTTCGTTATTGGATGTGTGGACAGAGGGAATGGACGGTGAAGTTGTTTCTTTAGATATGGCTTTGTCAGGCACCAAGGGGGTAAGTGTAGGGTTGATGGGCCCATGGGAGGAGCTGTGAGTAATGGAGCGAGGGGGAGTGAGATCTGGAGAGCAGGGTAAGTGGTTTGGATGGGGTGCGGGGTGTCTATGCAGGGAATCGCGGGGGTGAGAGTGGGGCAGTTAGGCTGACGTGAGGCACTGGGGGTAGAGGTGATGGGGAGGGTGAGATATGCAGGGGGTCTTCTTTCTATTGCCTGAGAGCAGTAATCCAGTTGCGGCTATTTTAATAGCTTATCTCAGGAAGGAAGGTTTATATGATTTCCAGATCATAAGCCCAAACAACGAGCGTGATCTGAAGAGAGAAGGGCATTCAGTGATGTGCCAAGTCCCACCGAACGTCCACTTATCTCTGTTCCTACCCTGAACTGGCAACCCCCCCCCCCCCCGGATGCCTGGGGAGGACCGGAGTTTGATTCTGAGGTAGATCATGTGGGGGGGCTGTCCTAAAATCACTGCTGCTCTGCACAGTAACCGGAATGGGAGGCGGGGGGAGGGGATCGGGTGCTGCCCTGTTACCTCAGTGATGCAGTGGTGAGAGTATGCTCCTTCTCCCCAGGATAAGCAGCCTGTGTCCCAGGGTGGATCGCCCTGGAGCCAGCATGCCCCACGCCGCTCCACAGTCAGCGAAGGTTTCAACGCTGCAGCAAAACTCCTCCGCTCCCCTCAGGCAGTGCCTCGACCTCCCGAGGAATCCTAGGGCCGCTCGTCCTGGAAGCTCCCGAGCCCATAGTCTTCCAGGCGCGCGAGAGTCTCGGACGGAGGGAGATTAGTTAGCCGCTCAGAAAACAGCCTCGGTCAGACGGCAGTGAGGGGGGAGGTGCCGCACTCCCAAGAACGCTCTGGATAAACAGAGAGAATCCAGACTAGCGGCGGGGCCATCCCTCGATTGCGGGTTACTCTCCGCTCGCTGTGCCCCCAAGAATTACAACCCCTTGGACGGCCTCTATCGGTCGACAGTGAAGGGGGAAGCGTCCAGCATTCCGAGGCGCTCTTCAACAGCGAATGCTCCAGCAGCAGCAGCTCCCGCAGCACTGAGGGGCTATCCTCTGATGATGTATCACTCTCCGCCAGCCAAGCCCTACAGTACAGACCAGTTGGGACCGTTGGAATCCGTCCACCGTGAAATCGGTGTCCCACGGCGCAGTCTTCTCCTCGTCTCGTCAGAAGGGGACGACCCACGAGCCCTGGTCCCCACAGTCAGTCCGGATTAAAAATCCAGTAAGTCTGGGTTCGGATCACAATAATATTCCAATTACTCTTGAAATGTGTAGCTTAATTTGGTTACAAACGGGGGAGGGGAGAGAGATGGAGCTAAAAACAGGGATATTAGGCTAATAGATCCCACAGCTCGGGGAGCTGTCCTGGTGAGCCTTCTCCCATGGTTTTGTGGCTTCCTGTGTGACCCATTAAAACTGCTAGATAAGCTAAATGTCCAGGTAGGAGTCATTCACAACAACCACTTTATATTTATCAGTGTCACATGAGTGATCCCACAAATCAATAGAGTGACCCGAGGGTTTATATCAAAAATATATTCACTTTATTTTTGATTATGCAATTTAGATTTTTTCAAAAACTGGCAACAGACAGACTAACATAACATGTAAACTAAATGCTAGTCTACATACACCTACAGCAAAATGTGTGGCTACGTACTCTAAACCACAACAAAGTAAGTAATTACACATAGAAATTCACAAATCAATTTGCACAGTGAATTATACAGTGTATTGCATGTCAGGTGTTAAGCGTCGACGTTTCGGTCCATGCTGGTCAAGTAGATCCGTCGGACCATCTTCAGGACAAAGACGTTGCACAGCAATGTGAGAAATAAAACGCCACTCAGGTCGTTATGTCAAAATGTCGCCACGTAATTTAATCAGCAGCTATGCGCCGGCTCTTCGAAGTCCGTGCTCGTTCACCGGTAACTACTCGGGACGCGTCTACTTGACCAGCATGGACCGAAACGTCGACACTGTGCAAATTGATTTGTGAATTTCTATGTGTAATTACTTACTTTGTTGTGGTTTAGAGTACGTAGCCACACATTTTGCTGTAGGTGTATGTAGACTAGCATTTAGTTTACATGTTATGTTAGTCTGTCTGTTGCCAGTTTTTGAAAAAATCTAAATTGCATAATCAAAAATAAAGTGAATATATTTTTGATATAAACCCTCGGGTCACTCTATTGATTTGTGGGATCACTCATGTGACACTGATAAATATAAAGTGGTTGTTGTGAATGACTCCTACCTGGACATTTAGCTTATCTATCTGATATTACCCAGTCCCGGTGGGATTATTGGGTGGCTCTATTCTATATATTGGTACCATTAAAACTGCTGACAGCAGACCTGCCATTGCAGACAGTAGGAGCAATGCGAACTGATTGAATCCGACTGCGCCCTCACCATGTGTAGCACAGTCAAATGCACTACCTGTAATATGTCAGGCACCCATAAGGTAGGAATCCTCAGCCCAGGAGGCAGGCTGCAGTATATACAAGGTGAGGACATATGTCCCTATGGTGGCGTTCCCCATTGGAAACTATTATATTCTTGAGTTTGGCAGCTCCATCATTGTGCCACTGCAATATATCATGTGTGTTATCAAACAGTGTGCCTTCTCACCCCTGACATGAAACTTGTGCCCTGGGTGACATGGCATGCACCAAGGTGGTAACTTTAGATGTTGCCCACCTGGTTGCCTCAGCTTCACTGTGTTCTGTTTAACCAGCCCACGCTTTACTGCTGCTGCTAAGACAGGATTCTGACATCCTGTCAGGCAGTGTTATCACTCACAGGAGTCAGGAGAACAGGCTTGAGCAGGAAGGAGGTCTCACCTTCCTCCTCCTAAGCAGGCTAGGGCAGTCGCACATCAAGGTAGTGAGCTTCAAAGGCTGCACCACCTCTGATATGCAACAAGGCTGATGCCCAGTGGAGGAAGCACCCCTCCAGGAGTCACCCCTCCCCCTGCCCCAGGCACAAGTGCACCAGGGCAGGCAGGATTTTAGTTATGCAGGGAGCTGAACACCCCCAGAAGGCTGGCCACACCTCCACAATGGGCAGCCTGGTCTGTACAACACCATTTTGGTTTCTACCACCTTTAGGGGGTGCAGAATAGAGGGTTCTGGGTAGAATGATGTCCTAGACCTACGGATGTGGTCACCTCAGAGGCTGAGTAGCTGCCCATTGTCTACCAGTTCCCACACCCTTACTCCCTTAAATCTAGGATGTAAGGGACCTCCTGACACCAGAACCGCAGATCTGAACAACTTGTATCAAGGAAGGACCAGGGGGAGACTTGGGTTGCCGTCAACAGGTCTTTGCCCAGAGCATCAAATCAAAAGAGGGATACTCTGTCTCTGTGGCAACAGACTTGGAACTGAGTGAACAACCCTTGTCCTTGTCTAAAACTCAGTACTCCCAAAGTGATGGCCCCTGTTAAAGCCAGGAGCACCCTCAGTCTCCCCTGACTAGTGGCACCAGTCCCCTGTAAACTGCAGATAAAAACACTCTCCGGATCCAAAGAATCCCTGGACATTGGGCCCTTCGTGGGATCGTCCAAATCCAGATGCATTGTGGGAGTTGTATTCTCATCTGCCCGAAGTCTCAGACCGCTATGTCACTTCACCGTACACCGAGAAGTTCCAGACTCTTTTCTCTGTTCTTGCCACTGCAAAGGCTAGTTGGTCGCCAGTCCGACAACCTACACCTTTATGCAATGCAGCATCAAGAGGGAACTCCAACCAGCCTGTGACTGACGTCATCCTCCTCTCTTTTGCATCTCTACCCCACAGCATTGTTTCAGTGGAAGAAGCAAATCGCCAGCAGCTCTCCTTCAGTACCACGGACAGCTAGGACTACTCTGCACCCGGGCTCTGCAGGCCAGGTAAAATTAAACTGACTGTCGTGGCTTGGTCCTGGGGCCGAACACCTTTACCTAGCACAACTCGCCCTGCAAGTGACCGATTGTCACTAGTGGTTTTTGCCATCGACCGCAATGTTACCTTTTCCATGTATTTTATTGCACTGATTTAATATTGCTTCAGAAATCTCTACCTATGGTTATATGCATGCTAGTCCATTCATGTTGGTGTCTAAATACAGATAACAATACATTCTAGTTTTAAAAATTGGTGTTGGATATCTTTTGAGTTATGTCAATTACTTATTGTCCATGCTGGAATTGTGAAATGATTAACACATGTTCCTCTAGTAAAGCCTGACTGCTCTGTGCCACACTACCAGGACTGAGCTAAGGATTTATTGTTGTGAATCCAAAGACCATCTATGGGGGATTGTGATAATATTACATGGTATGGCTACGCAGTTGTACCACATAATATTCCACTTTCCTACAACAAGGAATTCTTGGCTGCATTTCTTTAACTAATATTTATTTACTTAAACGTCTCAGGTGGCCTGTAATACATCACCATCAATTAAAGGAGTTTTTACAAAGTATGCCAGTTTGACATTGGTAAGTACATGCACACAGGCATGCACCATACATGACCTCCTTGACGACACATACATGCAAATAGACTTTCCGAAATATCAGCAAAATAACATCTAGCATTGCGCTAAAAGTAAAGTAATAATATAGGTATGGAGGATTATGGCAATATGGAGAAAGGTGAGTATTTTTGAAAGACGAGTGCAAAACATTAAAGTACACAGGTATAACAAGTAACGTAACAAACAATTTTGCCACACCAGGTGTTGCTTGGGAACAGTAACCAGCACTAGACCCTCAACCGCATGGTGAAACAAGCCATTCGACATCGAAGATGATAGCATGGCCCTTTGACAAAACAAGTTGCTAAATGCCTTAATGAATGTATACTTGGCCCTGGATTCTGTATCTTCTCATAGGACACCATTGTCAATATTTTAGTCAACCAGTCCACAGGAATTGGTGGACTTGCTGTTCTCCGACATCTCAGTAAACAGATGTTTGCTTCTGCCAATGGTAGCACTTTAGCCTCATCCTGGAGCTCATGACATTGTTGATACTAATCATGTCGTACAAGAGGTCCAGAGAAAGGGCAGATGTAAAGTCAGAGCCACTTGTATCTACTATAGCTGCAATGTAGGAAGTCCTTCACCACTGGAAGGGTGAACTCATGTAATCACTCCTATGCGAAAAAGTTTGCTTTATAAAGTCAACCATCCATTTGTCGTATTGTTCAATTCACAGGAATTTCAACAACATCACTGATGCATTTCATGTCTAGCCCTTCTTCAGGGGGTAATCCCTGTGAAAGTTCAAAGTGATCGTGCTCCGTAAGACTGCTTTCTGAAGAAAGGCTAGACCCAAAATGCATCAGGGACATTCCTGTGAATTGAACAATGGATTGAACAATGGATGATTTCACACGTTAAGATGCTAATTTGCAATGGAGAACATAATTATGTAAAAGGATGGATATTTCACTATTGGAATATGCTGTTTAATAAACTAATGTGAAATACGACTGTGGGACTTCAGCCCGGTTGTCGAACAAATCCAGTGACACACGGGTCCCCCGCGTCACAACGACAAATGGATAGTTGACTTTATAAAGCGAACTTTTTCGAAAAGGAGTGCTTACATGAGTTCGCCCTTCCAGTGGTGAAGGACTTCCTACATTGTATCATATCTACACACCTCAAGATCAGGAGGTGATACTCTACATCACCCATACACTTGGAAACGTTGTTTCAATTATTGATTCGTTTTTTGAAAATGAAGTGCAACCGCTCCCTCACTCTTATTGACAAATTCTCTACTATAGCTGGACATGTCTCCACCCAGTACAGTTTCAGTATGGGACAGTACCACTGCATACAGATTATGTTGCAATCTAGGTGGTGATACCTACAGCAGTAAAATTCTGCACAGAGAACTCTTGATCTCAAACACAATGGTTCAAATATCAGAAATGCAAACCTTCATTTCAGTAAAGCCTCCAGGGGGCTTTCAACATCTGTAAGTAGTCTATTTGATCATTGCTCACCTTGCTTTGTTTATGAGAGGAGGGACGGCCATATGCCATTCAGACCTTTTTCAAGGGTCTTGGAGAAGACTCCAGTTATTAATTTTCCAAACAGGTCAAAACTAAGCCTTGGCCTTAGATCTTCAAAGATTCATAGATCGGAGAGGATGGAGAGCCATAATAAGCACAACACAGCTGCCTCTTCATATAGTGCAATAGCTACGGATATTTCCAATGTTGTCATGGCCCAATGCCAAATGTTGTCCTCACACCCTGAAAGGATTTTTATGGCCTTCATGAAATAAGTATCAACCACTCTGCAAGTCAGTTTTGGATTTTGCGACTACCAATTTGCAGCATTGGAGAAATATCTTGCTTTCCATTACTGCAACTAGGACTAATCAAATGAGCAAGGGGGTACCACACAAGACCAGTTTTGTGTCTTTTCACCCCAAACCATACATTTTGTGAAATCTATTTATAAACGTGTTGTTTTTATTTATCTATTATCATTTCACCACAGATACACTTAAAAACAATAGACATCAGTATTTGTGAAATCATATCTTAAAAATGAGTAATTGCTTGCTGCTGCGAATATCTGGTATGCCATGGTATACCCATCCACAGTGGAACCACCACCATCATTCTTAAGAATATTTGACTTTAACTATGGGGCACACTCACTAGCTCCTATAAAGCAAGATGGTGAACCCCATATATCATACCCAGTAACTCTGCCAATTTCAGGTACCCTAAACGTCTCTGCAATTGTCATCTCCTAATCAGGTTAAGTGCCAAAGGCTGCTTACTCAGTGCCAGCAAATCAAGAAAAATTACTTACAATCATTCCCATTCCAGCTCTTCTTCCAATCACTGCAGCACAAGCCTATCTTTCACCCACCTACCCTTCCGTATTGATTCAATCTCTAAATTTCCATTTTACTCCTCTCTTTAACCGCCTCATATTCTTCACTGTTTATGGCATTTTTCTAAACTGTTGTTTTATGTTTGTTGTTACAGCCTTTTAAATCTATGAACCAGGAGATCATCCCATAAAACAACAGCAGGACACAATTAACCCATGGACTGCTTATGAAAAGATATCTTTAAATATTAGAACATTGGAATGTTGGAATGTTGGGAGCTCCATTGCAGACAATGGAGTGCTCCCTACTTCTAGGGGCCGGTAAAGGCCCGTAGAGCAACTTTCCAATGTTATACAAAGGCTTCTCGATGTTCGAGGGGATTTATATCCCCTCGAGCTTCGAGAACCCTTTGTTTAATTTGTTAGAACATTCTGCCCTCTAGTGGCAGCATGTTCTAATAGCCTTATAGCCTTTTGTAGCAGGGCTATACGGCTATTAAAGTCCCGCTGTTTCGTTAAAGTCCCTCGCCTTCGGCTCGGGACTTTAACGATTTAGCGGGCCTTTAATAGCCGGTATAGCCCGCTACGGCGGGCTATAAGGCTATAATACATCACTGAGGAGTTAATGGGAGAGATACAGAGAACACAGAAACATATCACAACCGTGGCATTACTCTCATTGGGCCTAATTCACAAAGGTAAACTGAGACGAAAGGCTAAATTTCCGACTTTCGCTATTCACAAAGGACATTTACGAGTAGTAAAGTTAGACTTTTGTCTAATTGAAACTTAAGTTTTGGTCTTAAGGTTAACTGAGACCAAAAGTCTAAAGGACCCGGTTCACAAAGGTAAACTGGGATAAAAGTCCAAGTTAATTTCCTTTCTTTGTTCACAAAGGGCATTTACGAGTAGTAAAGTTAGACTTTTGCTGCAGTTAAACTTAAGTTTTGGTCTTAAGTTTAACTGAGACCAAAACTTAAGTTTAACTTAGACAAAACTTAAGTGTAACGTAGATAAAAGTCTAACTTTACTACTCGTAAACACTCTTTATGAATACCAAAAGTCATAAAGTTAGACTTTTGTCTCAGTTTACCGTAGTGAATCGGGTCCAATATGTGTTAGTGTTATTGCTCGTTGAGATCTTTTCCGTCCTAGAACCTTCTGTGGATCTTAAAGCCAAAATGTGGCTGCTCCTCAGACGCTTGTGGGACTGGGTATTCGTTCATTTCGAACTAATGACTATGTGCTCCAACAGTGTCAGTTTTTAATGAGAGAGGGTTGAACATGTGCACTGAAATACAACCCGTTTGGGGCTTGTGGTGATGCAGCGGTGTTTACAGCAAAGGAGCTCATTAGGACATTCTAGTCTCTAATGCACACAAACAACCTTCAAAATGTCTTCTTCTTCCCTTGAGAGGAAGGCTGAGCAGCACTAACCTCATTAGTTGAGAGGGCCTCAGAGATTCTGCACTCCATGGTCAACTACCCAAAAGTAAGCATCTGCTCTTCGTAGTATACATCAAATACTACATCATAGGTTGCTTTTTATCTTGTATGTGTCAAGCTTGTAAGGTATTTATCGGGGAATCGGGTCAAAGAACGTGTATAAATTCCCCCGTAGTTCATGGTGGACCCTTTTAGGTTTTTGTCTATGGTTAAATTTTACTGTTCTTTTCTTCTAGTTTGCTAAGATTCCAGATAGATATTAGGTTTAGAATCCCTCTGCAACCAAGAGAGGTGTATTGTACAACAGCGATGATAATGAATGCATTTTTAATGTTTGTTTTTATGTGAAGCTTTTATGGCTTCTGGCCGAAATAAAGTATTTAATTCGAAAACAATGAATAAATAACTGCAACAATCTGTACATGTGTAGCTGTGCTGTATCCAGCTGTGATTGCTTACCAGTAAGCCTGACTATAATGAGATTTCTCTTGCATTGTCCCTGTCTTTACCTACCAAAGGTGATGCAATGTCCAAACTCTGGGACCAATAAAAAGCCACCCTGCAAGGGTACAGCCCCAGAAAAATAAATACAACTAAGAAAGAGCACCCCATCAAATCCATCACTGACTGTAAGCTGGCACCATAATGCAAGTCTAAAGAAATATACATCTCAGACTACTCTACACCTTCAAAGCCCTGAGGTGGTCACACGAACACACTCCAGACCCACCCATCACAAGTCACTTGAAAAGATGAGCTACAATTTGCAGTGAATACAGTGATTAGCTACACTAAACTAATTCTAGAACTGCATGGCACAAAAGCTATATCCTGATAGCATTCATAGCATGTGAGCCAATCATAACTAGGGATCTCATAATAAAGCAGCCCACATCTGTCTGGGAGGTTTTCATCACATGCAATAGGTAATTTGGTCCTACTACTTCTCACCTCAGCATCACCCTAAAACCTTTGTCATAGCCTCTGGACTCGTATCCATTTCCATCCATCACTTAAGAATGAATATAACGCAGAGCTGACAATTTACATTGCAAATGCTACAAATCACAGCAAAACTACACTGTAGGTCTCACAGAAATAATCTAGCCACAGCAGGTGGCATACATTTGATGCATTTAGGGCCAGAATTTACCTGAAATAAGACATAAGTCCGCATAGTCCTATTCTAGAATTTGTGCAAAAATTTTGTTGGTCATGATAGTTCAGTTCTTGGGTTCAGCACAGTTCCTGAGGACAATTCAGTACTTTGAAACAGTTCAGGGGTAGGTGATCTTTGAATAGATAATACTTTATAATTGTAGGATAAGTCACCTGAGATCCATGTGAAACTAAGAGTCAAAAACATCCGCCCAGTGCATCTGTCAATCTTTTTTCAACACTGGCTATACTTGGTCCTTGAGAATAACCTGGGATATTATTAAACTCAGTGGTTCTAGTGAGAGTACTGTACAGACGAAATGCACTGGCAATTTGCTAAACTTTTTAACAGTATAGCCAGGGTCCAGATTTAGCCCTACAAAAGAGCCAATGACACCCATGTCCTAAAAATAAATATTGTGTTGTAAGAGAGTATCAAGTTTTTTAATACAGTGTTGACTAAAAATCGTGGCTACAATATCAACTACTATGCTTTCATGAAGGTAAGAGTTCTGTGTACGCCTTTTATAACCTGTGCATTAATGTTAGAACGCGCAGATATGGTTTATGTCAGAATGCTGCATAGACAAATATTGCTATACCTAAATATTGTCGATAAAACGGTATGAAGGTTAGTATGCATATAGATTCTTTATTCCTGTATTCCCATATACGTACCTTGCATTTTATTCCAGTTTTTTTAACATGAATTACCATTACCCTACTCACAATCAAAAACAAATTCTTTGAGACATCTCACAATACATTAAGGACACAATCTATCTACCAACCCCGGCTTCAGCCAGTCAAAAGAAATACCCCAAAGAGTCCCAAAGTCAAACTGTGGGGATGGGGAACGCCGCAATTGTGGCACCCCGAAATCTACCTCAACAGGATGCTCACAGTTTCAATGAATCAGAGACGGTGTTAAACCCCAAGTTCATGGGGTAATATGGTATACAACGGTTACCACGCATTTTTTACAACGCGGTACCGTTACCACGCTACTTTTACCACGCAAGTCGTTACCACGACTTGCGCTGGGGGGCGCTCCAGGATAGTAAATTGTTTAATTTACTATCCAACTCCTTCCCTAGAGTCCACGGGGACTGGAGTTGGAATAGTAAATTAAAAAATGTACTATCCAGCGCCCCTCCACGCAAGTCGTGGTAACGACTTGCGTGGTAAAAGTAGCGTTGTAACGGTACGCGTTGTAAAAGTACGCGTGGTACCGTCATACATCCGGTAATATAGTACCGAGACAAGGCATCTCCCAATACATAAAAACTCAGAAAATACATTCATGGAAGTACAAGGGCCCACTCAATAACTGAGTACTACTTCAGCAGAATAGTTAAAGAGTTTAATTACAGAATTTAAAATTAAGGCGGAACAGAGTTAGTGCCAAGGAAGCTCTCAGAAAAAAAGGCAATACAGAGAAATAAAAAATGAGTCTAAGTCCCAAGTGGGCAGCAAAATCGGGAAAAGAAATAGATAGTGTCACTAATAGAACAGGAAAGTACCCTAAATGGAGGGATTTTTCACATTATTTCTGCATATAAAATTAACAAAACTTCAGAATCATTGTGGTATGAATAACATTTGTATATTCACAGGAAATCAGAATACAGTCTCATAAAACATCATATTGCCTTTACACCTAAGCACCTTCTGACTACATGATTAATTATTCTGCCCACCCCATGCTAATGTCATCCGGAAATGGAGGAACAAACTAGATGCAAGAACAACAGTGTGTTATATGAATGAATAGGGTACAGTGATATAGCCGAAAGACCTAATATGAATAGGTGCAGTTTCTTGCCTGAGCTGAGGAGAGTTCATTCTATACAGCATGAACACTGACAATGGAAATGAACAAATAATATTCTACCTGACTACGTGCTGCAGAAGTAACAGGAAGTGACGTGTGGGGGAAAAGACACGGGTGGCAAGAGTGACATCACTTTAGAAAACATGGCGACTAAACCTAAATTGAGTGCTAGTTGACAAGAGTCCGCGAAAACACTCTTCTATGCATCATTGACATTTTGTTTATATGTGGAATCAAGTGTGATAATACATTCTACACATTTTTAATGATGCATGAAAATATAGACGCACAAAAATCCTTTGCAAAACCACTATACGAGCCTTAAAGAAAATGCCCAGAGTCGTTCTATGTACCACATTCAATCTCAAATGCTGTTCATAAGCCTCTACTGACAGACCAATGTGTTTGATCAGTAGACATTCATGTTCAATTAATGCACAGAATGCAACAAAAATTAAGAGAAAAAGCGCAGGACTCACGATAACATAGAACAAGAAGAAAACTACACCGCAAGACTTCAGGAGAACATTTGAGTGCACTTTTTAAAATCACATGGCAAGAAAATGCATCCTTTCAACTAGAAAACCATTCTGGTCAAGCAGTGTTGGAACATAAATTGCCCCAGGTACATCAGATATAGTTGGCTTCCCTATGTACACAGGAGAAAACAAAACCAACTTACACATCTCATCTTGCTTCTGAAAGGGCGAGATTTTGATCGATACCTTATATCTATTGATCCCAACCTCGATCTGGTCGACTGAACCTTTGTTGCCTGTCTTGGAAGAAAACAGTACACCTATCTGCAAGTTAGTTCACCCAATAAAGGACTCTACTCTCAAAGATCACGGACAACTTCTAGGTTTCAAAAGTTTATTGTAAAGATATAATGAGCTGCAAATACAGACATCTCAGAATGAGATTCACGAGATACACAGGTCCAATTACATACATGTGCTCTCGAAAAGCCCTCAGACGAGCAACAGAAATCACTAACACAAGTTCTAAAAATAATAAAGCTATCAGCATAGATGCATATCGCTCCTTCATTTAGATTGGAGGAAAACAAACACAGGTTAGGCGTCCCTACCCTGTTCTAGATGGTATCCCTACTTAACCAAATCCCAACCTAACAAAGGTGTCAGCAATGAATGACCCCCAAGGGAAGTCACCCACTCTAAGTCTCTTGGTGAAAACCTAAAGTTCTCCAGTCATGACCCCTCACTGCCTACCCATCCGCTCTCTAAAGGGTCCTCAGGTCTCTGCTCTAACTCCACCCAGGGGTGCTGTCCCTAATACAAAACAGTCAACAACATTTGAGACGCCCCTTGCGAAACGCCTCTCACGTGGTGCAACTTCAGGCTTTTTCCATGATGCTTTGTCTTGGGCCTCATGCGTTAGAGTTGACCTTGCTTCTCAGACTCTTCTCCGGCCCGCTGATACCCCTTAAACATTCCAGAACCCTCCTCCATGTCTGGGCCGTCTACTGAACAGACCTCTATTCATTCATTTATAATTGGATCCCCCCTTTCCTGTTGCAGACAGATATCTGCCGCCAAGAACCCAACTCTCATAGACTTCTAAAAAGGCTTGCAACATTTCTCAGCCCAGACATGTACGTGTAAATCAATGCTAAAACATTTCAGGCCTACAATATTTCTCATTATGATTATAGCATTCAACTTCTTCATTTAATTAAAGCATGTTAATACTCTTATTCTATTATTTAGAAAACATTACTATAAATCATGGCCCATTAATGCAATGACCAAAAACGTTAAAACAATCTGTGTCGTGAAAAGAAACACCTTCCCTTTTAGCTCCAGCTCTGGCCCTGAGGCCTACCACGTTCTGCGTTTTACCACAGACCATCTTACATGTTAACAGCTACACGACATAGATTCAAAATAATCACGTCTAATAAAATCATATAATGTCACACATTTCTGTATTAGTTCCACTTCTACTTAAATCTCTACAGTAGCTATACCTTCAGAATATATTTGCAGATACTATTAGCACTCATGGCATTTCTCTTCATGATTTGTGCTTACTTCAGGTAAGTGTGATGTACTCATACAATTAAATCAGTTTGCGCTCTCTCAGTTCCCCCCTTTGATGACCTCTCGGGGTCATCACTAACATTTAAACTGCCGTTATTGCTGGCATTCTCTGCGCTTCCAGAGCTCTCAGACTCCTGTACTGATTATCTTGTATGGCAGCCAATCTCTGCAACTGTTCTCTTTGGGCCCTTTCTGACCTTCTTGCTCTGTACCATTTGAATACCCTCACCAATCCCCACAATATTATCACACAGATCAATATTATGATGATAGGCTTTAGGATATACCAAATAAAGCTTTTGCCTAAGGTGGAAAACCACCCTCCAACCGTACTCATTCCGTGGCCCACCTTTTCCCAGACATTTTCTCTACTCAAGTCTTCGATCTCCTTGTGTATATTAGTTATGTTCTTAATAACCTTCTCAAGGGGCTTCGAAAGGTCTGGAATGTAAGTGCAACATTCCTGGACCTTCAAAGCCTTACAGACTCCGCCCTCTTTTGCTAATAAGACATCTAATGCAAGCCGATTTTGAAGAACCATAGCCCTTATCGATTGCATCTCTCCTTCTACCAGCATTAAGGACTGAGCAGTGCTGGCAGACAACCTGTCGACAACTGTTGCCAGTCGTCTAATTTTAACATCATTAAGGATTATTCCCAAAAGAGGGAACATAGCTCCAAAGACATCTCCAACCATTTCGGCATCACCTACATCTCTCCTTCCCCTCGATGATGCCTGACCCTCAATGATCACTAAGTCTTGTGCATGATATATTTTGGGGAAGACAATTGCCAAGTAACATGATCCATACCAGTTATTAGGTAGTCTCACGTAAGCATTTCTTCCACATACAAAATACACATTTGGAATCACTTGCATTCCCTTCAGGAAATCCTTAGTGTAGTACTCTAAATTAAAAGCATGTTCACAGTCAACTTCACCCACGTATACATTTTCATAATACGTTTTGGCTCGGTGAAGACATAACTTTCCTCTCTGCGCTTTATCTAAAGCTATTGGACCACTACTACCTTTTCTCTTGTGTGACTTCTCTTCCTCGGTCCAATCTATTTTCCCTTGTCCTGATTTTTTCAAAATCTTTTGTCTCCTGTAACGATCATCCACCTGCCCTATGAACTTTTTCTCGACTTCTGACACCTTACATGTCAGGTTATTTCTACGGGCATGTGAAGTATCTAAGGTAATCCAAGGAATGAAGAACTTGGCCAATCTGTCTTCACTCTTCCAGTAATCCCATTTGTTCATCTGCTTATAATTTGGGACTTCCGGCAACACAGAATCATAATTGGAGAAATAGTATTCAAAACTATCTCTCTCATAAAATATACTAAGCAATAAGCTACATGTAATGCCATATGTCAAAGGGAGGTGATGATAGCGAATTCCTTCATCTACAGACGCAGGCAACTGCATGCAGACGTAGCAATCCTTAACCTCCATGGCATCCACGTATTCATATAAAAGTTTAGCATAAGCATTTGACCTAAAGTCTCCTTGGGACTCGTCTACATGTAACCTGCGGGCTTCTGCAGCCAATAACGCTTTCTCTTGAGTGTTTTCCCTTTTCTCACCAGCAACAATAGGTGTAAGCGTTACTACAGAACTCACATCAGTTACCTTCACCTCTTCCTCATGTCCCTTTACATAAGAAATTGTTACCACTAAAGCTATTAATATTATCACTCCTACTATTAGTGTACCTATTATACATTTAGCTCTGCGGTTCGGAGTGCCGGCCTCCATTTCGTCAGATATTATAGCTCTCTCTTTATCCTTGCAAAAAGTTCTTTTCCTCTCGTTCCTTTACAGTCTCTTTTCAATCCTTTTTGTCTTTAGAATCCACACAGCTGGAGGCTGACAGCCTTTTTCGCAAAAAGTCCTTTAACAGTTCAAAAAGACAACCCTAGCCCTTCTCCATCAACTCAAGGGATTCCCTAAAATTCTCTGCTTCCTGGGCGCTAGGTAATCTTCTTTTTCTGCTTGCTTTATTTACAAAATCCTTTAACAGTCAACTATCAGATTTGTGGTTGCAGCTTCAATAGCATAGTTCAATATTTCCATGCGAAGAGTATGCTCTTCATGTGCTGTTATCGTTGTACCAAAGTCGGGGAATTGCAATTCTGTAAGAAACATATGTTTTAACTTGCTGAGGCGGGGAGGTCTGGGGAGCACGAATGTTAGTGACCCTTCTTGTTCGACACCGGGTACCAACAGTCGTATTTCCACGGTGATAATGGGCTCAGAACTGGACACCACCACCGCTCGGATCCTCCCTGTCTCCGGTTTCACAGACATTTGTCGCCAGATATGTCCACTCAGGTGTGGAGTATCTTCTGTTAGGCACACGCACTCTTCTTGACCTTCTTCGGTCCGGTGCCTCAGCGCCCTGAGCACCTTCTTCTGGGTCTGAGTCTTCTGATATCGGAGGAAGGGTTGCTTCTGGAGTTGACCTCAGGCTAGAGCTCCTTCTTTGCGGCCAATTAGCTTCTCCACGTGCCCTTCTACTCCTTCTCCTTCTGGTCTGTTCTCGCTCTCTTTCAGACCTGTCAGGGTCAGACTCGTACTCCCAGCTACTCTCTCCTTCTGTAGCGTCTTCAGTTTCGCTGTTGTACCGGCCGTCCTCAGCTTGGTCAGACTCGTTCCCTGCTTCCGCGGGCACCTCTACAGCTTGACTAGCCCCCTCTATGGCTTCTTGGTCCTCTGCTGGACGTCCATTCGAGAGAGGAGCTGTTTCCAGAGGTGCTGGAACCCTTTTCGTATGTGACGCGTGGATCCAATTGGGCAGGCCTCCCACCTTTACAGCCGTGTTTGTGATCAGGATGACCTGGTAGGGCCCACGCCAACGAATATCCAAGCAGCTTCTTCTCACATGTTTCTTCCCCAGGACCCAGTCCCCAGGATACAGGTCATGGCAAGGGCCCTGGCACGCTGGAACCTCTGCAGCCTGCACCTGAAGGGACACAGAACGCATGGCGTCAGACAGCCCCTTACAATAGTCCAGGATCATATCATCTGTGATATTTAACAGTGCAGTAGCTGGAATAGATGGCAGCCTCATTGCTCTCCCCATTAACACCTCATGTGGTGACAACCCTGTTCTTCTGTCTGGGGTACTACGAAGGCTCATGAGGACTAATGGCAGGGCATCAGGCCAACTCAGGGTCGTTGAGGAGCAAACTTTCGCTATTCTGGACTTGATCGTGCCATTAATTTGTTCCACAATTCCTGAGGCTTCTGGTCGGTAACTGCAATGTAGCTTTTGATCAATATTTAGTGCAACACAAATCATCTTCACAAGCTCGCTGTTAAAATGTGTTCCCCTATCTGATTCCAAAAAGGCCGGCACCCCGAAACGAGGGATAAGTTCTCTAAGCAGTAACTTAGCCACTGTGAGGGTGTCGCACCTACGTGTAGGGTATGCCTCAACCCATCTGGAGAACACACAAACAACCACCAGGACATAGCGGAGGCGGTTGCATCTTGGCATTTCAATGAAATCTATCTGCATTCTGTTGAATGGACCTCCAGACCTTCCTATGTGACTTAGTGCAACTGGTGTTCTTTTTCCTACGTTCAGCTGCTGGCAGGTCACACAACGCTGGCACACTGCTTCTGCTGCTATTCTAAACTTAGGATTGTACCAAGTCTGTCTAAACACTCTCAGCATAGCATCTCTCCCTAAGTGTACGGGACCATGTATGAGCCTAGCCATTGGACTCACCATCTCATTGGGCAACACTGCTCTGCCGTCTGCTGAGACCCAAAAATGAGTCTCACCCATTACACATCCTGCCCTTTCCCATGTTTCTTTTTCAGAATCAGGAGCATTTTCTTGCATGATTGACAGTTCATCCCAAGTATCAACAGTTTCCAGTATCATGGCTAATTCAGTTCTTACATTTATTCCACCCACCTCCACCTCTGTGAAAGAGTAACCTTGTTCCGCGCAATACCGCGCAACTTCATCAGCATATCTATTGCCTTTCGAAACAAAGTCCTCATTTCTGGTATGTGCGATGCACTTTACAACTGCGATACTTGCTGGGCATTGCAATGCTTCTAACAACAGGCGCACAAACTCTCCATTGCGAATGGGAGAGCCTGAAGAAGTCATGAACCCTCTTTGAGACCATAACTGCCCGTAATCATGAACTACCCCATACCCATACTGGCTGTCGGTGTAGATGGTGACTCGAATTTGGTTGCCTGCTAAGCAAGCACGTGTCAGGGCAATAATCTCGGCTACCTGAGCGGAGTGTACTCCTTCCAGGCACCCAGCTTCCACAACTCCTTCAATTGTACAAACAGCATAAGCTGCTCTCAATTGCCCAACTCCGTCTCTTACACATGAGCCATCGACAAAGAAAACTTCGTCTGGGTCGGTCAGTGGCTCATCTACGATGTCGGGTCTGGGTTTGGTGCATAGTTCAGTCACATCGAGACAGTCATGGTCTGTATATTCATCATCATCATCAATATCATTTGGAAGTGGCATTAAAGTAGCAGGGTTCAAAACAGAGCATCTCTTGAGGGTCACGTTCTCTGCAGCAAGAATAACTTGCTCATAGCGCGTGAGCCTGCTATTAGTCAGATGCTGTGTTTTGGTCCTGGTCATCAACAGTTCAACCGAATGTGGCACGCACACCTCTAACGGGTGCCCCATGACAATATTTTCACATCTCTCAATGCTGACACCCGTTGCAGCAACGGATTTGAGACATCCGGGCAACGCTGCGGCTACTGGGTCTAAAGT
Organism: Lissotriton helveticus; assembly: GCF_964261635.1. Lineage (NCBI taxonomy): Eukaryota > Metazoa > Chordata > Amphibia > Caudata > Salamandridae > Lissotriton > Lissotriton helveticus. Next base: position 1,954,852,602 of record NC_136067.1, read on the forward strand.
AGCCGAGAAATAAGCAACTGGTCTACGGGCATTCCCATGGATTTGGACCAACACAGACAACGCACAACCCTCTCTCTCACAACAGTAAAGAAAAAATTGTTTATTGTAATCAGGCATTCCCAATGCCGGAGCACGACACAGGTCCTCTCGCAGCTGTAAGAATGCCATCAAACAGTCTTTGTCCCATGGTACCGGATCACTCACCTCCTTGTGCGTCAGTTTTTGCAAGGGCTTTGCTTTCAGTGAAAAGTTCACGATCCACTGTCGGCAATAACCCACCATCCCTAGGAACATCCTGACCTCTCTCTGTGTCTGAGGCGCATTCATTTTCATGATCGCCTCTATCCTGTCTGGTGACACTTTTCGTTTGCCTTTCTCAATTCTGTGTCCCAAGTACTGTACTTCTGTCAGGCAGTACTGCAATTTTCCCGGGGACACCTTGTGCCCATTGGCAGCTAGGTGATTTAACAAAGCAATGGAGTCTTCCCTGCAAGCTTCTTCTGTTTCTGACGCCACAAGGAGGTCGTCTATGTACTGGACCAGAACTGACTTCTGGGGCAGCACTAGACTTTCAAGATTTTTCTTCAGAAGCTGGTTAAAGATCGATGGACTCTCTGTATACCCCTGAGGGATACGACACCATGTTAGGACGCGATTTTCCAGCTTAAATGCGAAAAGAAAATGGCTATCTTCGTCCAAAGGGATCGAAAAGAAAGCCTGACAAAGATCGATCACAGTGAACCACTCAGCTTGGAATGGAATCTGAAACAGTATCACTGATGGATTCGGTACCACTGGACAACATGAAACGACTATGTTATTAATCTTTCGAAGGTCCTGAACTATCCGAAATTTCCCATTTGGTTTCTGCAGACCCATAATCGGGGAGTTACATGGACTACCCACGATTTCTTTCAGTATTCCCTGTTTAATCATGGACTCAATCACGGGTTTTATGCCTGCAATCGTTTCTGGAGTCAATTTATACTGGGGTGTTCTTGGGAACTCAGCATGCGGTTTCACTACAATTTTCACTGGGTCTACCCCTTTGACCAATCCAATCTCTTCCCCAGTGAAATCCCATACTTCTGATGCCACTGTCTCTCTCAAGTCCCAGGGAAGCTCGTCTACTGTCAAAGTAGGGTACAGCTCCACACATATTCTTGAGTTTGCAACTTTGAAATCTGCATCATCATCATTAGTCAATACCTCCACTCCCTGTGGTGTACAATATATAGTACAATTCAATTTGCATAACAGGTCTCTTCCTAGCAAACACACAGGGCTTGAATCGCAAACCACAAACTGGTGCTCATCACTGTACTTCCCTATTTTCACCTGTACCGGTTCTGTTAATTGGCTAGTTATCCTCCTGTTTGCGACCCCTACCACCTGTATGGTCTCTCCAGACATGGGCAGGTCTGGAACTGCAGCTGATCTGATCGTGGACCTAGTGGCTCCTGTGTCCACCAGAAATGTCGTAGGGCACCCTGCTACTTCTGCTTCAACATAGGGTCCCCTCTGATCTACCTCTAAGGCTGCCCCAAGGGTGCAGTCTTCTCTTTCCACTCTCTGTCCGGTTAATGGGTCCACATAATAGCACTCTTCACCTTCCACAAACAGGGGCATTTGTCTATAGGTCTTACCCATACTCCCTACTCGAGGAGGTTGCGGGAACTGGGCTCGGGGAGGAGCCCCCCCCCCTTTGAGCACCTTTCCTTGGTATGGCGTTACCCCTCTTGTAGGCGCGCTCTGAACCTCCTCCTCCTCTATTTCTTGCTCTCCTATCTCTACATTGTAAGGGCACTCGCGTTTCCAATGCCCCAGCTCGTTACACTGGTGGCACCTAGTCGTTTTCTTCAAGGTAGCTATGTCTATTCTGGGTCTAAAGGTAGAACTCTCCTCATTACCCTTGTTCTGACTGTACTGCTTCTTTCCTCCTGTACCTGTCCCTTGCTGCTGTTGCTGTGGTCCCCCCTTCCCGGCTGCCTGCATCTGTACCACCATCAACTTTTCTTTTAGTTTCTTAGCCTTGGAATCTATCTCATCACAGCAGTACCTGGCATATCTCAGTATTTCGTCTAGGGGTTTACTTTGCCAACAGATCGAGTGTTGCTGAATCATTAAACTAATATCCGGTCTCAGTCCCAGGACGAACTTGGACACAAATTGCCCTATGTCTTTTGGATCCATTACATCCAAGCCGCTATACTGTTTAAACGCCTTCAGCAATCTCTCGTAATATTCATGAACTGTCTCTTTGGGTTCCTGTCTTGTTCGGTCTATTCTGACCCAATCTATGTCTTGCATTGGCACCTTCTCTTTCAGCCAAGTCATCACTCTCTCGAATTTTGCCATCACAATCTCGGACGGCCCATTAGTCTTGGCATCTCTCTCTGGCTCTGTTGTGGGCCACTCAGCGCTAACCTTGCATGCTGTCCATAGATCGCCTGGTACTACAATGTCAAACAGCGTGTTCAGATCTATCCAAAGGACTTTTGAGATTTTTACAAATCTCTCGACTTGCTTGTACCACTCCACAGGGTTCTCTCGTAATTTGGGGAAAGAGGTGGTAAAAGCAGCTAAATCTCCCCTACTCCAAGGGACATGTACATAGTTCCCATTTGCAACTTCCCGTAAAGGGTAAGCTTCTATTCCCTGCTGTCCTGGTGTCATACCAATCATGCTTCTCCTGCCGGTCCCTTTCTTGGACCACCTCTCTTCCCACTTATCTAGTGCCCTCCATGTCCTTATTCCAGTAATCAGTTCCCTTATGTGTGTTTTCAGCCCAATCGTTCTCCTCTCATCTAGGTCCCGATCTGAGTAATGTAGCCTGTGGTTACCCTGTAATGCTTTGGTTCTTGACAAGTCCACCATATATTTGCCTGCTAGTTCGACTAACTTCTCATGGACTGCTCTCGCCTTTCGAGTGATGTCCTTTGCCATATACAGTATTTCATCCTGTTCATACATTTCCATTCTTTCTAAAGGCAGGGTACCATCTACCATGTCATCCAGATCTGACCTTAAGCTGGAGACATCAAGTCTCTTGGCTTTTATCTCAGCTCGCAATATGTCCTTTGAAGGGGGCTCACTGGTCTCCCTACCATCCCAACTTCGAGCTCTGCGTTTGGGCTCAGGAGAGTTAATGGGTGGCCTCCCTTGCTCCCATCTCTCCAGGTCCCATGCTCGGCCATCCGATCTTGGAAGGTGATGGAACACGGGCCTGTTATCCCTACTCTCTCTCTGCTCACTCTCGTCTTCTTCTCTCCTCTCACCGCACATCTCTCTGTTATTTTCCCTCTGGTCGCTACACTCCCTTTGCCTCGTATCGCTCAGTATCCGATACGATCCTTCCTGGTTCCCCATATTCCCTGGGCTGCGCTCATTTCTGTCATCACAGGGACTATGGTGCGACCTCTCACAACTCCCATTCTGTTCTCTGGTGCCAGGCACACAGTGTGGACACTTAAAGCTGTTCCTGTACTCTTGCGCTCTCTTCTCCCCTTCACTGAGTATTGGGCACGCCACCCCTCTATTCCCGGGGCCCCCGTTTTCCAGGTCTGTTCTACCTCCATTCCGGGCCCAATGGGTGACTCCCCTACTCCCTCTACAGTCCCACTCCGGGCTACTCTCTCCAGCCCCGCAGTGAGTTCGTGCTCGGCTGTCCTGACTTTCCCTTTCTGCTTCTGCAGCATTGATGCACTTTTGAGCCTTCACTGCCTCGTCCCACTGCTTCATGTACTCATTTAGCTCTTGAAAGGATTTTCGTCCAGATCCCCTCAGATCCATTGGCCATCTGGGGCCCCCAGGATCTCCCCCTGGGTCCCCTGCTGTGTGCATCGGGGTACTCCACTCTCTGGGTATCGGCATCTGACTTGGGGAATTAGTGGTATCGTTCCTCCTTGCCTGCTCTGCTCTTTCCCTGTCTTTCCGTTTCCGTTCTTCCCCTTTTGCTCTCTCTTGGTCATATATCGATATTATAGGACCTATGGTAACAGGTACCTGTAGTGCATCTGGTAATGGGTAGGATGTGGCGCTTTCCGTTTCCGGCGCTCTTTGTACCACAAACCTACCGACTACCTGTTGCACCTGACTAGGCTGGAGCAACTCTTTCTTTGGCTCAGGATCCCACTCTGAACTGGGAAGCGGTCTATGCTCTCCTGCATTGCCCCCCTTTGCTCCTTCAGTATTCTCGACCTCTCCCCCTGCTCTATTATACGGGGGTGGCCTGTCTGTCAGTAATCTGTTTATCAAGCTATCCTCTGTTTCGCTCTCCTCATCTTCTTCTAGGGGACTTTTATTTACTGGCGCCTCTAACACTGGGTACAGTTTATTTATTTCCAAATTATGCACTCTCCATCTTTTAGCATCCGCATCCCACCTGGCATCCTGTACTGCCCTTACCGAGCGTTTCACCCTTTCTTGTCGTCTGTTCATATTCCTTTCATGCGCTGCCCTAAGCCATGCATCAAGGGCTTCAAACTGGGTTGGTCTAGGCAAGGGTCTCTTTGAGGTCATGACTGATTTCAATCGATGTAACACCTCTAATCTGAACGTCCCGTACTTCGGGAACGTCAGTTCCTCATTTCCTTCAGTAATCTTACTCCACTCTGATATCCAAAGGATCGTATGCAACCCAACATTTACTGCCATATAACGAGCTGGCGTACCCTCCGGCGGGGCTTCTTCCCCTTCATACGATCCTCGCTTCTCTTTCTTAAACAGCGCTTTCAACCATTTAAAACACTTCATAATTATGCGCACAAAATCCAGCCTCGCTACTCTGTTTACTTCCTGATGACAATCCACCAATCCTGTCGCAGCTTTGCTAGCTTGGCCTATCACAGCGCGGTCTTTCTCCTATTGGCCAATCACGTCGCGACCCTGTCTGACGTGTTCGCTAGCTGGCCTATCACAGCGCGGTCTTTCGCCGGTCAGCCAATCACTGCGCGACACCACCTGACGTCACTTTTCTCCGCTTCGCAGCAGCACCCCTCCTTTCTCAACTCGTCTCCCGGTTATGCATGCGTCCCATTCATACACCGAAAAATGACTACTTCCGACCAAGCGGTCACTTCTCTCTCGACTGTACGTCCACAGTCTATCTGTAATTGTCAACACAACTGACGAGATGTCTATCGTCTCTCTGATAGGTTGCTTACACACACAGTAACTTCCGACCAGCGTCCGTTACTCACGCACTCACTCTTACGTTCCCCCTATCTCGGTCTTTTGGGTGATCAATGGTACCTCATGACCCCCTTCACACTAGTTGACAATTACTCTGGGTGTCCGATACACCCGAACCACTTAAGCTCTCCTTGAACTTAAGATTTCCATCGGTTGCGCGCGCTCACAACCTGTTCCACAGTCACTCTACAGACATTCAACTCCGCCAGACATTACAACATAGATACAATACAAAAACACCGCAATCTAACACGCATAACCCTTTATACTCACTCTCGACCGATACTGCTGCTTTTTCTGTCTCACGTCATCCGGATCTTCATCTGCGGGCTGTTCTTCCGATCATCAATTTCTAGGGGCCTTGGGGTAAGCTAACCTGGCCTAGGTCACCGTCCTCAAGAAGGCAACCATCCTCTATAGCTACCAACTGAAAGGGCGAGATTTTGATCGATACCTTATATCTATTGATCCCAACCTCGATCTGGTCGACTGAACCTTTGTTGCCTGTCTTGGAAGAAAACAGTACACCTATCTGCAAGTTAGTTCACCCAATAAAGGACTCTACTCTCAAAGATCACGGACAACTTCTAGGTTTCAAAAGTTTATTGTAAAGATATAATGAGCTGCAAATACAGACATCTCAGAATGAGATTCACGAGATACACAGGTCCAATTACATACATGTGCTCTCGAAAAGCCCTCAGACGAGCAACAGAAATCACTAACACAAGTTCTAAAAATAATAAAGCTATCAGCATAGATGCATATCGCTCCTTCATTTAGATTGGAGGAAAACAAACACAGGTTAGGCGTCCCTACCCTGTTCTAGATGGTATCCCTACTTAACCAAATCCCAACCTAACAAAGGTGTCAGCAATGAATGACCCCCAAGGGAAGTCACCCACTCTAAGTCTCTTGGTGAAAACCTAAAGTTCTCCAGTCATGACCCCTCACTGCCTACCCATCCGCTCTCTAAAGGGTCCTCAGGTCTCTGCTCTAACTCCACCCAGGGGTGCTGTCCCTAATACAAAACAGTCAACAACATTTGAGACGCCCCTTGCGAAACGCCTCTCACGTGGTGCAACTTCAGGCTTTTTCCATGATGCTTTGTCTTGGGCCTCATGCGTTAGAGTTGACCTTGCTTCTCAGACTCTTCTCCGGCCCGCTGATACCCCTTAAACATTCCAGAACCCTCCTCCATGTCTGGGCCGTCTACTGAACAGACCTCTATTCATTCATTTATAATTGGATCCCCCCTTTCCTGTTGCAGACAGATATCTGCCGCCAAGAACCCAACTCTCATAGACTTCTAAAAAGGCTTGCAACATTTCTCAGCCCAGACATGTACGTGTAAATCAATGCTAAAACATTTCAGGCCTACAATATTTCTCATTATGATTATAGCATTCAACTTCTTCATTTAATTAAAGCATGTTAATACTCTTATTCTATTATTTAGAAAACATTACTATAAATCATGGCCCATTAATGCAATGACCAAAAACGTTAAAACAATCTGTGTCGTGAAAAGAAACACCTTCCCTTTTAGCTCCAGCTCTGGCCCTGAGGCCTACCACGTTCTGCGTTTTACCACAGACCATCTTACATGTTAACAGCTACACGACATAGATTCAAAATAATCACGTCTAATAAAATCATATAATGTCACACATTTCTGTATTAGTTCCACTTCTACTTAAATCTCTACAGTAGCTATACCTTCAGAATATATTTGCAGATACTATTAGCACTCATGGCATTTCTCTTCATGATTTGTGCTTACTTCAGGTAAGTGTGATGTACTCATACAATTAAATCAGTTTGCGCTCTCTCACTTCTGAAGAACCAAGGATGTTTTTTGCAGTCTCACAGCAACCGAAGGTCTATGGGATGCAGGCAGGGAGGACTTGATCACCACAGGAATATTAGAACAGGCCTGGGGTCCAAGAATGGCCATGGCTCAGAGGTAGTTTGTATGTGGTGTTGCAGTGGATGTTTTGGGCACAGCAGAAACGTAGGAAGCTTGTGGAGAGAAGGGTTGTATCCGAAGCCAAGGGGAAGTAATGGTTGAGTGTGGTGAAGTGGCTGGGGTTGGTGGAGAGACTTTGCTATTGAGAGGAAGCGTAAGAGGTGAGCGAAGGGGCTAGTGTGTGAGGCAGGTGATTGACATTACAATGCCTCACCTGAGCAGTGCATGCAAGGGAGCGGTCCACCTCACCCGCACATGTGCAGTGGGCGCTGGGACAGGTGGATACAGTCCCTGCCGCCAGGTGGCACCAGAGGTACAACGGTAAAGTCGCTCTTGGGGGTCATCAACTGTAATAGTGGTCTTGAATGTTGCTCTGGGTGGGCAGGGACACAGAGGTGTGAGGGTTGTGGAGCTGCCACAATGTCAACTGGTGGTGGCAAGGGCAGGGAGGGACATTCAATATGGGCAAAGAGGGTCTTTGTCAGGAAGGCTGTCAAGGGCCAATGGGGGGGGGTCAAAGAGGTGACAAAGGTAATGTCTGAGCTGGTAGAGGACACTGTGACAACCATGTCTAGGATGGGGAATGAAGGCGGGTAGGTCTGAGGATAATACTCAGAAGGGGGTGGCTGGTGGGGACAGCCATGCTGAGTGTTCATAGGTTCGGGCTGGGGGTCAGGGGATGGTTATGGCTATGATACGACGTGGGTGAGACTGGAGGACTTATCAGTTTCACAGGAGTGGAGCGCAGTTTCAGGAGTGAGTAGTGGAAGAAGAAGGTAAGATGCGAGGGTAGTAGGAAGAAAGAGAGATGGTGGTAGGGAAGGGGCAGACAGGCGAGGAGAAAGGTCGAGTTGATTGATTGATTTAGTGGTTTATCAGAGCGTGAACAAGACACAAATGGGTATCAGAGCCCTTTACAGCAATTAAACTAGAACAAAAATGTCCAAGGATAGTTTTAGAGTTCCAACAGTGGGTGGTAAGATGACACCAAGGAAGAAATGTAGAAATATACAGGATATGTATATAAGGGATGTATTTACACAGGTAGGATATATGGGGTAAAAATATTAGGCAGAGGGAGAAAAAGAACCGTCCTTAGAGGTCTGCTCGTGAGGAGGTCGATGGAGCTTCTAAACGGGTATGACAAAGCATTGGAGATCAGTGTGATGCCGCAAGGAATGAGAGGACCTGGAAGAGGGAGTATGATGAGGTCTTTACATTATTACATCGAGAGGCAAGACCGAGGGCAAGAGAGCAAATGTTGGAGTTGTCCAACTAGCCCAAAGTTTGTGTTACTTATTAGATCACAACATTTGTATTTTACGCCAACATGTATTGTGAAAAATCCCCACAGAGAAGCTTGGCATTGTTTAAATATACAGATGTGATTAGGAAAGCCCTAGGCTCCTTATGATGCAGAGTTCAGAGCCAGGCCAGTGGAGGATGAAGAGGGGAAACAGAATGATCTTGTGAAGGATTTGTGGATGCAGCTAATATTGTCTACTAGGCCTACGCTAACCTCCTACATTGTCATTGGGTTGCTTGTGCTATATCTGCCCCTGCAAAGGAGACCTACCCAGAGCGGGGTGGGTGGAATATTTCGAGGTCAACTAGCACAGAGAGGGTATTTACTGGGAATTCAGTAGAGCTTTTGCAACAAAGAGTTATGCGAATTCAAGCATGAATGCACCTATTGTGGTACAAAACAACTAGTTATGAGGTGCTTTAGAGGGGTGAAGAGTAGGGCCCCAAAGTTCAGTGCAGCAGGTTACACACCGTCTGGGAGGTGTAGGGGTGAACAGGGGCCATTGGGCAAAGGCTTGTTTATTACAGTATGGAAAAAATTGATAAATATAAAAAGGCAGAACACCTCATCTGGAAATGACTCAAAAAGCTATATTTCAAGGGAAAAGGCTACAGTGATCTTATGATTCAGATAGGAATTACAAAGTGATGCAGAAGGAAACATTTTGTGTTTGTTGACTAAAATATTGATTGCATTTCTCTTGTAAAGTTTAAGAGGAACAGAAATGCGATTATGTACAAAAAGGGCACGCGTAATGCATTAATGGGGAATAATGAGTAAAGCTGTATCCGCGGCAGTGGCCTCATCCTTCAAGTGAGTAGTTCATCAAGGAGAACGTAATTCTATTTCCTAAAGTGCATTAATATTTCTCATAGATGAGGGAGGAACCTACAGACTGAGGACAGTGTGCCTGAGCCTTGTCTAGACATGCCCTGGTAATGTGACTCTTAACTCCTGAGTTTTGTAGCACCAGAGACATTAGTTGCCATTCACTCTGCATGAAAATATGCAGCCCTGAGATGAGGGACTGTTTGCTCTGTCCCTGCTTTGGGAAGGCCCTTCTGAATTCCATAACTGGGGGTTGGTGCCATGCCATGCAAAGCCATTTTGTGGTCAATTGTTTCGGTGCACAAAAAGGTGTGTCATTGGAATTTTAAATAAATGTGCTGCCTTTAAAAAAAATATTGCAGCATTTATTGGCAGCTCTGAAGTAAACAACAAAACAATAACATAAATCAAAAAAATAACAGGATAACTAAAACATAAAAAGGCACAGCACGACAAAGCAGTCAAAATAGAACAACACAGCTGCATTATAGCCGATCAACAATGTCGTAAAGCAGCAAAGAAACACAAAGCCGCAAAAACACAACATAACACATTGCCACCAGAACAAAATGCAATACCTACACACAAACATTCATGGCACATATTGCCACCTCCAGAATTCTGTTTTCATGATATGGTGATGGTTAAATATTTGTTATTTGGTTTTGTCAACTGTAGACAATAGAAATTGTTGCAAGGTATGACATTAAGAAGCTATAGGTAGTAGGTAATGACCAGCATTCGAATTTTCTTAGGCAAAGTGCAAAACAGATGTTGGTGGTCAGCTTGGTTCAAGCATGGCTCTCCAGCCCATTGGCTCGTGGTATGCGCTGTGTTGACTATTACTGATTCTTGCAGTTCTTTAGTGAGGGGTGTTGGGCCTGCTCCTTTGTTGATTGTCTACTTCACAGCATAAAAGGGGACCACCTCTTATTAGTTTCTGCTGGAGGACTTAGCATCATCATGCCAAACTTGAGGGAAGTGCTTATTAGAGAACTTTGGATAGGCCCAGTTGTTCTATAGCTCATGCAGGGACATCAGCACCACAGGCAGAAATGTGTGCAACAAGTACCTTATACACGGGCCACAAGTAAAGCGGAACGTGTACATACACTGCAAACTTTACACAGACACAAAGACAGCAAGCATTGCATAGTCAGTCCATAAATATGCCGATGCACGCACATGCAAGAGCATATATGTGCTGCCTGTGTAATGCATGCTGTCTCTGTGCCTGTGGGCCAGTTTGTGTTGTGTGTGTCTGTGTGAGTGTACAAGGTGCCTGTGCATATGTGCTGTAGGCACACGTTTAAGAGTATGTGCTCCAGGAGTACTCTCGTTTTCGTGTACTCCACCAAAGGGATTACCATCATCATGCTACATTCAGCCACCCAGTGGTAAATAATCTGGTGGAAAAGCATCTGGCGGAAATGGAAATCATGAGGAAAATGTGTTAACACTGGTTTTTGGAGGATTATGTGTGAGCACCATTCTGTAAATCCGGATATAATCTGTGTAGATGCAGTCAAACACATCAAGATGTAGTTATAAATGTGGTCAAAAACCACAAACAAAATCAAAATCACATTAGTTCGAAAAATTGGAAACTAGGGGCCAGGTTTACTAAGCCCTTGCGTGACTTTGCATGGCTTCGTAAACCTAGAGTATAGCAGGGCAGCACAAGCCATTGCCTTCTGTTACTTTGCATTGGGAAGGCATTCCTTGGGTGAAGCATGGGTGTTCCAACGGATCCGCCCATGGACTTTGACGCATTTCCAGATTTCATTCAAACTGCAATGACCTGGTCCAATTGAGGCACTATTCTTAATTCCTTTAATGGATGTACAATATTTCGAAACAAGTTTTCTTCTTTTCAAATAGCTCCCCTATCTCAAAGATTCCCGGGGTAGAGAGTACATCATAATCATGCCAAATTTAAAATAAGCCACAGTTTCTTGTCAGACAGTCATGACCTCTAAACACCATACTACAAAGTGTATTAGTGAAAAAATGTGTGTAAGCAAGATGACCCCTCACGGGCGAACCATCAACGGGGAACCTGGTAGGTACTCACCAGAGTTGCCCTGTTCTCATCATCGGCAGTCATCAAGCTTTAAATGAAATGTGTCCAAATAAACACAGATGTGTATATACAAATAAAGTGCAGTGGAAAAAACGTGTGCAAAACATACAATACAGACAGTGTAACACACAAACACAAGATAGGATAACCTGCACGTATATGCGACCTTTATTCTGTTCTTTCGAGCAGCATTATCTGATTAAAATGAAAAGGGGGGGCCCTCGGCCCCCCCGCACGCATGGCGGCGCGGCGACCGTCGCCCCCCCTTTCCCCATTGTTGTCTCTCGGCGGTGGGGGCGGGCCCTGGGGGGCGCGACCCACCGCCGATTGGCCGGCGGCCTCCCTGACCCGGATAGAAGGTAGAAGGTCTGGGTCAGGGGGGGCGGGCTACAGGAGGGGCGGGCCGGGGGGGCGTGTCCCTCCCCGCCTGGCCCCTCGGGAATAAAGAGGTGGGGAGCGCCCAGGAGACCCCCTTGTCCCTGGACGCTCCCTCACAGAACGGTGTGCCCCGCGCTCGGGGCTTCTTTGTTTTTGGTAATTTTCCCGCTTTATTTTGCAGGTATAACGAAGCAGTTCGTGGAGCCAGCCGAGCCGTCGTGGGATTGCCTGGAGCGGCATCGGCCTGGGACGTGAGGCGGCAGTTGTGGATTTTCCCCTTTTCTGTCCAGGGTCGTCGGCGGAGGACGCGAGGCGGCAGCAGAGGTGTCAGGACGGGGAACTCGCGCCGAGGGACGAGGAAAAGTCGGTATTTGTTGGCGCGGGGAGGGCAGGGACGAGCAGCGGGCCAGCTCACGGCGGAGGTGTGCTCCGGGACTCCACGAGGGCCGGGGAAGGCTGCGGGGTATTGAGCGGCTGTTGTTTAGATTACCATACCGGCAATAGTACAAACCGCAGATATAACGCGGTACAGAGTAAGTAAAGCCGCGGGCAGGTTGAGCGGCTGTTTTTTGCTACGTTAACGGCGTAATTTAAACCGCATAGGTAACGCGGTACAAAGAAGGGTTTTCCCGCCTCATTAAGACAGAGCGGAGAGGTTGTTCCAGCGGAACACAAGCGTCACGCTTGAAGCTAAGCAGGGTCGACCAGGGCAGGACCTGGAGGGGAGACCCGAATATAGTGGCTTATTCTTTTTTCTAATCTAAAAGCGTGCAATTTCATACAAGTACAAGTAAAAAAAAAAAATTTAATTAGCGTGTGAAATTTAACGAATGCTACTGGACAACTGTTCTTTTTATCATGATTATGGCTACAAGATAAAGCGAGGTGCCTGTGTACATTTATATGGATAAACGAGGGGCCAGTTCTTACAAATATTATTGCTTTAATTATTAAGAGGTTTATGGTTCATGTCATTGCACAAGGCGTACAGTGCATGGGAATAAGTGCACTTTCTGGTCCAATATTGTCCTGACCTGGAAGGAGGGTAGTTTTGTATGTTTCTGTAATAAGGGGTTTTTGTGGCTCACGGCAACAGTGAGGTGGACGGGGGGTTGCAATTCTCCTCTGTAGTATAACTGGGGTTTTCCGAAATCTGCCCCTGCTTTATTACACGGTGATAATACATTTCTCAATTCCAGGCAATCTGAGCGACAGCTTTTCACTCGCGGACAGGACCTAAGGGCATTCAGCACGCACCGTGGTGTGGACCGGGACCGCTGATCACTATAGCCGGCGAGGACGCAGGACTGATCGGTAAGAGGGGTACGGGGGGCTGGCATTCATCGCTCCTGGTGGCCGCCGGGTGGGTCTACATTAGGTTTACTCACCCCCTTACATAAGCGGACAAGCCGCTAGTGTTGCGGTCGCCGTTGCATGGTGCTGAAAGCCCCCTGGTGACCCTCCATCAGAAAGGTACACAAGGTTGGCCTGTCGTGATATTAGGAGAGTAGGCAGCTGTTTGTGGGTGTTTTTATCATGCCAGGTCCGCGGGGTGGTAAAGGTGGGTCCAGCATGGAGGCGATGATGAGGGCCATGATGCGTGAGATGGGTGAAATTAAACAGCAGCTAGGGAAGGTAGATGAGCTGGAAGCACGTTTTAATGCAAGGCATGATGAGGCCCCTGGCCCATCGGGTAGGCCTATCCGCCAGAGGGTGGCACCACTGCCAAGGGGGGATTTTGTTACCCCACCCAGGAAGTCTAAGTCCAAGAGACCCAGGTATGCTGCACCCGCCCCAGGGCCAGTAGAGCCGGTACCTGCCGTACCGCCGGCGGTCGTCCCACCCCCGCATATACCTATGCCTACACCCCCTGCCCCCGTGGTGCCGGTGCCGGTGGGTCAACCAGTAGACGCAGCGTCTGCTCCCCCACCGGTGCCCACAATCCCGGGTACAGGCTTGCCACACCCGGCACCCGCCTTGCCTGCTGCGCCGGTACCACTGGGCATAACCCCAGTGGTACCTGTTGTCCCGGGTGGCAATTTAGATTCAATGCCCCCTGAATTGTTGTCCCAGATAACGGCCTTGATGCCATGGCTCCAAAAAGGGGGAGCTTTCCCAAATTCTGCTGATCATGCAGCAGAGGCGGCGAGGTTTGTAGAGAAAATCAAATCGGCAGCGGTCGCCGACAGTGTTGCATTGCCAGTATCTTCTCCCCTTGCAGGTCCAAGTCTTCCCCATCTGGACGGAGCTCATGGGCAGCCGGCCCCGGTGCCCGCACTTGGTAAGGAAGTGGCATTGCCGCTCTTGGGGGACGGTGTTTTACCTTCCAGGAGTGAGAATTTGGCTCAGCATGTGTCGTTAGCGGTGAAGGAGATGATTTTGGCAGACAAATATGTTTATATTTATTCTTTGTTGTTAGATAATAGGGAAATGGAGCATGCGAAAACACTGAAAGAGTGGATGCTCCCAAGCGAATGGAGGGTGCAGTGTGCTAGATTTAGGGTTGAGGAAACTCTGATCAACTGGATGAAGGCTTGGGCTGTATTCACTGCTATTAAAGCTGAGCGACCCCCAGATTTACAGGCACCATTGGCATGCTACTCGAGCAGGATTGTGGGGTGGAGTGAACAGTATTCTGGTGAGGCATGGAAAGGGTATGATGTCAATTTCAGGAAAGCATTGGAATTTAATAGAACATTGGCATGGGACACGGTGGACTCCATGTCTTGGCATAAACAGTTCTCGGATAATGCACCCCCCCCTCAGTTCTCCGGTTCAGTCAATGTGTTCTCTGCTAGACCTCAACAGCCCTTTCGGCCCCCCCAAACGAGTGAGGTGCCTGGGAAGTTTAGGACCAGTGGGCCAGACAAAAAAGGGGTGTGCTGGGATTTTAATAGGCGCACCTGCACAAGGGCCGCGTGTAAGTTTAGACATGCATGTTCCTCCTGTGGTCACCCCTCTCATCCAGAAACTGCCTGTAGGTCCAAGCAGGGAAACACAGGACAGAGGGGTAGGGGAAAGCCACTGTAAGACAAGCAGGTTAGGCCCCCCCACTCCAGTGGATGTGGTGGCAATGATTCCATGGTTGAACAGATACCCGGACCACACATCGGCCACCCTACTCCAAGAAGGTTTTTCTAAAGGCTTTAGGATCCCGGCAGCAGGGTACACAGGCAACGCGCACTGTAGAAACCAATTGTCAGTAAAGCACAATCCGGCTGTGGTGGCCGCCAAAATTGACAAGGAGCTATCTTTAGGCAGGATAGCTGGCCCTTTTACTGAAGTGCCGGTACCCAATTTTGTGTGTTCCCCATTAGGAGTTGTCCCCAAAAAAGAGAAAGGGCAATTCAGATTGATCCACAACCTGTCAGCACCTAGGGGGACGTCACTGAATGATGCCATTGATGAGGGTATCTGTAGTGTTAAATACGCCTCTTTTGATCAGGCTGTTAACTTATTACAGGCCACGGGACCCGGGGCGCTGATGGCGAAATCAGACATAGAATCAGCCTTTCGCCTCCTCCCGGTGCACCCAGCGGATCAGCATCTCTTAGGCTTCACCTTTGGGGATATGTTCTACATGGATAAATGCATGCCCATGGGTTGTTCTATATCTTGCACTTACTTTGAAATGTTTAGCTCTTTTCTTGAATGGGCCATGAGACAAGTGACGGGCCATCAGCAGGTCATGCATTATTTGGATGATTTCCTCTTCCTGGGTACAGCGGGATCTCAGGAGTGTGCACTGGCATTGCAGGAATTTTGCGTGCTCATGCGGGCTTTTGGTGTCCCGCTTGCGCCCGGGAAGACTGTTGGCCCGACCACCTGCTTAGAATTCCTCGGCATTGAGATTGATTCAATGGAGGGATGTTTTAGATTGCCTAGGGATAAGGTGGACAAATTCAAAACAGCGCTACATTTATGCCTACGGAAAGATAAGGTCACCCTGCAGCAACTACAGGAGGTGGTAGGGCAATTGAATTTCGCACTGAGGATCATCCCCATGGCTCGCCCTTTCTCTCGCTCCATTGCTCAAGCAATGAAGGGGCTGAGGGAGAAGCACCACCGCACTCGGTTATCGCCTGAAATTCGCCAGGACATGCTTATATGGATGGCATTCCTGGAGGATTTTAACGGCAGGGTGGTCTGGCCCGGCCCGCTCACAACATCAGCAGAGTTGGGCCTGTGGACCGATGCTGCCGGTAGTGTGGGCTTTGGCGCCATCCTAGGGAACAGGTGGGTCGCTCAACAGTGGCCGGAGGTATGGAGAACATGGGGTCTGACCACCAATATTGGCTTCCTGGAACTCTTCCCAATATGGGTGGCATTGATGGTCTGGCCCGAACACTTATGTAATCAATCAGTGGTGTTTTGGTCAGACAACATGACGGTTGTGGAATGTATCAACCAGCAGGGAGCACGGTGTCCTTTCATACTTCGTCTGATCAAAGAAATTGTTTTGCAGTGCCTTAAATTGAATGTCGTTTTTAAGGCCAAACATGTCCCTGGTGTTCTGAACAATGCAGCTGACTCCCTCTCTCGCTTCAAAATGCAGGTTTTCAGGGAGCATCTTCCTACAGCAGACCCCTCGCCAGCGCACTTCCCAGAAGTACTTTGGCAGATTGGTGCCCCAGATTACAGGACCTCGTGGTCGCTAGCCTAGCCCCCAGGACAAAGACGGCTTACGAAGGGGCGTTTTTGTCTTACTGTTCGTTTTTGGGGCAACAATGGGAGGTGCTATGGGCGCAGGAGGATGGCTTTGCGGCCTATTTAGAATGGATGCATAAGGAGGGGCGCTCGGTGGCAGCGGCAAACAGACATAGGGCAGCGGTGTCATTCTACGCTCAAGCTAGGGGCTTGCGTGATCCCACTAATACCTTTATGGTGCGTAAGGCTTTGAGGGGTTGGCGCCGTATTCAGGGCCACCATAAAGATAAGAGAAAGCCCATAGGATTAGCGCGGCTGACAGCGTTACTGGGCGCGCTGGACACTGTTTGTAGCTCGGAGTGGGAGGTACTTCTTTTTAAGGCAGCATTCTCCTTGGCATTCTATGGGGCGCTGAGAATTAGCGAACTTGTGGCAGGTTCCAAGTCAGACCTACTGGGCGGCTTGCAAAGGGCTAGTGTGACGATAAGGGAGGACACCATGTGGGTGACGATTCAGAAGTCAAAGACCGACCAGGAGTCTAGGGGCCACACCATAGTCCTCCAACGGGCCCCCCGCCAACCCTTGCTGCCCAGTGAGGCACGTGGAATTATTGCACGGGCAGCTGGTGGGCACAGCGGGCAGGGCACTGCTCTGTCATGCTGACGGTAACCCCTTGACCAGGTACCAATTCAGGAGGGTATTGGAGATGGTGGTCAGGAAAGCAGGTCTTGACCCTAAAGAGTTTGGCTCTCATTCCTTTAGGATTGGGGCAGCGACTGAGGCGGTGGCGGGGGGCCTCCCAGTGGAGAGAGTGAAGACAATTGGAAGATGGTCTTCAGAATGTTACAAACGTTATGTACGAATTGACATGCTGTGATTACAGGGCACTCACGCTTGGTTTGTTTCCGCTCTCTTACAGTTTCTCAGACCTGTTACGCAGGGGAGGAATTTGTCGTCGGGCACCAACAACATGCATCAGCACGGAGCTGCAGCCAGGAAACAATGAAGAAAAGTGTTTGGATTGTGGGTCACTCATATGTAAGACGAGCAGAATGCGTATTTATGTCAGGTGACAGGGGGAAAAGGGCGGCGCAACTGGGGTTGGACATCACGTTCTTCAGGAGAGGGGGGCTGTGTCTCAACCAGTTTAGGGGCTTCTTCCAGGGGCTTTTAGCGCGCCGGCAATCTCCCCCGTCAGTGGTGATACTTCACCTTGGGGAGAATGATTTGGCCACACTGGGAAGGCGCGTTCTGATCGAGGAGATTATCTCAACGGCGGGGTGGATGGCCAGGACTTGCCCGGGTTGCACACTAGTATGGTCGCAACTCATACCCCGATTACAGTGGCGGGGGGGGATTCGGTCAGGGCGTTGAATCACTCGGTAAAGAGGATCAACACACGGTTGGATAGGTTGTTTCGAGCCCCCCTGTTACAGTCAATACCTCATGGGTGTATTTGGGGCGACAGGTATTACTTGAGGGACGGAGTTCACTTAAATGAGGAAGGGAATGTCCTGTGGTCTGACAATATCTGGGCCTGGCTAGAGGGATTTGCGAGTAGGAGGGTTTCTTAGGTAGGGGGTAGAGGGGGGAGGCCAGATCGTCGGTTAACAATGCTGGCCTGTGGCGGTAAGGTCATTATCGGTGAGCACATATTTGAGGTCTGAGGGGGCGGGCATCATCCTATGGAGGTTCCCGCCCAGGGGGAGGGGCCTGCGGGCCACTCCTAGAACTCCAGGGGCAAGGTAATTCATGCTGCAAAGGAGCGCGGGTAGGAGTAGTTCACGCTTTCCTTAGGCTGGTAGCCACCCCGCGCGCGTATACTCATGACGTCACCGGCTGGCGCAGAGTAAGGGCCCTCCTTCAGTGGGTAAATGGAGTTCAGGGCGTAGACCGGGCAATTCCCGGGGTAACACTGCGCATGCGCACGTCTCATGGGGAGGCGCAGCTTGTAGGACCTGACACCGGTAGTGACCCTGCCATATGGCCAGAAATGTACAAAAATCAAGATGAGGATGTTTAGACTCGGTTAGGAAACAACATGTATTAGAGTTTTGTTAAGGTCAGGCTCTCAAACTTGTTGATAATAATTTTGTATCTAATGTCCTGCTGATTTTTGTATAAACTGTTGATCATGCAATTAAAAACCTTTTTTAATTTCATACTTTAATAAATACGGCCGGGCGACTAGCGCCCGCCTTCCAAAAAGTAAAGACGTCTCGTGTCCACATTCCTGGGTGTTGGGTGCCGGTTTGGGGGGGAGGTGGCAGCTAGTCGCTGACCATGTGAAAAGGGGGGGCCCTCGGCCCCCCCCGCACGCATGGCGGCGCGGCGACCGTCGCCCCCCCTTTCCCCATTGTTGTCTCTCGGCGGTGGGGGCGGGCCCTGGGGGGCGCGACCCACCGCCGATTGGCCGGCGGCCTCCCTGACCCGGATACAAGGTAGAAGGTCCGGGTCAGGGGGGGCGGGCTACAGGAGGGGCGGGCCGGGGGGGCGTGCCCCCCCCGCCTGGCCCCTCGGGAATAAAGAGGTGGGGAGCGCCCAGGAGACCCCCTTGTCCCTGGACGCTCCCTCACAGAACGGTGTGCCACGCGCTAGGGGCTTCTTTGTTTTCCCACCCACCATCCCTTGGAACAAAAGTCTTGTGGCAGTCATTATGTCTGGTTTAATGGTAAGTTTTGAAGGTACTGTCCACATGTCTCACATGGTAAATTTTGTTGATGCTTTTGTTTAGGAATTTTTTCCCCTTTTTAGCAATCTGTGTGTGAAGTGATTTTTCTTTTATGCCAAGTGTCTTTAGGCCTTTTATCCCTTTGTAGCTGTACGTTGATACTGTTATTTATTAGCCAGTGTAGCTGTCCTTTAGAGTTTTTTCCCATAGGTCGTCGTATTTATTAGGTATGGGGCATGCGGTAAGGTCATTATCGGTGAGCACATATTTGAGGTCTGAGGGGGCGGGCATCATCCTATGGAGGTTCCCGCCCAGGGGGAGGGGCCTGCGGGCCACTCCTAGAACTCCAGGGGCAAGGTAATTCATGCTGCAAAGGAGCGCGGGTAGGAGTAGTTCACGCTTTCCTTAGGCTGGTAGCCACCCCGCGCGCGTATACTCATGACGTCACCGGCTGGCGCAGAGTAAGGGCCCTCCTTCAGTGGGTAAATGGAGTTCAGGGCGTAGACCGGGCAATTCCCGGGGTAACACTGCGCATGCGCACGTCTCATGGGGAGGCGCAGCTTGTAGGACCTGACACCGGTAGTGACCCTGCCATATGGCCAGAAATGTACAAAAATCAAGATGAGGATGTTTAGACTCGGTTAGGAAACAACATGTATTAGAGTTTTGTTAAGGTCAGGCTCTCAAACTTGTTGATAATAATTTTGTATCTAATGTCCTGCTGATTTTTGTATAAACTGTTGATCATGCAATTAAAAACCTTTTTTAATTTCATACTTTAATAAATACGGCCGGGCGACTAGCGCCCGCCTTCCAAAAAGTAAAGACGTCTCGCGTCCACGTTCCTGGGTGTTGGGTGCCGGTTTGGGGGGGAGGCGGCAGCTAGTCGCTGACCATGTGCTGGGCATGGCTATTACCTATAAAGCCACACACCACTCGTGTTGATGGCATTTCCAGATTTACCAAGACTACTAAGCCTGGGAATGTGTCAAAACTGTATGAATTCCCAAAAGAGGCGAGGAGAAGTATCTTTATTTCTCCTCGTAATTTCCTCTTTTCATGTGTTCTACATTCTGCAATCTGGGCTTAGAAGTCAAATAAAATAAAGCTAAGCTCAGTTTCATTAGACTCCATGATCCTGATTGACGAGGTAATACCAAATCAAGCACAAACTGCGGCTTGCACCCAGCTCTGTAGAACAACACACTGCACGCTGTAAATCCCAGGGAATTTTGTCCGGCCTATTTATTTCCAGTTGGACCTGGCGCAAATGTAGCAGGCAAGTAGTCCACAAGTGCTGTCTGCGCACCATAGACCATGTTATAACATATACTATATTACTTGTATTGTGGGGAATTTAGGAGAACAAAGATTTGTTACCTTAGTGCTCAATTTGAGCCGGTGGTTTTCGGTGCTCAGCACCGGCACTTAATGATCAACACCAGCGCTTTTCATGAGCACCAGTTAGGGACACATTCATTTTTGGTAGGCACGGAGAGATTACGTGATTTGGCCAGAATCACAGGATGTTGAGCCGAAGCCGAGACTGGAACCCGGTTCCCCTGCTCTGAAGTTGGCATCTCTGGCCATTAGGCCACATCCTTTCCTCACTTTCATGATTAGTAGTCGGTTCTGTTTTAGGTGCTAACAGGAGAAATGGGCTGATGAAGCTGCCTCCTGACGAGAGCCCCGCACTTATTGTTTTCTGAATTATTCACTGTGTTACCTTTGTAACTTTAAAGAGAGGAATTATAAAGATAGAAACATTTTGACGTTGTTATGGGCAACCAGTGGAAAATTGTAATCAGAGGTGGGCCTGGATTTTGGAAGTATCAAAGGAGGATACATGCGTGGGAAAACCAAAAGGACCAGAAAGGATTAGTTCGCATATTTATTCAGGCTATGAGTTATTTTCCATTCAAAATGTGGTCAAATCTTAAATTACAGTGAAGAAGTATGTGAAGGCGCAACAGCCACTGCACAGGGGTGATTCCATTTAGGGTGCTGTGTGCTGTAGCTGGGCTTGCGGCCCACGCGCATCACAACATTCTATGTAAAAACCCGAGCCACAACATGGTCCATTTTACAATTGTCAATTTACAATTGTCAATGGATATAAAATAAATCAGAAATTTGTTCAACAAAGGTTAAATGGTATGGGGCCAATTTTTTTTACATTTACTTTCACTTTTATGAACTGAGACGCTTATCTTTATTAAGAATATTTGTTATGATAAAGTTGTATCCAGGGGACCACACTGAAGGGCAGATTTACAAGCCCCCTGCGCCTCTTTTACGCCGCCGTTGCGTCACTTTTGTGATTCAGCGGTGGCGCAAAAGATGCGCCATGGTGCGGGGTATTTACAACGTCACGCATCTCCCAGATGCGTCACGTTGAAAAGCCCTGCGCCAGAAGGAGGCATTTCATCGCAGGGGGGGCGTTCCGGGGCAGGAACGCCTCCCAAAAGTGGCTGAGTGAAATCTGCAAGATTTCACTCAGTCACTTTTGGGCCCATGCTGTGTTAAAACCCTGCGCCTGCTTGAAACAGGCGTAAGGATTGACGCAGCATTGTGGAGATAGGGCCCCCCAGAGCATTGCTGGAGCTTCGTCGCGCTTCAATGCAACTTCAGCAATGCGCCACTTTTACAGCACAGATGCGTGACGCATCTGTGCCGTTTTTGCCCCATGGTGCGCTGCATTGTAAATGCGGCGCATCCAGGGTGGCGGAGCTGCGGCGCACAACAACTGGCTTATCCCTGCTGATATGCAGTGATGCACCAGTTATTGTAAATCTGCCCATATGATTTTTAATTTGCTAAATACTCCACTCAACCCAAACCAGTGCTACATTCGCTGGTTTCTATTCTATTCCGTTCTTATAGGTATGGCTTGATAACCCTGCTGTTGGTCGACTTATTGTTTTCAAAATACATAAAGTGGGATTTTGGCTTGAACGCTCAAAACACTTGCTTATTGGTCTCAGCCCCCCTCGCCATTGCGTTGAGACAACATCAGTCACATTTTGGATAAGCCTAGAGGAGAATACATCTCTCACAACCTGCTACTGTTTGTTTGGTGCATCATTTCACCTCGTAGGAAGTGGTTCTACTGTAGTGGATGAGGGCGTAGAGGGAATATTTTGCATCTGAAAAGTACATTTGCGTCTACTGAGATATGGAGATATTAAAATATGAAAAAATTAACTGGGCGACTTTGGCAAAAGCAAACTGAAAATGCAAGCCAGACCTATTTGCTTTGTCACTGCTTGTTTAGCTTGCATCTGACTTTACAGGCAGAGTTCAACCATGAAAAATCACTTTCGGCCCGTGCTATGAAGTAGCAATTCAGCATTAACTGCAAGGCCACTTCCTTGCGGAACGTGAACACTGCAAGCCAAGACCTATTAAATTTGTTGGGCCTCATCAACAATGCCAATAACCTCAGGATCACCATTAACAGCAAACTCAACATGACCGCCCCAGTCCATGCCATCACCACATCATGCTTCCGTTCCCTGGAGATGCTGAGGAAGATTTTTAAATGGCTCCCAATCTGCACCCAGACAACCATCACACACACCCTGGTCACAAGCAAGCTGGACTACGGGAGCACCCTCAATGCCGGGAACAACAAAAGACACACCAAAATGCTGCAGACCATTGAGACTTTGGTGGCCAAGATCACTCTCAACCTCCCACGCCACACTCACATCACACCACACCTCAATGAGCTCCACTGGCTCCCCATTCAAACACTCTACCTCCACCAGCCTTGTGGTGACCCACCTACCCAAACTAGAGTTCCATGCAGTGGCGGTAGGAGATTTCCTCTGAAAGTGCCCCCGCTGACGCGGTTGAGGGATTGCTGTATTTTCCCTCCACAACTGCCATACTGTCAAGTTGATCACATATAAGGACAGACAGCATCAAAAGCTCCCTCTTAATTATGGCGGCGTTCCAATGATCCAACGGACCAGTGGCGGCCGGCTATACGGCACAATGTTTCCAACCGCAGAGTCAGCCCCCAGCAGTCAGAAAATTAGAGAGTTTTCCCTCCTCTAACTGGGATGGGTGTGGTACTGACAATAGGGGCTGATCGATGGTGAGCTGAGCCTACTCACCCCTAACTGACCCCTCCGCCGCCCACCTCTAGGTGAGCCCTCAGTCTTTCCTACAAGTGACTCAGCAGGAAATGGTGGAGTACACAGTAGACTCCATCCCACAGTTCTCAAACCCAGGTAACTCCAGGGCACCCCCAGCTTGAGCCCTCCTTATCCCACCAAACTGATGCGATAAAATAACTCCAAGGGCCCGATTCACAGAACTAACTTAAGACAAAATCCTAAATTTACTACAATTTTGGTATTCACAGAAGACACTTACTCATTTTGGTATTCACAGAAGACACTTACTCATTTTGGTATTCACAGAAGGCACTTACTCATTAATGAGTAAGTGCCTTCTGTAAATACCAAAATGAGTAAGTGCCTTCTGTGAATACCAAAATGAGTAAGTGTCTTCTGTGAATACCAAAATGAGTAAATGGTAGTAAATTTAGGATTTTGTCTTAAGTTAGTTCTGTGAATCGGGCCCCAAGACTTCAAATTACCCCAAGGCCTCAGATGTGTGCCATTCTAAAACAACAACAACCCCTGCCTTCATCTTCCAACAAACCCTATTTGCCTTGCCAGAGCAGCATTATTAATGCAAGCCTGCTTGTCACACAACAGCAATAAAGCATCTACAAGAGTAATCGAATCATATCCTTTGAATGAAACATGTTTCCAATAATAACCTTGTGCTGACGCCAGTTCTCTACTATTATAAAAAATGAGGTAGGTTGGCAGCATATTATAGTGTTATTAAAGCACTGCTCTGCCGCATCAATCAAATGCAAAGGTCTTCTGTTGGCACCTGATGTATTTTTCATGCAAAATTTCTCAGATTTGTTTTTCAAAGTTGCTTATGTTTCTTACTTGTAATTCAGATTTTTTTTTTCCCTGAGGGAAAGTTAGTGTCGACCTACTTTTCATCTCCAAGTCTTTTTTAGCGTTGTTTGTTTCTTTTGTTTATTTCTCATAGCCAGTTTTGTACTACAATAGAGGCTGTGAGCTCACAGTGGGAGTCAGTGGGGCCATGGACCCCTCTGGGTTCTTGTATTGTCTGTGACGTTCCCCATGCTCCCTGGCATAGGGTTGGAGAGCCAATGATTGTTTACATAGGACATTTCAAGCATTAGAGATGGAAATGCAAACAGTTTATTGGTCAAGTTTCTTTAATTTTATGAATGAAAATATTGCATTTAAAAACATAAATATTCTGCAATTCATTGTTAGAATGTTTTCTCTCTTGTAGCTTTTATTTGTCATCATCACAGCTCAATGGTAAGATGTGCTGGGCCCAGGCAAGGTCAAGAGTCTAGCAGGGAGGGGGGTGTCTGGTCCAGGAGGAGGAGGCGGCAGGCCCAGTGCTCCTTGGGCCTGGGCTGCTTCTGGATCTGAGGGCTTGGTTTACTACATATGTACTCCCCCTCAGTATCTCCAGGGCCAGAAGGTGTGGTCTCGGGTGCGGCTGAGGGCCACATTGGTACAAGGGGGTGCTGGGTTGGTAACATAAAATTATACACACAGGGGCTTTGATTCACCAAGCAACGTCTGGGGTTTTATTACGTACCCCTTCCTCTAAATTAGGCCTCTGGTTGTTATAAGGGATATGGATCTGAACAGACTGAGCTCCTCAAAGGCACCTCTGTGCATATCTTGTCCACACTCCTTGTGCATCATGGCAGGGCCCCTCGAGGCTTTACAGCCTGCCCCCTTGGTTCACATTCTCCCCATTTTCACCGGGTTGCTAGGCGAACAGCAGCAGAGGGATCCTCTTCCCAGGGGCACTTACAAAGGAATGGAGGGCTAAACTTTGAGTATCCCTGGGGAACAGCAGCAGAGGGATTATATCCACTAGAGGGCACATGCAAAGGAATGGAGGGCCGGGTTTGAGTGTCCCTGGTAAAAAGCAGCAGAGGGATTCTCTCCCCAGGGGGCACGTACATCCCTCTCACACTCCCAATCCTTACCTTCATTCCAACCCCCGACACACTACCAATCCGTACCTTCATTCCAACCCCCGACACACTACCAATCCGTACCTTCATTCCTATCCTTCCTACATACACAAGCCTTACCTTCATTCCTATCCCTCCTACACTCCCAAATCTTACCTTCATGCATATCCCTCGCACTCCCTGTCGTAATTTAGCAATGATTACGTTAAGCATTAGCAGAAGACAACTTGTATTTCGAGACTATCTTGTCAGTTTACGGAATACATTTTGTATTTCTGTCGGCCATTTTGTATGCCATGTGCTCTGTCCTACCTTCCTGTCAACTGCTCTTGAAATCTGCCGAGATACAAGATATATTTATCCTCTTCTGCTTTGCACATGCCCAGTCAAGCTTACAACTGTCGCCAACTTGTAACTGTCAAAATGTGTCCACCAGAATTAGCTGTCAGCCCTTCCCACTTGTTGCTAGCACTCTCTCTGTATGACCTTATATGTATTTGAAACCAACATTCTATACCTTGTACCGCCTTCATTTTAGCCCCTGTGTGGGTATAAAAGTACCAAGCTCCTTCTAGTCTATGTGCTACCTCATACTTTACTGAAGGGTGTTGTGTGAATGTAGTTCCACCTCATGAGGTTTAATAAACTCTGTCTTTTCTATTCCAATTTCTGTGCCAACTTCTTATTATTGGTCTAAGGACTCTAAGCAGAGAAGGGCGAATCCCTTGCACTAGTAGGCCTGGCTGTGGCTTGCTACCACAAATTGCCGCTTCCAACGTGGGGCTCATCGGCGACTTGGATGCCCGAAGGAGTGGTCGAGATGAAGGATTGGAATCTCGCTTTGGACGTGATCACTGCCGGAGGAGACCCGAGTCTTGGCATCCACAGCGTTTTCCCTTTCTTTCCGATCTGACCATCCAGGTGGCGCTGGTCCTCGACTGAGATCTCTTCTGTTGATTCGTCGTACAGTGACCGTTTGGTCGATTTGAGAACTTGGCAGTAGAAATCTGGACACCATTTGATTGGTAAGAGCCGTTTTGCGGCACTTGCTGTAGGTTTTTACGCCTTTGACTGGTAAGGTAGTTTAGAAACACTTACTGTGGCATTTTTTTAATGAAATTGGCCAAATATTGAACCTTGTTCTCTGTATATACATATATGTGTTGCAATACATAAAGGCAGATAATGAGGAGATTTTTCTCTACTTAAGATTGTTTTGAACGGCGCAATGTACGAAGAGTACCTTAAGCGCTACTTTTGATTAAATTACTGCATATTTGGCACTATTTTTGGCATGCCTGTTTCCAGCACACTTCGTAGGATGTGTTGCTTTTGTAGCGGTACCACTTTAAACATCGATGAAGCACCACCGGCCACCCCCTGGAGGGGACGCTTAATAGGGACATGTATATTAAGTATGGTATTTCGTCCATAATGTACACCACATCGTGGAATAAAAACACCCGCAAGTATCCTGAGTTGCGTTGGCCTATGCATGGGTCATTCGATTTGCGAAAGATCCAGTATGTGGAGCAACGGATGTTTAAGCGAAAGGCTAGGCAAGACATGTTTGACTGTGTGCGAATGTGGGACAAGGAAGTACGTGTACGAATGAAGCGTGAACAGGCCTTGATTAAAAAAGAACAACGTAAAAGTGTGCATGCGAAAGCATTAGAAATTAAAAATAAAGAAACGAAAGAAATTAAAGAAAGGCAAGATAGGGAGCGTCAGTTACAGGTAAATGGCCAATAAGCTATTCGTAGGCCTCTTTATCCTATTCTTAATAAACCCCAAGATGATTCTCTCTTATTAGATCGTTGTCTACCTCCGTATACTTTTCCCTCTGCTACTGATGAGTCAGATGAGGACTCTCCTACGGAGCAGGATAAAGCCCGAGACACTCGCTCAATGTTAAATACCGAACGTTCCTCTCAGATTAGATCTGCGGCGCATAGAGCCGATCGTAGTACTAATACTGCTTCTGAAATTCTAGATACTATTAAGAATTGGTCGGAAAGGGAACAAAAATATTTCACCGAGATATTTGCTGCAAAGGTTCTTGAGCGATTTAGGAAATATTCGAAGGACGTAGAGCCAGATGATATAGCAGCTGATTGTAAGAAATTACGTGAAGGTTCTTTTGTCTTCTCCCAGGTGACTGACATGATCAGATGATTGGTTAAACTACGTGATGAAGCAGTCCGTTTGCGGGAGGAGAAAAGGCAGCAGACGCAGCTGCACAAATGTCCCGAATCAACATGGCACGAGCTCTGACGCCTGAAACAGATAAGAATGTTGTAAATGTGAAACCCATGCGGGAAGCTGTGCTTTTATATGTTCCTCCTAAAGGAGCAGGTATAAGACTTCTATCGATGCGAAAGGGTATCTTATTTATAATTGGGTTTACACTCCTTGGAATAGAGCAGATGTCATGGCTCTTAAAAATGCATTGCCTGATCCGCGAAAGAATCCGACAGCCTTTTATGAAGAAATTGAGGGTGCCATTAGAACCTGCACATAAAACGTGTCAGCTAATTTTAGATCTTCCGGCAGCTATCTTGGTTAAATTAAAGACGATTATTCCCCCTAAAAAGATAAATTGGGCTATGTTAGCGTCTTGCAAGCAAAAGGTAGATGAATCAGTTTCAGATTTCTTCACGAGCTTTGAAGAAGCATTCCACGATTTTAGTGGCCAGTCATTGACAGATGACACGGGTAGGCATCTGTTTGTCGATAAATAAGTCACAAACCTTTTGACAGAAATAGCTAGTCGCCTAAAGGCCAGCAAAAGTTCATGGACTACCTCCTCCCCGGTTTTTCTCCTAACTATGGCTCAGTATTATGAACAAATGCATGTGGGGAGCGCGAAAAGTCACGCTCCACTCCCAGACGCACTGCATTTATGGATATCAAATCCAGCCAGTATTTCTCCGTTCGACCATGTTCACAAATTGTCCAGTTTAATCCATATTAATTTCTACATTTTCTTCATATTCTTCTGTTCAATTCACATATGTGTCGTAGTGTATAAGGAATGCTTCCCATATTCGCGTGCGCCCATACAGACTTCTTCGCAAATACGATCCAAGTACACAAGATGATTCAAAGCAGCGTGTCTTTTATTAAAAACCCAATGCATTTCGGGCTACTTTCCAGCCCTTCGTCAGGGGAAACTGCAAATTAACAATTACAGCATTACTAAAGTGTTCCATTTTCGACTATAATCACTGAAATCATTGTTACGTCTTACATATATGCTTAGGCCATCATTTCTAGGTGCAACATCATCATTTCAAGTTAAACCAAACAAATGAGTGTTCAACCCCCGAAACATTATTCTTTCATCCTTCTGCCCAACTTAAATAAAAACCAACGTTATTGCTACATACATTGTCTTTGTTATCAGAGCTTTCCCTCACGCCGTGTTCTCTCTAATTACCTCTCTCTCCTATAAACCAGGTTTCATTTATGACTTGCCTTCTCCTTAGACTCCACCAACTCAGTCCTAGTAACAGATAGGTTCTAATTCTCTCTTTTGTCACGTCAAGTTAACTTCTCACCCGGAGGGACAGATTTTTTATATATACTCCGACATTCTGTTAGACTTTTCTACATTACATCTAATGAGAAGGAGAAGGCAAGTCATAAATGAAACCTGGTAGATAGGAGAGAGAGGTAGGCAGAGGGATGAAAGAATAATGTTTCGGGGGTTGAACACTCATCTACCACAAAAATTTGGGCGCATGACCAGGGTAGACGGGTTAAATGGCACAAGATTATTCCGGATGACTTTTTTAATGAATTGTGTGATAAAGTGGGAACAGAAATAAACATTTGTAGAGACCCATTGACCGTTACAGGGAATGTTATAAATGCCTTTGAATCAATTTGTAAAAATGTAGCACAGTCACTCACGTGTCAACCTAACCACAAGCCCCGCAAAGTGCACGGGTGGTTCAATGCTGAGTGCTCAAAGGCTCATAAAGCCTTGCTAGTGGCTTTGAAAAGCACACCGCGCGACACTGTTGAAGTGACTAGACTGAGGAAGGAGTATAAAATAACGGTTGAGGCACGTAAGAAAGAAATTAAAGCTAAGGCCTGGGAATCATTATATGACAGATTAACCCTGAGGGACAGTGCTAAGTTTTGGTCCATAGTGAATACACCACTATTTAATGGAAGAGAAAATGAGGTGTTGGAGGTCAATATTACCGAGAAACAATGGCTGGACCATTTTGAGACTATCTATGGCAGTAAGATCGTCACTAATCCTTTCATCCCCATGGAATTTACCACCAGAGAATCTCCGCTGAGAATCTCGGTGAAGGAAGTGCAAAAAGCCATAGAAAATACTGCGGGAGGTAAGGCACCCGGCCCGGACGGGGTACCCGCAGATATGTACAAGGCACACTCCCACGTTTGGTCTATAGTCCTTGCAAATGTTTTTAATCTAGCATGTATGGACAAGTCTAATATACCCGCGTCCTGGGCACAATCCATCATAATCCCCATTTTTAAAAAAGGTCAAAGGGGGGACCCAAGGTGTTATAGACCGATATCGTTGATCGATTCTTCGTTCAAGATATTAGGTAAAGTTATCCTAGATAAAATTAATAAGTGGGAAAACGAAAACGATATTTTGTGTAACACCCAATATGGATTTAGAACTGGGAGAGGTACAGAGGACCAGTGCCTAAATTTATATATGACTATCAGTAAATATACTGTTGCCACCAGGGGGTCTATCCATCTGGCTTTTATGGACTTGTCCACAGCCTTCGACTTAGTAAATAGGTCGAGGCTGTGGACAATGCTCTTGGAGCTGGGCATGGACCGGGCTCTTGTAAATTTCTTAGCATACCTGCACAGAGATCTGACTGCATCAGTGCGTATGACAATGGACGGGAAATGTACTACAGGGTTTAGATCAG
Organism: Lissotriton helveticus; assembly: GCF_964261635.1. Lineage (NCBI taxonomy): Eukaryota > Metazoa > Chordata > Amphibia > Caudata > Salamandridae > Lissotriton > Lissotriton helveticus. The sequence continues at coordinate 1,954,882,669 of NC_136067.1, forward strand.
CCAGAGGTGTACGGCAGGGGTGCATCCTGGCCCCCATGTTGTTTTCCTTGTATATCAATTCCCTGAATAAAATCTTATCTATTGCAACACCAGATATACCCAACATGGGAGGGACCCCATTGCCCGTACTGATGTATGCCGATGATACTGTCCTTATAGCTAGAACCCCAAATGGCCTACAGCGGCTCCTCGATTCTTTTGGGGCTTTCATGCAGAAACTAGACCTGGTTGTGAACATGGAAAAGTCACATGTTATGTCACTGGGGAAAGGAAAGAAAATGACGAAAACTCTGCGATGTAATGGTGTGGAGTTGTCGAAAGTTAAAATATTCACCTATTTAGGAGTAATATTCGATGACATGGGCACCTGGACTCCCCAGATTACAAATAAAGCGATGGCTGTGCGCAGGTCGTCTGCGGCCATACTGAGTTTCGCAAAAAGGCTGGGAGGTAAACCCATAGAAGCCATATTGACCTTGTACAGAGCCAAAACTTTGGCTCTAGCAAGATATGGCGCTGGGTTATGGGGTTACAAAGATCCTACCCCAATACAGAAAGAAGAGAACAAATTCCTGCGTTCCCTAATGGGTCTACCACACTCTACCCCTTCTTTCGCAGTACATACGGAATTAGGGATGGGCTATGCTGAGAATACTCTTAAAATGGCCCCATTACTTCTTTGGGTTAAACTATGGCTGCATCCTAGTTTGACATTAAATCATAAAATCATTAGCGACTGTATGGGGCGAGATAGAGCCAAAGATATAAAATGGTTGACACACATTAAAACCATCTCTATAGAACTGGGTCGCCCAGAACTCTATTTTAATCCCGAAAGCCTGTGTAAAGATGATATTACTTGGATAAAAGTACATTTTACGAACTACAGAATGGCCCATCGTGAAACCCAGGAAATAGAGAAACCAACTGTAAGGGCACATTATTCATTAATTGCAACCATGACTATACAGCCTTATTTGACTATTGTGAACAGACCATATCACCGATGGCTCCTGACGAAGTTTCGTTTTAACCAAATGCATTTTTTATTGGGTGAATATATGAAATGGTGTACTCCTAATGAAAATGTCCCATGTAAATGTGATAACTTTACTGATCAAGACCTGATACATTTTGTTTTTTTCTGCCCTTTTTTTGTTGGGGGCAGAAAGAAATATATCATACCTCTTTTGAGGGACAAGGAATTCAAGCAGGTGAAGCCCGCATTGATGTTTTTACAACTTATGGTGTCCCCTATTGTGATGTTCGGGGTTGCAAATTTCTTGGTAACAGCTATGCGAGCTAAACGGAATAGACTACTGAGAACCCATTGCCAGAATGTATACAGGACTAGTCTAACTATATACTGACAAAGAGTTGCCCAATCTTAGGGGGATTTCTTTCTTGTGGGACTAAGTAACTCGGTAAATGAAATCTTATATAAATTTTCATTAATATGATAGATTCAGGGTACATGAAGTCTCTTAATGTTTTTTAACTGTTGTCTACTTTTTTCACCCAATTCCTTTTTTACTTTTCTCACCCAACTGTTTCTTAACTGTTCTAACAATTGTTTATATTTTTTATTAATTATTTGAATTTTAAAATCGAATTGTATTATTGATTTGTGTATATCTGTGTATACTTGTGTATTTTTTATGTATATACTTTTATGATTTTAAAATAATCGAATAAAGTATTTTTGACTCTGACTCTGACTCATTTGTTTGGTTTAACTTGAAATGTTATGTTATGTTATGTTATGTTACGTCTATTTATTGTGCGCACAGATACTCCAGCCAAGGAGCGTCCTGGCGCAGAGACAAGGTAGCCCGTAACACAACGAGAGGCAAGAACAGAGACTAAGAAACAACTAAAACAAGAAGGTTTTTAAAGCCTTCCGAAAAGTCAAAAGGTCCTCCAGCAGGCGGATTTCAACGGGCAGGGAGTTCCATGCTGACGCAGCCATTACCCTAAACGAGCGGCCTCCCATGCGGCTAAGCCTGAATCTGGGAACCACCGCAAGGGCCAGACCTTGAGAGCGGAGGCAACGGGCAGGGACATAAAAAGACAGACAACTCGACAGGATTTCCGGGCCTGTACCTCTCAAGATTTTAAAAGCAAGGCACAAGACCTTAAAAAGGATGCGCTGTCTAACCGGGAGCCAGTGTAGGGAGCGAAGGACACCTGTCACTGAGCAGAATCTGGGTAAACCAACAATCGCCCTCGCCGCAGCATTCTGAACCCGTTGTAAACGGGTTAGTTCAGCCTGGTTGGCCCCAGCCAGGAGAGAGCTGGCATAATCCAGGCGAGAGATGATAGTGGCCTGGATCACCAGCTGCCTGGTCGGGGCGTCAAAGAACTTGAGAACAGGTCTCAAGCCCCTCAGGAGACCGAAACAGCAGGCCGCAGTTCTCTTAGTATGGCCTATAAAAGAGAGGCCCGCATCCAGCCACACCCCCAGATTTTTCACTTCCGATACCGGGATCGGAGTAGGACCCAGCTCTGAGGGCCACCAGTGGTCACCCCACAGCTCCACTCCCTTCCCGACGACCATCACCTCTGTTTTAGTGGCGTTTAGCTGAAGGCAGTTGCCTGTCAGCCAACTAGCCACCGCCTTCAGTCCGGACTGAAACCTGGGGGCCTCAATTTCCGCATCCCCGCTGAGAGTAACCGCCAGCTGAGTGTCGTCGGCATATGAGACCAAAGTAAGGCCCCACTGCCTAGCGACATCAGCCAGCGGTCTCACGTATAGATTGAACAACGTGGGACTCAGCGAGGACCCTTGCGGAACCCCCATGGCCAGTGGTTGGTAACTGGACTTGAAGGGAGGGATGGCAACACAGAAAGAGCGGTCGTCTAAAAAGGAGCGGAACCATTGCAACACCTGACCGCCAATACCAGTCTCCTCGAGCCGACGCAGGAGGATGCTGTGGTCTACCGTATCAAAGGCGGCGCTAAGATCTAACAAAATAAGCGCCGCCGTTTGACCAGCATCCAACCTTGCCCGGAGATGTTCCACCATCACAAGTAACGCAGTTTCCGTACTGTGCCCAGCACGGAATCCGTTTTGTGTGGGGTCGAGGGCATTGGTCCGAGTCAGATGTTCAGACAGGGCCAAGTTAACGTGGGCTTCAGTGATCTTGGCTGGCCAGGGTAGCAACGAGATGGGGCGATAACTTTCAGGCTTGGAGGGGTCCAGGGTGGGATTTTTAATAATCGGGGACACCACGGCTTGTTTCCACTTAGATGGTACAGTTCCAGTTTCCAAGGAGAGATTGACAAGGGAGCATACAACTGTACGCCCCATAAAAGCTTGGTCTCGGAAGAGAGCAGGCCTTACTGGGTCAGATGGAGACCCAGATTTAACTTGCAACGCAAGTTTGTCAAAACCATCCGAGGTAAGGGGGGGGAAAACAAGCAGTGTGGTCTGATGGTGAACCCGATTAACACTTTCCGCAGTGAACCCTATACTAGGGAATGTCCTATATATAGCTTGGACCTTCCCCAAAAAGTAGGATGCAAGGGATTCACAATGGGAAAGGGAGCTTACGGTCGTAGTGGAGGTCCGCTTCGCCGTAAGTTGTTTTACGGCCTTGAAAATAGCTTTTGACGGATTTGGGCTGTTCCGGAATTCGGTGGCATAGAAGGCCGCACGAGCTCGGCAGATAGCTCGATGGTAGAGCTTAACGGACCTGGTATATGAGGCTTTTAGATCAGCCCCATAGGTTTTCCTCCAAGCCCTCTCTGCTCGTCTACAGGCACCCTTTAGGGCCCGGAGAGTGCCATCGTACCAGGGGCTCGACTCTCTGGGATTGATTTTAGTAGAAACGATGGTGATGTTGCACCTAGAAATGATGGCCTAAGCATATATGTAAGACGTAACAATGATTTCAGTTATTATAGTCGACAATGGAACACTTTAGTAATGCTGTAATTGTTAATTTGCAGTTACCCCTGACGAAGGGCTGGAAAGTAGCCCGAAATGCATTGGGTTTTTAATAAAGACACGCTGCTTTGAATAATCTTGTGTACTTGGATCGTATTTGCGAAGAAGTGTGCATGGGCGCACGCGAATATGGGAAGCATTCCTTATACACTACGACACATATGTGAATTGAACGGAAGAATATGAAGAAAATGTAGAAATTAATATGGATTAAACTGGACAATTTGTGAACATGGTCGAACGGAGAAATACTGGCTGGATTTGATATCCATAAATGCAGTGCGTCTGGGAGTGGAGCGTGACTTTTCGCGCTCCCCACATGCATTTGTTTAATAAGGTGCACGAAGGTCGAAGCACTGCCCAGTTTCGCACGCAACTTGCATAGTTTGTTTAAAATATAAATGAATACATAACGAAAAACACGGTGTGCATACCACCTTCTTTCATTATTTTACACAAAAGCCCTTGTTGGTTTTGCACCCAGGACGAAAAGTTAAATCTGAATGAACAATCTTACACAATTCACACATGGTGATACAGCGAGTTTTTAGTAGTAAAAAAAGTGGAAATTCGAAGATGTTGAAAAGAGAAATAGAATTGTTATGCTCGTAAAATATGTAGAAATTAACTAGATGCACACACAACTAAGTGCATTATGGGCATTTTAGTTCTTAGAACAGAAGCTTGCATACGAGGTCATCAAGTAATAGTCACTCAAAGGGGGAAACACGTGGGTTTAAAAGTGGGTTGCAACAGAAGGGCGGTTACACCTGACCAAGAATAGCCTGAGGCGCATGCCGAGCGGTTAGAAGATCACACTATGAGCAGGTACGCATAGAATCAGGCTTGTAACAATTAAGGAGTGCGCGTAATGTAGAAAAGTCTAACAGAGTGTCGGAGTATATAGAAAAAATCTATCCCGCCGGGAGAGAAGTTAACTTGACGTGACAAAAGAGAGAATTAGAACCTATCTGTTACTATGACTGAGTTGGTGGAGTCTAAGGAGAAGGCAAGTCAGAAATTAAACCTGGTAGATAGGAGAGAGAGGTAATTAGAGAGAACGCGGCGTGAGGGAAAGCTCTGATAACAAATACAATGTATGTTGCAATAACGCTGGTTTTTATTTAAGTTGGACAGAGGGATGAAAGAATAATGTTTCGGGGGTTGAACACTCATTTGTTTGGTTTAACTTGAAATGATGATGTTGCACCGAGAAATGATGACCTAAGCATATATGTAAGACGTAACAATGATTTCAGTGATTATAGTCGAAAATTGAACAATTTAGTAATGCTGTAATTGTTAATTTGCAGTTAGCCCTGACGAAGGGCTGGAAAGTAGCCCGAAATGCATTGGGTTTTTAATAAAGACACGCTGCTTTGAATCATCTTGTGTACTTGGATCGTATTGGCGAAGAAGTCTGGATGGGCGCACGCGAATATGGGTAGCATTCCTTATACACTACGACACATATGTGAATTGAATGGAAGAATATGAAGAAAATTTAGAAATTAATATGGATTAAACTGGACAATTTGTGAACATGGTCGAACGTAGAAATACTGGCTGGATTTGATATCCATAAATGCAGTGCGTCTGGTAGTGAAGTGTGACTTTTCGTGCTCCCCACATGCATTTGTTTAATAAGGTGCACGAAGGGCGAAGCACTGCCCAGTTTCGCATGCAACTTGCATAGTTTGTTTAAAATATAAATGAATACATAACAAAAAACACGGTGTGCATACCACCTTCTTGCAGTATTATGAACAACAAGAATTAGAAGCAAAAAGTAATGAGGATAAAAAATCTAAAGAGCCTGAAAACTAAGGTTATGATGGTTCAAGCTTATCGCCCACCTTCTAGAGGTAATAATAGAGGTAGGCATGGATCTTATGGTTCGTCCTTTCCTTCCTATACTCGTGCAAATTTGTCTGTTGATCAGTGTGCGTATTGCAAACATTTTGGACATTGGATTTCTGATTGTCCAGTACTACGTGCTCAGCAGGGTTCACGAGGTCGGGGACAAATGAGAAATCGTATAGGATATTCAGGGCCTAGAGGAAACACAAATGATTGTGCTAAGTTTGATACTAATACACGTGGACAAGAGGGGACTAATACTTTTGACAGACAGAACGAATATCAAATGTCCGACTATGAGCCGTCTGATTTGCAAGATTCTTCTTATGCATAGGATTGCCTAGGATGGGGTAAGGAATCAGTTGAAGTTCCAGTAGATCAGAGGGGTCCCTATGTTACAGCACATGTTTTGGGTTTTACTGATCAGTTTCTGGTTGATACAGGAGCTACTCATAGCGCCTCATCTAAACACTTGATTCCAAGGGCTCCCCTGTCTGGCTTAACTATCACATCAATAGGTTTCGATGGAACATCCTCCCTTAGCCCATTGTCACAGCCACTTGTACTCCATGTTGATAAGTTTACTGCTCCATGTCCATTTTTGCTTTCTCCAAATACACCAGACAACATTGTCCGTCTTGATATGCTCAAATATTTCTGGGCTACGATACGATGTTCTCCGGAAGGAGTACGGGTTATTTTAAATGACAACCGCCCCATGATTGAGAGATCTTTTATTGTTAAAGAGGATATTGCACTAACTTCACTCCCTAGTACTTTGTGGGCTACTTCAGACACCGATGTAGGACAAATGGTTATTCCACCAGTACATATTAGTGTCAAGGAGGGTGCTATACTGCCAAGATTGCCTCAGTATAAAATTTCTCGAGAAGGAGAAGAAGCACTTGCACGCATTCTACAAGATCTGAATAAGGTGGGGGTGGTGGAAGAAGTTCCTTATAATGTCTGCAATAGTCCGATTCTTCCCATTTTGAAAAAAGATGCTGACACTAAGATTTATAGATTTATCATTGATTTAAGAGAAGTCAACAAGATTGTAGTACCACAGTACCCTGTAGTATCTGATATAACAACACTGCTTACCGTGGTCACTCCAACAGCAACTACATTTTCAGTGGTGGATCTGAAGAACGCTTTCTTCTCGATTCCCATTCATCCTGATAGCCGATATTTGTTCGGTTTCACTTTGAATAATAGAGCATACAGATTTTGTAGAGTTTCTCAAGGGTACACTGAGAGTCCGAGTATCTATAGTCAAGCCTTAAAAAGACAACTCGATTCATTTACTTTTTCTGAAGGATTGGCTCTCATACAATATGTCAATGACATCTTGTTGGCAGCTGATACTCCTGAGCAGTGTGAAAAATGTACTTTGTCCTTACTTTCTTTTCTTGCTTCACATCACCATAAAGTATCACAGAAGAAATTTCAATATTGTAGACCGAAGGTGACCTATTTAGGAGACCTTCTGTCTAAGGAGGGCCGTGCATTGACACCAGATCGCATTCAAGCAATTTTAGACACTCCAGTACCTTCCACCCAGAAAGATGTCCGTGCATTTATTGGTTTGACTTCATTTTGTAGGCAATGGATATTGGGTTTTTCACACCTTGTTAATTCTTTGCTAGCACTTTTGACTAAGAACACTCCGATCCCCCTTTCTTGGACAGATGAATGTCAAAATGCTTTTCGCCAGTTAAGACAAGCTCTTTGCTCTGCACCAGTGTTAGGCACACCAGATTATATGAAGGCTTTTACACTCTATGTACACGAGAAGGATGGATGTGCATTATCAGTTTTAGTACAGACACACCGTGACAAGCAGCGTCCCTGTGCATATTTTTCTGCAGTTCTTGATCCTGTTGCTCGTGCGTTGCCTGGATGTTTCTGTTCAGTTGCAGCGACAGCTGTGTCTATACGTTAGAGCGAAGGGATAGTTTTATCACACAAACTGTTGGTGCTAGTACGCCATGCAGTAGATGCCCTTTTGAATCAGACCAAGACACAGCATTTAACTAGTGCTCGCCTGACAGGATACAAATTGACACTGTTAGCACCTCATATTACCTTGAAGAGGTGCGCGACATTGAATCCAGCCACTTTGTTGCCATATCCTGTGACTCAGTCTCAATCAAAGGAGCCTCTTGATTGTATATTCCTTACTGAGGAACAGACAAAGGGACACATTGATTTACAAGATACGCCCCTTCCAGATGTCGATGGGGAGCTGTGGGTTGATGGGTCCTGTTTGAAGTTACCAGATGGCACAACCTCAGCTGCATATGCAATCACCACACTCGAGACAGTAGTGGAAACAGCTCGCATACCACAGAAGTCGGCTCAAGCAGCTGAACTAATAGCTTTGACACGAGCGTGTGAGCTTAGTACTGATTTATGTGTGAACACTTACATGGATTGCCGCTATGCATTTAGAGTGGTTCATGATTTTGGCCTACTCTGGAAGGAAAGAGGCTTTCTTACATCCCACGAGATGCAGATAATGCATGGAGAATTAGTACATAATCTCTTGACTGCACTTACATATCCGAAGAAAGTTGCCATTATGAAGTGTAGCGCACAGAAGAAGATCACTGACAAAATAGGACAAGGAAAAGCCTTTGCAGATCGTGTAGCTCGTGAAACTGCAATACAGCGAAGCTCTACATCTGTGTACGTAGTAAAATCACAAGCTGAACGTTGGCATGATGCTAGAGAGAAAGTATTGGATATACAGAGATTTGCCACTGTGGAAGAACTTGAGCGATGGTCCAATGAAGGAATGCTAGATGATGAGGGTTGTTGGCATAACAAAGAAATGAATAAATGGAAATTGCCTGCTGCCGATTTACAACCTATGGTTCAAATGGCACATGGGCTGGCACATGTTGGAGCTCTAGCAATAACTAAATTGCTTACACAAGTCTGGGAGCATCCTGGAATTGCCAGCACAGCTAAAAGAATAGTACAGTCCTGTTTGATCTGTTGGCAGTATAATCCTGGAAAAGGGACACGAACTCCTACAGGAGGGTTTGCTACACCAACCGCTCTTTTTGAAGTTTTGCAGATGAATTACATCCAACTTGAACGCTGCAATAATCTAAAATATGTCCTAGTGGTGGTATGTGCCTTCAGTAAATGGATAGAGGGTTATCCTACAAAGGATAATACTGCTCTTTCTACAGCAAAGGTGCTTCTGAAGGAATATTTTCCTAGGTACTGTGTTTGTAAAATTTTGTGGCGCGACAACGGACCTCATTTTATTGGGCAAGTTGTTGATTATGTCCTGAAAGGATTAGGGATCAAACAGAAATTCCATGCAGTCTTCCACCCGCAATCAGCAGGATTGTTGGAAAGGTATAATGCTACCTTAAAATTGAAGCTGGCAAAAATACTGGCTTCTACGTCCCTAAAGTGGCCAGATGCACTGCCTTTGGCACTGTTATGCATAAGATCGGTGCCAGACTCACGATCAGGTCTTACACCGTATGAGGTGGTATTTGGAAGACCGATGAATATTTGGGGAGTTCCTAAGCAACACCCCATACATGATGTACCTTGTGTTCTGTTGAATGATTATTTGGCACAATTAACTGACAGTTTGACCTTCATTCATCAACAGGTTTGAGAAGCTCTTCCTGACAGATCTACAGGTGAGGCCCATAATCTCCATCCTGGTGATTATGTAATGGTCAAGGTCTTCGACAGATCGAACAGCTTGGAGCCGAGTTGGCGAGGTCCGGAGCAGGTGCTGTTGGCTACAAGGACAGCAGTTCGAGTGACGAACAAAAAGTATTGGCTCCATACCGCGCATTGCAAGTGTGTATCATCCACCTTGGTGGAACCTGCTCAGCTGACCGACCATTGAGAAATTCTGGAGACGGAGAAAGGTCAAACTATCTCATCTGACAAGTCTACGGAAGTCTTCCCGGACCACATAATTCCTGGAGCATCGCGATACAATTTGAGACCGAGGAAAGAATCTGTAGTTTTGAACGAGACTGGTTGAGCTACCGCCCTGGGTTTGTGAAACGGAGAGCCAATGAGGCATGGGGGGGGATCAGCCTTGCATTAGTGTAGTGACACCCGTCTTGGCCCGTGGTGAAGAAATCAACGGCTACCCAGGAAGAAGAGCTCCAACGATTGTTTTCAACAGGTTCTTTGAAAGATCAATCATCCCTGTCATTGAAATGAAAAAAAGAGAATTATTTGTTCTGTAGGGTTTGTTGTTGCCCTGGTGATTTTAAAAGGGGGTGGTGATGAACGGAGCATCTGAACCAATCAAACACTCACACCCAGTCAACAGATCCGGGTTTAATCCATCACCGTTCTTTAGCCCACTCTGCCACCCCAGTTCAGACATGGCCATATGCAAATCAGTCTGACCCTGTGCCTCATGGGAACAGTCCAGACCGAACTGCCAAGCCATGCCTTCCCTGGACCGGAAATAAGCTTCCTAGGACCGGTTTCTGGCATTTCAGCCGTCTTCAGCCAGGCGTGCTTGAATCCAGTGGCAAAGTGAGCAAGGGACTCACATCTGAGCATACCCTGCCAACTTATGGCGAACAAAGCGGTACAAAAGGGGGTGGTGATGGACGGAGCATCTGAACCAATCAAACACTCACACCCAGATTTTGACAATAACCACTTGGTTCATTGAGAAAGAAGTTCCTGCTCGATAGCTTTTTGTTGCAACTACTCCAGCCCCACTGGAACACCACTATTACACTCTTCCTTATCATGATCAGAAACATCGACAGTCCTATCTGAATAACACATTCATTCAGATGTTGCATCATACACACAATGCTACGAATACTACTAATTGTTGGGTGTGTGGGATGATACCTGCACACCAGAAGAAAGGAGGAACACCTTTTATTTCCCATAATGGTTCATGTGAAGCTTGGCATGCCCTTTTGTTTGCTTATGGGAAACCTTCAGAAGGTGGAATCATTTTTCGATTGAATAAAGAATGTTACTAAGATGAAAATGGTTATCCTCAAGCTAAAGGGACTAAATGGGAATGGGAAGAATACCAACCGGACAATATTTCAACACATATGTCTTCACAAATGTGAGGACGTTTAAAAAAAATGGACTCTTTGTGATATCTGTAACAAGAGCAAAAGCAGATTTATGTATTGGCAGTGTTGGGAGAATTCCCGTAGGACAAAGTGAATGCATTTCTGTATTAAATATTGATGGTATGAATAACAGTAGTTTTACCTCGTCGCACAACACCTATTTTGTGTGCGGTAATAAAGGATATTATCAATTACCTGTTGGATGGTCAGGGGTATGCTACATATCATTTTTGTTACCCCCTGTGTTTTTAGCACCTGCATCATATCACCTTGACCTGAAGCTGTACAATGATATTTCTAAGAATAGATATAAACGAACAACAAGTACCGATGAGATTGACCAAGTCAAGTCAAGTCAAGTCATGAAATTTGTATAGCGCACTACATACCCAGAGGGTTTCAAGGCGCTTAGGAAAGGGGGGGAGGATTATTTGTCAAATATCCACGTTTTAAGCTGCTTTCTGAACGCTAGGTGATTCTGGGTGAGGCGAAGGTAAGCGGGGAGTGAGTTCCATGTTTTGGCAGCCAGGTATGAGAAGGATCTGCCTCCCATGGTGGTCTTGTTGATGCGAGGTACAGTGGCGAAGGCTTGGTTGGAAGAGCGAAGTTGGCGGGCGGGGGTGTAGAAGGACAGCCGAGAGTTGAGGCAATCTGGTCCGATGTCGTATAGTGATTTGTGTGCGTGGGTAAGCAGTCGGAAAGTGATCCTCTTATTGACGGGTAGCCAGTGGAGGTCTCTCAGGTGACCAGAGATGTGTTCGTTGCGTGGGATGTCTAGTATGAGCCTGGCTGATGCATTTTGGATTCGACCAGACAGACACCGCTCTGCAACAATATGTCGATTTCAATTTGGGTTTGTTTTTCTTTGTGGGTGCTGCATTAAATAGCAGAAAGATTAGACGATTGACTCGTGTAGTGGAAGGTGTCACCAATCAGACAGCTATGGCACTTGGGAACATTACGGAAGAACTGCAAATTGCGAGGATTGTAGCACTCCAAAACAGGATGGTGCTCGATGTGATTTTAGCTGATCGAGGTGGTGCATGCCGCATCATCGGTAGCAGTTGCTGTGTCTTCATACCTGATCACTCACCTTCAGTTTATGATGCAATCTCTAAACTGCATAAGATTGCTGCAGACATTCACCCAGAGATTGGTACATGGACATTTTCAAACTGGATATGGACACTTTTTGTTACTTGGGGCTGGAAGCTGCTGACTATTCTATGTATACTGCTGGTGATACTATTTACATGCTGTACCTGTATACAATGTTGTCCTATGATTTGCTCCATGTGCATCACTGCCTGTACACCTGCCAAAAGAAATATTACAAAAGAACAGCACATGTTAAATAGTGGAGTTACTGAGATGATGAACATCAATATACAGGATGCAGATTTAGATTACCCTAGATAGACGAATGTCTTCAGCAAATGCTGAAAGGGTCGTCTGTCGTAATTTAGCAATGATTAGGTTAAGTATTAGCAGAAGACATCTTGTATTTAGAGACTATCTTGTCCGTTTACGGAATCCATTTTGTATTTCTGTCGGCCATTTTGTATGCCATGTGCTCTGTCCTACCTTCCTGGCAACTGCTCTTCAAATCTGCCTAGAGACAAGATATATTTATCCTCACATGCCCAGTCAAGCTTACAACTGTCGCCAACTTGTAACTGTCAAGATGTGCCCACCAGAATTAGCTAACTGTCAGCCCTTCCCACTTATTGCTAGCACACTCGCTGTATGACCTTATATGTATTTGAAACCAACATTCTATGCCTTGTACTGCCTTCATTTCAGCCCCGGTGTGGGTATAAAAGGACCAAGCTCCTTCTAGTCAATGTGCTACCTCATACTTTACCGAAGGGTGTTTTGTGAATGTAGTTCCACCTCATGAGATTTAAAAAAACTCTGTCTTTTCTATTCCAATTTCTGTGCCAACTTCTTATTATTGGTCTAAGGACTCTAAGCAGAGAAGGGCGAATCCCTTGCACTAGTAGGCCTGGCTGAGGCTTGCTACCACATCGCAATCCTTACCTTCATTCCTATCCCTCCTACACTCCCAAATCTTACCTTCATTCCTATCCCTCTCACAGTCCCAATCCTTAGCTCCATTCTTATCCCTCTCACACTCTCAAGCCTTGCCTTCATTCCTATCCCTCCTACACTCCCAAATCTTACCTTCATGCATATCCCTCAAACAATCCCAATCCTTACCTTCATTCCTATCCCTGTCACAGTCCCAATCCTTACCTTCATTCTTATCCATCTCACAGTCCCAATCCTTACCTACATTCTTATCCGTCTCACACTCCCAATCCTTACCTTCATTCTCATACCTCTCACATTTTCAAGTCTTACCATCATTCCAATTCCTGTCACACTCCCAATCATTAGCTTCATAGCTATCCCTCTCACACTCCCAAACCTTACCGTCATTCCTATCCCTCTCACACTCCCAGTCCTTACCTTCCTTCCTATCCCTCTCACACTCCCATGCTGCATTCGCACTACCAAATCCCTGAGACTCTACCAATTTGTTTCACACTTTCCATCTGTGTCACATTCGCTAATCCTGTTCACACTCCCAATGTCTGCCACCTGGCCCATCCCTTTCACACTCCTCTTTCCTCTCACAGTCACAATCCCTCTCAGCCTCCCTTCTCTGTCACTCTCCCAGGTCCTGTCTTCCGGTAAAACCCCCTGTCCCTCTCATCTTCCCAAACCCTGTGCGCATCCAATCCTTGCTTCTCTCCCAACCCCCGTCACCCTACGAATCCCTGCTAAACTTTCCATCCCTAACGAAAAGCAAAAGAATGTTCACCAATTGACTATGATTTGCCATATTACTTGTTTGATCCTGGCATATTGACTGTTTTTTAATATCAACAGAACATAATTTTCCAGCAATTAAAACATTCCCTGAAAATAAACATAACACTTATGTCATCATATTTTTTATAGAACTATTTTTTGAAGTTTAGAATTCCTTCTTAAAATGACAAATGCCAAACTTGTTATTTGACCCATGCCACAACTTAATGCCATGCGTTTGATATTTACATAAAAACTGTACAATATTTTCTGCTATTATAATTAAATCATGAGTTCAGATGATCTTGAACAGGTGCAGGTGCACTGGGGGAGAGGGGAGTATAACACAGACCCATTCAGTTATGTCCTAACTACCCCTAAGAAAAGAATTAATCACTCCAACTGAAGGAGAGTGGAACAACTAGGTTAACATGTCTTTTTAAAATCATTTAAACAATACTTGTGGTCCTAGCGTATTTTAAACCTTTATAGGTTTACTCTTCAGACTTTTATTGCTGCTGTGTGTTTCAACCTCATGGCTGGGGAGACTTGACTTAAGTGGTCTTCATCAGGACTACCGTAATCCTTACTGAACAGAGTTAACGTAGGGACACCGTAGCTGGTTTTCAGCATTTTTTTTCCTGACCAATAACAGAAGAACACATCTCAGATGGGAATGACAGGCTACAATTATGTAGTTATTGTTTATTTGCTTAAATAATGTTGTGCGTTGAGTGCCATTTACTTACTTAGGTGCACTCTCATCTAGGAGAGAATTGTGGTTGCTCCACACGGCAATGTGGTAATTAAAAAAAGCAGCAAATTGTTCTTATTCTTTTATAAAACTACATACAGATTTCTTAATTAATTTGCTCCAGGGCTTAATTTGTACAATAATAAGGGCTGGTGTCCAAAGATTTCTCAGAAGCCAGCGGCTGACGCTGCCAAATGTCAGGATTGTCAAATACTAAAAACAGCCTAATTGTGATTCCACCCATTGCCTCTTTTATCCTTTCTATTTTATCTCACTCTTGCAGGCTCTCTTTTCCTCCTTGTTTTTTCCCCTTTGGCACAGTTTTTCAGTCTTTTTCTTTTTTCTGCTTTACCCTTTTTGTGCATTTCTCTCTCTTGCTCTGGATCAAAGACTTATTAGGAAATCTGATTTCCAGTCCCCAAAAAAGAGTGCTAGTGGGCCCCACCGGCTCAAATTAAGCACTGGCTTGCTGTCGCTCAAGTCTGTGTTGGTGCTCGGAGCTCTCTGTTACTCTTGTGAACACGAAGTACTGCTCTTTGCCCACTTGAGCTACATCATGATTTATATTCTTGTTATTTTGTGTTTTGCACACACAGCTTTACTACCCTGTTTATTTGGTCATATATGGAGCATATTTATGAGAGCTTTTCATCATGCTTGCACCACACAATGTGGTAGATGTGTGACGCAAACCTCTAAGTCATATGTATGAAGCCATACAAAGCTACTTTGCATAGCTTTGAATGACTTCAAAAATATGGAGTAATGCAACACAGCGCAAATCGCTGCGTTGCGTTACTCTGTGCAAGGGAGGCATTCCATGGACGTTGCGGCGGGACTCAGTCCCAGATTTACCAAATCAGATGAGTTGTAATGAGGAGAAATATTTCTTCTCGTTTTCCCCTCTTTCTATTTGTGCTGCATTCTTCTGTTGCAGGGATTCTGCCCAAGAACAGAACTATGTGTAGGATTATGGGACCTTAGTGCATATGGACTGAGTCATCCTACCACCTATGACCCTAGGACTGACTAGCTATAGTGTCTCGCTTGCCCTCTGTAACCTTTCGGTACAAGAACGGACAGAGCCAAGGCAAGTATATGGGCAAGGGGTTTATTCAAAATATAAGGGTTCAGCAGTTCTTTCCAGTAAACACAAAAGAAAAGGGTAGACAGCTGCTCCTCTGGTATGATCCTGGGGCTTCGGTTTCAACCTGGCTCCTCCCGGGAGTCTGACGTTCTTTGTCCAGCTCACCCAAAAGCACAAAAGAAACAAACGTGGCTGTTAGTGCACAGCACTTATCAACATATGAATTGGGGTTGGGAAGTGAGGGAGTACGTTTCGTGATTTTAACAGAAGCCACCACCAAGGCTCAAGATAACCGAGCGTGCCGTGAATCAAAGACCCCCGGTTCCTTCCTACCCGGTCCCTCCCTGCTTGAGACTGAGCAGGTTACGCAAGCGGTTACGCACCTGTGGTAGCCACGCGTTCTCCTGCGCGTGGCTGGGCGGTAAGCGGTGTCGTTGGCCTCCTGGCTTTCCCAGCTCCGGTTCCTCTTGAGTTCTCGGGACCTCCGACCTTCTTCTCGCCGCCGCCTCTGGAGTACCGACTTCCTCACGCTCTGCAACGTCCGCGTTCTCCTCTGTGTCGCTTCCGTCCGTGGCTGTAGTCGTCCTCCACACCAGCGCGCCGGCGTCTTCCTGGTCCGCCCTTCTATCTGATGTAGTCGCTGCTGATTGGAGCACCGGGGCCCCCGTCACAGAGGCGGGGCAGGCCGCCTCGTAGGCGAGGCAGGAATTAAAGGGGCCAGTCCAGTCCTGCATTGAAGAGGAAAAGTCCGTTACAGGACTGCAGTCTCCGACCCTCTGACAAACCTCCCCCCCTAGCTTTTCCCGGTCGGGGGAAAGAGGGTAGCGTGAGAAGTAATCCGCATTGGAGTGCTCAGTGCCCTTTCTATGGCTCACGTCGAAACTGTAGGGTTGCAGGGAGAGGAACCATCGCATTATACGATCGTTCCGGCCTTTGTTCTGGTATAGCCATGTCAAGGGGGCATGGTCAGTGATCAACGTGAAGCGACGGCCCTCCAGATAATATCGGAGTTTCTCTATGCTCCATTTCACGGCCAGACACTCCTTCTCTATCGTGGGATACACTGTTTCACGGGGGAACAGTTTCCTACTTAGATATAGGATGGGTCTCTCCCGGCCCTCCTCATCAGGCTGAGACAGCACTGCACCTAACCCAACCCCTGAGGCGTCCGTTTGTAAACAGAAAGGCTTGGTAAAGTCTGGGGTTGCCAATACTGGGGCTGAAGAGAGAGTATCCTTTAAGAGTTGGAAAGCCGTAGTGGCTCGAGGAGAAGGATTTCTGAACTGAACCGAAGTGGCTGTTTTCTTTAACATATCTGTTAGGGGGGCTGATAGTGAGGCAAAACGGGGGATAAAGCGGCGGTAGTAGCCGACCAATCCAAGAAACGCTCGTAGATCCCTCCGGGTCGTAGGAAATGTTTGTGTCTGTATTGCTCGGACCTTTTCCTCCTGGGGGTATAGTTGACCACTCCCCAGGACATACCCCAAATACTTGACACGGGTAAACGCAAACCATGATTTTTTCGAATTTATGTGTAACCCGGCTTTCTTCAAGGCACCTAGTATGAGTTCAACGTGGTGTAAATGGGTATCCCAGTCTGGGCTGTGTATGACTATATCATCTAGATATGCCGCAGCGAACCGGGTATAGGGAGCCAATACAGTGTCCATAAGTCTTTGAAAAGTTGCTGGTGCTCCGTGCAACCCGAAGGGCAACACCGTGAAGTGGAACAACCCGTCTGGTGTTATGAAGGCTGTTTTTTCCTGATCTTGAGGAGACAAAGGTACTTGCCAATAGCCCTTGGTGAGGTCAATAGTTGTTATGTACTGAGCCTCACCAAGGCGCTCGATCATCTCATCAACCCTTGGTAGGGGGTAACCATCTTGTTTTGACACCCTGTTGACCCCGCGGAAGTCAATACAAAAGCGTGTGCTTCCATCGGGTTTTGGCACCAACACCACTGGGGACGACCAATTGCTTTTTAGAAGGCACTATAATCCCTGCTTCGAGCATTTTCTTCACTTCTGATCGTAACAAGAGCCTTCTGGCCTCGGGTACCCGATAAGGTCTTTGTTTGACAACGACCCCAGCTTGGGTGGGTATATGATGAGTAGCCATTGTTGTTCTACCGGGTTGATCGGAGAATATGGAAGAATGTTTGACCATCTCCTCCACAATCTCCTTCTTTTGGGTCTCTGATAGGTCCGGGTTTAACACTGCTTGATCTATGGTATGTGGAGCGGACACGGCTAGAGACACCGCTGCAGAGGGTCCGGGTGGGGGCCCTAACCATTTCTTCAATATGTTAATATGATAGATTTGAGTCCGAGAAGGGGTTATCTGCAGTGCGTATGTGGTTCTCCCTATCTTTCTTACTATAGGGTAAGGTACTTGCCATTCTTTGCGTAGCTTATGGGTGGATGTGGGAAGAAGAACGAGAGCCCAATCCCCTAGGTCTAGTTCTCTCCATTTTTTCCCTTTATCGTAAAATAATTTTTGTCTCGCCTGTGCCTTTTCCAAGGTGTCGTAAGACAAGGTCCTTAGTTTGTGCAGCCTGTTCTTCAGTTGTTGGGCATAGTCCATCAACTCTTGGGCGTCCTGTGCCCCCTCTTTTTCCCAACTGTCTTTTGTTATTTCAAGTAGGGTACGGGGTTTCCTCCCGAACAACAGTTCAAAAGGGGAGGCCCCCAGACTACTCTGGTGTTGGCTCCTCAAGACGAAAAGGGCAAGGGGAAGCAGTTGATCCCACTGTTTTCCGTCCCCGGTTAGAAGTTTCTTTAAGGTGGTTTTAATCAGGCCGTTGTAGCGTTCAACCAACCCGTCCGTTTGGGGGTGGTAAACGGACGTGCGCAGGTGTTTCAATTGTAACATAGCGCAGACCTGTTTCATAAGTCGGGAGACGAAAGGAGTCCCCTGGTCGGTGATAAGGTCTTTAGGGAACCCCAATCTGGAAAACAGTTCTATCAGTTTTTGGGAAATGGCGCTTGTGGTGGCAGCGCGTAAGGGAAATGCCTCAGGATAACGAGTGGCATAGTCAACCACTACCATTACGTACTGATATCCCCTATGTGATTTGGGCAGGGGTCCTATAATGTCAACACCTATCCTTTCAAAAGGCTTCCCAACAATTGGAAGGGGAACAAGGGGCACCCTGGGAGGAATGTAAGGGTTGCGCTTCTGGCATATTTGACACTCTTGGCAGTATTTCTTAACTTGAGCGTACACCCCTGGCCAATAGAAGTGTTGCACAATGGACGCTGTTGTTTTTTCGGCCCCGGAGTGACCTGCCAATAGGTGAGCATGAGCGTAGAACAAAACTTGCTCGCGAAACTCTGCTGGTACAAGCAACTGAGGAGTAGCTGTATTGCTGCCTACCCTGTACAAAAGTCCGTTCTGTTTAAAAAAACAGGGGTACGTGGTACTTTGCTCCAGCGCATCTTGGGCGCTTTGCCAGACCGTGCACAAGGAGGCATCGTTTAATTGGGCTGCCCGGAAATTGGAGTCATTTGCCCATGGTTCTGTGGTCAGTAGTCCGGGAACGGCCTTGGTGGACTTATTCTTCGCCAATGCTTCTTCCATCCAGGTGGGGAAGCATTTATTGTCGGTCCCTATAATCAAAGCTTCGGGTAATTCAGGAAGAACCCCAACCTCACACTGTAGTTGAGTGCCCCTCTCTGTTAGGATGGTGACCCTGGCGAGGGGATACGTGCGTACGTCGCCATGTACGCATTTTATCCTGACGTTCCTGTTCAAGAGGAGGGAAGAGCTGGTCAACGCACTTTTTTTCACTACAGAATGGCGACACCCTGAATCTAACAAGGCCCTAGTAGGGCGGTCATCAAGGCGAACACTTACGTAATATGCCGGTCCTGTTTCCTGAGCATAGAGTATGGCACGAGGCGCATATCCCACCTCCATTGGCTCTTCTTCTTTTTCCTTACGTTTCCTACACAGTCTTGCGATGTGCCCCCACTCTCCGCATTCGTAGCATTGGGGTCCTGACATAGCAGGGGGTTCAGGACGTAACTGTCTGGGCTTCAAAGGAAGGGGTTGGGGATCAGAAAAGACCTTGACTGGTTTCTTATCGGTTTTTGTGAAGACCTTATTGGTGGTGGGTTTCTCGTTTTCCTTAATTGTTGGACGAATTTGGGCTCTGGCATATGAATTGGCCATCTCTATGGCATGTTCCAGGGTTAAACCAGCGTGTTGCCTGAGCCATCTCTGCGTACCATAGGGCAGCGCCTCTATGAACTGCTCTAAATATATCTTGTTCATTACCTCATCCAGGTTACCCTCTTGTGGTTTCAACGATCGGTCTGCAGCTTCTTTCATTTTATAAAAGAGCGTTTTGGGGGTGTCAGTGGATAGTCCTCTCTCTTGTCTAAACCTTATTCTGTGGCTTTCGTCGTCGACCCCAAGTCTATCCAATACCAGTTGCTTCACATGGCCATATGCAGCCGTGCCATCCTTATTAGCGAGCTGATAAGCTGCCTGTGCCTCACCGGTTAACAGGGGTGCTAAGTAGAAAGGCCACCTTTCCCCTGGCCAGGCACTAGCACGTGCTGCCCACTCGAAGTTCAAAAAGAAGGAGACCGGATCGTCTCCTGATACATATTTTTGTAGGGGGACTACGGCCCCTGGGGGTGCGGCTGCTCTTTTCTGTCCCAGCAGTGTGAGGAGCTGATTCTGTCCTTCTGTGAGTTTGGTGATGTGGTCCGCTTGTTGTTGCATAGCGGCTGTAAATGCTGCCCTGTCATTGTCTGCTCGTTCACTTGACTGTCCTACAGCCCATTCAAGCTTGGCCTGCCCCTCCGACATTTTGGTGATTATGGCCTCCATCTGTGCAGATGAATAACTCCTATCTGGCTCGCCACTTGTAACCTTTCGGTACAAGAACGGACAGAGCCAAGGCAAGTATATGGGCAATGGGTTTATTCAAAATATAAGGGTTCAGCAGTTCTTTCCAGTAAACACAAAAGAAAAGGGTAGACAGCTGCTCCTCTGGTATGATCCTGGGGCTTCGGTTTCAACCTGGCTCCTCCCGGGAGTCTGACGTTCTTTGTCCAGCTCACCCAAAAGCACAAAAGAAACAAACGTGGCTGTTAGTGCACAGCACTTATCAACATATGAATTGGGGTTGGGAAGTGAGGGAGTACGTTTCGTGATTTTAACAGAAGCCACCACCAAGGCTCAAGATAACCGAGCGTGCCGTGAATCAA
Source organism: Lissotriton helveticus (assembly GCF_964261635.1). NCBI lineage: Eukaryota > Metazoa > Chordata > Amphibia > Caudata > Salamandridae > Lissotriton > Lissotriton helveticus. The sequence continues at coordinate 1,954,903,460 of NC_136067.1, forward strand.
AGACCCCCGGTTCCTTCCTACCCGGTCCCTCCCCGCTTGAGACTGAGCAGGTTACGCAAGCGGTTACGCACCTGTGGTAGCCACACGTTCTCCTGCGCGTGGCTGGGCGGTAAGCGGTGTCGTTGGCCTCCTGGCTTTCCCAGCTCCGGTTCCTCTTGAGTTCTCGGGACCTCCGACCTTCTTCTCGCCGCCGCCTCTGGAGTACCGACTTCCTCACGCTCTGCAACATCCGCGTTCTCCTCTGTGTCGCTTCCGTCCGTGGCTGTAGTCGTCCTCCACACCAGCGCGCCGGCGTCTTCCTGGTCCGCCCTTCTATCTGATGTAGTCGCTGCTGCTGATTGGAGCACCGGGGCCCCCGTCACAGAGGCGGGGCAGGCCGCCTCGTAGGCGAGGCAGGAATTAAAGGGGCCAGTCCAGTCCTGCATTGAAGAGGAAAAGTCCGTTACAGGACTGCAGTCTCCGACCCTCTGACACCCTCCTACTCACTTACAGAGGAACAAGTGATTAGACACCCCAGAACACAACACTTTTGAATCTCTCAGGGCTCGTGGTTACAAGACACACCCTTTTGCTCACACTCTTGTACCTGTTTACAATAAGATCTGACAGAGACACAAACAAGTTTAATATATTTATTTTAACTAAAGTGCTCTAACATGCAGTAAACGTGTCACAACAAGAAGGAAAATGCATAATACAAATATGGTCAGCATAGCAACTAGTCAATAAATCATAAAGGGAGATGTCATCTTAAAAAGACAATAGGGCCTAACCTCCCTCCCCTTGCTAAGAAGCAGTATTATTATTTATAGAAGATCTCTGGGTTTTGTCAGCAGACCCATGCCTTAGACTATAGATGGTAGTTCTACATCATAGGACTTGGAAAGGTGCCTCTCCAAGTGTGTGTTCCCTATGCATGTATCCCCATAATACCAATTTACGTTTTCCAAACAACAACTGCATTGGTATGGCAGTCACAAACGATCTTCCCTTGGCGGTAATCGCTTTAGATGCCGCCAAGGCTTTTGATCTAGTTAATTTTGTTTTCTTAAAAACTCTTTTACAACATCTTAATTTGGGAAAGAGGTTTACTGACTCTATCTTTTCTCTCTATGATCTCCCGACATCCAGGGTTCTGGTTAACGGATTATTAACTCCACCCGTGCAAATTATGCGCGGTACGAGACAAGGGTGTCCTTTGTCACCATTATTGTTCAACTTATATATAGAACCACTGGCTTGCAGAATAAGGAGCTCAAACAGGATTCTACCTTTTGAGGTGGCAAATTGGTAACAAAAAAATAGGCCTCTATGCAGATGACATTGTTATTTTCTCTGCAAATGTGCATGGCTCTTTGGATGCACTGACAGATATTACTAAGGACTTTGGAGCTGTCTCTGGTTATAAGATCAATCAAGAAAAAACGGAGATCATGGCTTGGAACTTACCCACAGAGGGTTTAGACACTAAGGCGGATATGAGATACCTGAGGGTAAGGGTTACTCATAACATTGCGGATTTGGCAAAAACAAATTTCTTTAGAGTCAAACAAGAAGTTTCAGCCTTGCTTAAAGGATGGATGAATCTACCTTTGTCGTTATATGGCAGATCCAATTTAGTGAAGATGATGATCCTGTGATAATCAAAGGAGAGAGTAAGGGTTTGTCCACAAACATCCAGTTATGGACCAGGATTACTCCTATTCCCCTTGGGCGAGTATTTTTGAAACAAATAGAGGAGTATCCCCTGCAGATTATAGGGTCAATAGTCTGGAGGATAGATTTAATGGCATAAAAGGAAAGAATTTCCTTTTCTTTAAAACCCCTCACTCACCAGCCTGGCGGTGACATGCTTCATTATCGGGGTCCACCCTGGTGGCCTAGCGTCACCAGGGTGTGCTTCGACACCTGAACTACAGTGGAGCGGGTTGTGACTGTAGGTGCAAAAAGAAATTATGTTAAAAATTGTCCTGGTTTAACTCAAAAATGACTTTATTATAGAGTAACTGAACAATGTTAAAAATAATAGTGAGATGGTAGTAGGCAAGTTACGACCGACTCATCTCTATATGTGTTGGTGTGCATTGGTCGACATGTTTCTACCAAAGGGACAGTGCCCGGTTTCTTCAGGACCAAAAAAACAGGTAGACGGGAGGTGTGGGCCCCCTAAAAGGCTCACCCTACCCTGATCCCCTGTTGAACCCACCGGCAAATTGCTCGGGGTGTGTGTGCTCAGCTAAATAAGTGAGCAGGCAAGAGAAAAAAAGAGACCTGTGGAGAAAAAGGAATAAAAGCAGGTTTCAATTGTGAACATATTTACTCTCCTGTTACGTCGTGGAGTGTCTCTATTTAGTGAAATATCATGCCATATAGATATCATGTTAACCCTCCGGGTGAGATAAAGTGGCATCCGAAGATGCTGAGCATAATCGATTGATCAATATGTGCGTGCATCGCTGCATGCGTTATGCTTGTCGTGGTTATATGCCACCTAGGCGGCGTACTTATCCGCTTGTAGTTAACACAGCAATCGGGGTGATGGGGCTGTGCTTATTGTCAGACTAATCACCTTGGTGCGCGTAGTAAATAGTGGCTATGAGAAAATGGTGCTATGGTAGCGTGCGCTTAAATCGTATTTAATCGTTCTGTTTCGTGAAATTAACCGTAACAATGAACATACATGACTAACATACATTTAACATTTAGAAGTACACATGGGCATGGTGGCGTGAGTTCAGGCTTACTTAATTGAGAGCTCTGATGCGCTTCATCGGGCAGGGCGTAGGCTCTTCGCAACAGATGAACACATTCTGCAATTGCGGAATATATAGGAAAAAGGGGTTTGAGCGTGTGGCCCGGGTAGCAGAAAGAGGGGCGCAAGGGAGAAACCGTTCCGAGTGGGAGTCTCGGATGGTTCAGCGCCTCCGCTAGGAGGGGTATGGATTACTTACAGTTTTCCGGCATAGCGATTAGCTAGAGACCTACTGCCATGGTTCCCTGCTCGGCTAGTAGAGCCGTTCACTGCAAGTTGTAATTGTAGGCGTCGGCCGCTTCCGGGGTGGGCGCGGCCGAGCGCACGTCTGGGGGCGTGGTCACGTGAGCACGCGTGATGACGCTGCTGTGTGCTTGGGTCCTGGCACACCCCTTCAGGAGGTAAACAATCACTCGTGTGAGCGTAGGTGAAGGCGCACATGGGGTGTTGGAATAAAGGAGTGGCTGCCCTCTAAGGGCAGGGGAGAAGAGAAGAACTGGCTAACAGGCAGTGCCCGTTAGGGTCTGAGGGTGGCTACGGGTATATGGGGCATAGAAAATTACCAAATCGGTGCATGTTGCACTAGGGATGTGAAATAAAGTTTTCAAGTCGGTGCATGTTGCACTAGGGATGTTGAAATGAGGTTATTGCCCTGCTCTATCAGGGAAAAGGAAAGGGCTGGCAGGTAGTGCCGCTATGGAGATGGGGCAATGTCTTGGCGCATAGTACAAGGGAGAGAGAGTGTGTCTCAGCTTGGCAGACTCAGAGTCTTGGGATTTGGAACCTATCTCAGGGTCGTAGTTGGTTAACAGGTGGGAAGAATTATGCGTACTTAGGAGCACTGGGAGCTAGTGACAGGTGATTAGTTATTTCAGGACGGTGGCCCAAGGAATATTATCGTTAAGGCCCGTCTTGTGGCTAGAAAGTCTGTAAATCCAACGCTGTTCCTTCTCAAACAGTCGTGCTTGCACATTGGGACCTGGTTGGATTTGTTCGATGACAGTCCATCGCATGTCATTCGGGGTATGGTGTGCCGTCAGAAAATGGTCCGTTAGTCTGGTGTTATTCTTCTTGCATCTCACTGTGCTTCGATGTTCTGATATGCGCAGTTTCACTTTCCGGGTTGTCATTCCTATGTAAGGAATCCCACAGGTGCATCTGATCAAGTATATAACATTTGTACTGTTACAGTTTGTGTGTGATCTCTGTACCCATGTTTTTCCTGGTTCGAGATCCAGGGATTTTGTGTTGGCAGTAAGGTGGCAGACGCTACAGTCCCCGCATCTGGAATGTCCGGTAACTGGTGGGAGGCCCCATATTGCAGTGATAGTAGGGTTGGTGTCGTTGGCTGTAGTTCTTGGCCGGGTGTTGACCAAGCTGTCTTTCAGGCTGCGTGCCTTTTTGTACGAAAACAAGGGTTTTTCCCAATTCAATTTGCCAGTGCAGAGTATAGAGTATAGACCAGTGTTTTCGTATGCTTTTACTCACTTGATTTGATGCTGCATTATATGTTGTGACACATGTGAGTGGAATGTTTTCCATATTTCTGGGTGTGTCCTCGAGTAGAGCTTCTCGCGGTTGGTTCCTTGCTCGTTTCTGACATTTGTTGATGATTGTCTGAGGGTAGCCTCGATTGGCGAGTTTGATAGTGAGATCTTGCGCCTGTTTCTTGTAATCAGATATTTTGCTGCAGTTCCTTCTTAGTCGCAAGTACTGTCCATAGGGTAAGTTTTCCCTGAGTGGGCGAGGATGGAAACTGTCAAATCTTAGGAGGTTATTTTTCGCAGTTGGCTTGAAATGTGTTTTGGTTATCAAGCTCTCATTTTCTTTTTGGATTACTATGTCCAGGAAGACCATCTTGTTTGTCACAAATTTTATCCTGAGCTAGCACAATTATCACTTTGCATCCAAATGACAAATTACAAATCGTTATTTGTTTTCTTCTTTTTCTTTCTTTATTTCATGCGTAGGTTGTTCACAAAAACCTCCTAGCCGACACGTGTTTCGTCTGATAGGGAGTTAATCCACAGACTTCTTCAAGGCTAGAACAATACAATTTCATGGTTTTCAGAAAAGTCTTTACATGTGAACTTTTATTATTTAAGACCAAAGTTGCCCAAAAATACAACTTAAAATATCTCAATTGTAAAAAGTGGTGAATTGTCAGCAAGAGAGCTGTTGTACTATCACCAAAAGAAGACACAAGATGTGCTGAGGCCATGTGGATGAATATTTGACACCACACACAGAAAGAGAAACTTGTGTTTAGTGAATGGAAACCACCACCATAAACTCGTTTATGTGTGCGAGTCACATCAGCATAATATTGGGGAAACAGTGCTCATAAACCAAGGGTTGTCTATACAAACCCCTAATGGCTCAGGCTAGAGAGAGATAGCCCCACATGCATCATGCTCACCCACCGTTGTGAGCAAAGCGTAAATACCTCGTATAGATTTAGTTCAGTCTTGACTCTTTTATGCAACACCCCTGCTACATCGTCATGGGGGTTCAATGCTCCTTTTGCTATCAAATACAACCACAGTTTAAAAGTTAAAATTAGCTTAGCTATCCATATGTGTATCCAAAGGCCATAGTCAGTCTATTGATATAAGCTACTCACTCTTTTTCACGTTAGATCAGCCCAGTTAGGTAGCAAAAGTCAGGCTCTCTCCTCCTCATATAATTGGGGTATTTTCCTCCTATAATTGAGATAGACAAGGTCCTACTTTTTTAAAACATGCTCGTTTCTATTCTCATTAGTGACAAGCAATCGATAGGTCGGGTACAGCGTTTCTCCGCCCCGCAACGTTATTGTGGTCAACCCCCTTGAATAACAACACGTCGGTAAGCCGGGTGCAGTCTTATTCTACCCCGCATCTTGGCCATGTGTTGAGTAGGGATTAACCCACTAAAGTACCAGCAATCCGTTAAAATTAATCGCGGATGTGCAAGTTGTTCAAAAAACCTTCTAGCCACGACCCATATCTTATAATAAAGCGCAACTCGTGTGCGTAAGCTTAAACCCACCACGAGAGCTAGTCAAATTCGAAGAGTCTCACCTTAGGACGGTATCTCGTCCTCCACGCATGGGTTTCTGGCGTACAGCACCCGCGCCATGTTGGAATTCCGTTTTGTACCCACGTGCGGTAAACAACATAGAAAACGGAACGGCCGCTTATGATATAGTTCTCTAGTGGAAAACCGCGCCATCTTTGAATATTTAAGTAGATATACGCAATCTACCCCAAAGCCTGTCTTCTACTCGTAAGAGTGCTATTTATCGTATTTGTAGGATTGGGTATTCGAAATTCTGAGATTGGGTATGTTCGCAACATTAGACGAATAAAAGAAAACAGCAGAACGAAGGAGTAAAAAGGAGAAAGCAGAGGAAAGACGCAAACACCCCAAGTGCCCATCACCAGATAGTCATAATGTTCATTTCCGTTATCAACATCCTACAATAAATATTCTTACATGGCAATGTTCATAGTTATATATGTCTTTGTTAATTGGTACTGCATTTGTCATTCTAAATAATTCAAAACATTAAATCACAAGCGGTCATAATGAAAGTCCAGATCTGTCTCAATCTCCAGATCATTCCCAAATAGGTTACATTCTTTGATTAGTAAACATCCAAATTATGGTTATCAACCCCCATAGTGGTATCTCTGGGATATACTCCAAAGTTAGTTACACATGAAGGAAAGGTTGTCATCTCCCATAGTGTATCAAGGATTATATTGCGTCCAGTTGCAACAGAAATCAAATCTTTGAACCTTGATACACAAGCCTTTCACGAATCATATACATTTCAAGTACAGTTTTTGAAAATATAACGGTTCTAAAGACACTGGTTTAAATAAGTCAGAAACAGATTTTGTACATACATTAGCATACAGAGAGCACCATCTGAAGTGTTGACAACTCAGTTTCCCAGGAAAAATTGAAGCTCGTCATCAAAATTAAGACCCCTCTCAACTGCATGGACCTGCATTATCCATCTGGCTTCGAGCTGTCTAAGCCTGAGTTCCCTATCTCCTCCCCTTACATCTTGGGGCATTGTTTCAATCCCATGAAATGACATAGTCAGATGCTCGCTCTGTGATTCGCATTCCATGGCATGGGCTGTCAAAGGATGTCTCATATCTTTGTTCTTAAGTGCCCTGAAATGTTCTGCCATTCGATCTTTGAGTCTGCGTATCGTACTGCCAATGTATACTCGGTCGCATTTACAAGTTATTGCATAAACCACATAAGTGGTATTGCAATCAATGTGAGTTTTTATCTGATAAAGTCTTGACCCATTGTATGTGAATTGTAGTGTTCCATGTCGTGACATCCTGCACATGCTACAGTCACCACATCGGAACGAACCTTTTGCAAGTAAATGTAGCCAATTCGGAGTCTTCTCTGCTGACTTTGGGTAACTGGGGCTGATCATATTCTTGATCGTCATACCACGTCGGTAGGATATGGAGGGTCGTGTGTTAATGTAATCTTTTAGGGTTTGGTCAGAACTCAGCAGGAACCAATATTTATTCAGTATTTGGTAAACCTTTGATGACCATGGGTTGTAATTGGTAATCAGTCTCACTTTATCTTTGTTGTTCTTATTCACTTTGGATTTGGCAGTGAGCGTCTCTTGTCTACTCAATCTAAGGACTCTGTTTTTTGCTCTACGTAAGACCTCGGGTCCATATCCTCTCCTAAGGAATCTCCCTTCAATATCCGTTATACACTCCAGAAAATCACCTTCCTCACTGCAATTGCGTCGGGCCCTGTAAAGTTCTCCATATGGAATTGCCGTGACCGTAGATCTAGGGTGTGCACTGTCATTGTGTAGAACAGCATTACAGGACGTAGTCTTTCTGAAAAGCTTACTGCACAGTTTCTTATCTTTCACGTACAGGGTTAGATCAAGAAAGTTAATTTGTTCCTTGGAGTATTCAATGGTGAAAGTCATGTTGTACATATTGTTATTCATATAGGCAAAAAAGGCCAAGAGTTCAGCTTCACTACCAGTCCATATGAGTATGAGGTCGTCTATGTACCTTCCGTAATAGTTAATATGGGAGTGCCAATTTGCACCGCCTGGGCCCCAAACGTGCACCGCCTCTACCCACCCCATAAACAGGCAGGCAAACGACGGCGCAAATTTGGAACCCATAGCGGTCCCACAGGTTTGCTTGTACCATTGGTCTTCAAACAGAAACACGTTTTCTTCTAAGATTAGTCTTGACATCATTAGTATCATGTTGGTATGCTCCAACAGTTCTACCGGTCTCCTATAAAGAAAGAACTCAAGGGCCTTAAGCCCTAAGTCATGATTGATGTTTGTGTATAGGGAGCATACGTCCATTGTGACCAACATCATACCTGGTTCCCACTCAAAGTCATTTAGTATATTTAAGATGTGTTGTGTATCCCTGATGTTAGAGGGTAAGTTTAAGACATACGGTTGGAGAAAAAGATCTACAAACTCAGCCAGTTTCTCAGTCGGCCCACCTATTCCCGAGATAATGGGCCTCCCTGGTGGAGATAGGAGGCACTTGTGAACTTTTGGCAGTGTGTAAATACAGGGAAAGCGTGGTCGATGTACAGTCAGATATTTAAATTCTGTGTCATTCAGAAGGGTTGCCTGATGCCAGGTTTTAAGATAGTTATTGATCTTAGCCACTATCGTGAACATCGGGTTATGTGGTAATTTAGCATACCAGACTTCGTTATTGAGTTGCCCCATAATCTCCTCATTATAGTTAGTTCTATTCATCAGGACAACATTCCCCCCCTTGTCTGCTTCTTTCACTACGAGGGAAGTGTTTTTTGATAACAATTTAAGGGCACTTCTCTCTCTAAAGGACAAATTGTCCTGAGGGTATGGAGGCTTAGATCCTCGTATGTTAGTCTCAAGGATGTCCAGTTCTTTGTTAACACTCCTATAGAACGCATCAATGTTACTCCCACTCCCCATCTGAGGTGTCCACTTGGACTTCTTTTTGAGTCCACTATCCTCACTAAGGTTGGTGCAACACTCCAAATCTTGCAGGACTTTATGTAGGGTTACAGGGTCATTCTCTTGTTCCGTTAACGATAACAGTAATCTAGTGGCATGTACATCCTGAATAGTAATATATCCAACAACTGGAGATGGTTGACAATTCGGGGCTGAGACATTGGCAGAGAAAAACTTCTTTATTTTTAGTTGACGAACAAATTTATAAATGTCAATCTTAACACTATTGATGTCAATACTGTTAGTTGGGCAAAAATTGAGACCTTTACATAAAACAGATGAAACATCCTCCGTTAGGTTAAAGTCTGACAAATTAATCACTTGAATATCATTACACGTCACTTCCCTTGGTTGGCCTTCCAGTAACGGGTTTGGTAATGTGCCCTTTCGTCTGGTTTTCTTACCTCCCCTTTTTCCTCTCTTGGTTTTACCCCCGTGTCTACTCTTTGATCTCGTTGTCTCGAATTCCCCATTCTGATCACTTGGACCTCCTTTAAAAAAGACGATGGATTATTGTCCAGTGTTTCTACATTGGCATTAGTTGCCCCCTCCTCTCCACTCACTGATACATTACTAGAAGATACCGTATCTATACTGCTCATGGATGTAGTCTTTGTATTTTTAGAGAGGGTATTGTTGTTAATCAAAGCATCATATCTTTTAGCAAATGTAAACACCCTCCCGGAGGTATAATCTTGCTCATCACGTCTTAATTTACGCGAAGTCCAAGTGGACACCTCAGATGGGGAGTGGGAGTAACATTGATGCGTTCTATAGGAGTGTTAACAAAGAACTGGACATCCTTGAGACTAACATACGAGGATCTAAGCCTCCATACCCTCAGGACAATTTGTCCTTTAGAGAGAGAAGTGCCCTTAAATTGTTATCAAAAAACACTTCCCTCGTAGTGAAAGAAGCAGACAAGGGGGGGAATGTTGTCCTGATGAATAGAACTAACTATAATGAGGAGATTATGGGGCAACTCAATAACGAAGTCTGGTATGCTAAATTACCACATAACCCGATGTTCACGATAGTGGCTAAGATCAATAACTATCTTAAAACCTGGCATCAGGCAACCCTTCTGAATGACACAGAATTTAAATATCTGACTGTACATCGACCACGCTTTCCCTGTATTTACACACTGCCAAAAGTTCACAAGTGCCTCCTATCTCCACCAGGGAGGCCCATTATCTCGGGAATAGGTGGGCCGACTGAGAAACTGGCTGAGTTTGTAGATCTTTTTCTCCAACCGTATGTCTTAAACTTACCCTCTAACATCAGGGATACACAACACATCTTAAATATACTAAATGACTTTGAGTGGGAACCAGGTATGATGTTGGTCACAATGGACGTATGCTCCCTATACACAAACATCAATCATGACTTAGGGCTTAAGGCCCTTGAGTTCTTTCTTTATAGGAGACCGGTAGAACTGTTGGAGCATACCAACATGATACTAATGATGTCAAGACTAATCTTAGAAGAAAACGTGTTTCTGTTTGAAGACCAATGGTACAAGCAAACCTGTGGGACCGCTATGGGTTCCAAATTTGCGCCGTCGTTTGCCTGCCTGTTTATGGGGTGGGTAGAGGCGGTGCACGTTTGGGGCCCAGGCGGTGCAAATTGGCACTCCCATATTAACTATTACGGAAGGTACATAGACGACCTCATACTCATATGGACTGGTAGTGAAGCTGAACTCTTGGCCTTTTTTGCCTATATGAATAACAATATGTACAACATGACTTTCACCATTGAATACTCCAAGGAACAAATTAACTTTCTTGATCTAACCCTGTACGTGAAAGATAAGAAACTGTGCAGTAAGCTTTTCAGAAAGACTACGTCCTGTAATGCTGTTCTACACAATGACAGTGCACACCCTAGATCTACGGTCACGGCAATTCCATATGGAGAACTTTACAGGGCCCGACGCAATTGCAGTGAGGAAGGTGATTTTCTGGAGTGTATAACGGATATTGAAGGGAGATTCCTTAGGAGAGGATATGGACCCGAGGTCTTACGTAGAGCAAAAAACAGAGTCCTTAGATTGAGTAGACAAGAGACGCTCACTGCCAAATCCAAAGTGAATAAGAACAACAAAGATAAAGTGAGACTGATTACCAATTACAACCCATGGTCATCAAAGGTTTACCAAATACTGAATAAATATTGGTTCCTGCTGAGTTCTGACCAAACCCTAAAAGATTACATTAACACACGACCCTCCATATCCTACCGACGTGGTATGACGATCAAGAATATGATCAGCCCCAGTTACCCAAAGTTAGCAGAGAAGACTCCGAATTGGCTACATTTACTTGCAAAAGGTTCGTTCCGATGTGGTGACTGTAGCATGTGCAGGATGTCACGACATGGAACACTACAATTCACATACAATGGGTCAAGACTTTATCAGATAAAAACTCACATTGATTGCAATACCACTTATGTGGTTTATGCAATAACTTGTAAATGCGACCGAGTATACATTGGCAGTACGATACGCAGACTCAAAGATCGAATGGCAGAACATTTCAGGGCACTTAAGAACAAAGATATGAGACATCCTTTGACAGCCCATGCCATGGAATGCGAATCACAGAGCGAGCATCTGACTATGTCATTTCATGGGATTGAAACAATGCCCCAAGATGTAAGGGGAGGAGATAGGGAACTCAGGCTTAGACAGCTCGAAGCCAGATGGATAATGCAGGTCCATGCAGTTGAGAGGGGTCTTAATTTTGATGACGAGCTTCAATTTTTCCTGGGAAACTGAGTTGTCAACACTTCAGATGGTGCTCTCTGTATGCTAATGTATGTACAAAATCTGTTTCTGACTTATTTAAACCAGTGTCTTTAGAACCGTTATATTTTCAAAAACTGTACTTGAAATGTATATGATTCGTGAAAGGCTTGTGTATCAAGGTTCAAAGATTTGATTTCTGTTGCAACTGGACGCAATATAATCCTTGATACACTATGGGAGATGACAACCTTTCCTTCATGTGTAACTAACTTTGGAGTATATCCCAGAGATACCACTATGGGGGTTGATAACCATAATTTGGATGTTTACTAATCAAAGAATGTAACCTATTTGGGAATGATCTGGAGATTGAGACAGATCTGGACTTTCATTATGACCGCTTGTGATTTAATGTTTTGAATTATTTAGAATGACAAATGCAGTACCAATTAACAAAGACATATATAACTATGAACATTGCCATGTAAGAATATTTATTGTAGGATGTTGATAACGGAAATGAACATTATGACTATCTGGTGATGGGCACTTGGGGTGTTTGCGTCTTTCCTCTGCTTTCTCCTTTTTACTCCTTCGTTCTGCTGTTTTCTTTTATTCGTCTAATGTTGCGAACATACCCAATCTCAGAATTTCGAATACCCAATCCTACAAATACGATAAATAGCACTCTTACGAGTAGAAGACAGGCTTTGGGGTAGATTGCGTATATCTACTTAAATATTCAAAGATGGCGCGGTTTTCCACTAGAGAACTATATCATAAGCGGCCGTTCCGTTTTCTATGTTGTTTACCGCACGTGGGTACAAAACGGAATTCCAACATGGCGCGGGTGCTGTACGCCAGAAACCCATGCGTGGAGGACGAGATACCGTCCTAAGGTGAGACTCTTCGAATTTGACTAGCTCTCGTGGTGGGTTTAAGCTTACGCACACGAGTTGCGCTTTATTATAAGATATGGGTCGTGGCTAGAAGGTTTTTTGAACAACTTGCACATCCGCGATTAATTTTAACGGATTGCTGGTACTTTAGTGGGTTAATCCCTACTCAACACATGGCCAAGATGCGGGGTAGAATAAGACTGCACCCGGCTTACCGACGTGTTGTTATTCAAGGGGGTTGACCACAATAACGTTGCGGGGCGGAGAAACGCTGTACCCGACCTATCGATTGCTTGTCACTAATGAGAATAGAAACGAGCATGTTTTAAAAAAGTAGGACCTTGTCTATCTCAATTATAGGAGGAAAATACCCCAATTATATGAGGAGGAGAGAGCCTGACTTTTGCTACCTAACTGGGCTGATCTAACGTGAAAAAGAGTGAGTAGCTTATATCAATAGACTGACTATGGCCTTTGGATACACATATGGATAGCTAAGCTAATTTTAACTTTTAAACTGTGGTTGTATTTGATAGCAAAAGGAGCATTGAACCCCCATGACGATGTAGCAGGGGTGTTGCATAAAAGAGTCAAGACTGAACTAAATCTATACGAGGTATTTACGCTTTGCTCACAACGGTGGGTGAGCATGATGCATGTGGGGCTATCTCTCTCTAGCCTGAGCCATTAGGGGTTTGTATAGACAACCCTTGGTTTATGAGCACTGTTTCCCCAATATTATGCTGATGTGACTCGCACACATAAACGAGTTTATGGTGGTGGTTTCCATTCACTAAACACAAGTTTCTCTTTCTGTGTGTGGTGTCAAATATTCATCCACATGGCCTCAGCACATCTTGTGTCTTCTTTTGGTGATAGTACAACAGCTCTCTTGCTGACAATTCACCACTTTTTACAATTGAGATATTTTAAGTTGTATTTTTGGGCAACTTTGGTCTTAAATAATAAAAGTTCACATGTAAAGACTTTTCTGAAAACCATGAAATTGTATTGTTCTAGCCTTGAAGAAGTCTGTGGATTAACTCCCTATCAGACGAAACACGTGTCGGCTAGGAGGTTTTTGTGAACAACCTACGCATGAAATAAAGAAAGAAAAAGAAGAAAACAAATAACGATTTGTAATTTGTCATTTGGATGCAAAGTGATAATTGTGCTAGCTCAGGATAAAATTTGTGTTGTTCTCAAGGGCATTGACAGGTTCATGCCTGCTGTGTTTAGATTGGTGGCCTAAACTCTATCCTTTGAGCTTTTTATATTTGTTTCTTTAGATTAACATCACTGTTACCCGGCGCAATCATAACCCAGCCATCAATTCCTCTGTTTACCATCTTGTTTGTGTCTATACTGTGTGTGAATCGTAAGTTTGGATCACAGGTGTTCAGCCAAGTGATGAATGACATTAGTGTCTCTCGTGGCCCGCACGCACATATTGATCAATCGATTATGCTCAGCATCTTCGGATGCCACTTTATCTCACCCGGAGGGTTAACATGATATCTATATGGCATGATATTTCACTAAATAGAGACACTCCACGACGTAACAGGAGAGTAAATATGTTCACAATTGAAACCTGCTTTTATTCCTTTTTCTCCACAGGTCTCTTTTTTTCTCTTGCCTGCTCACTTATTTAGCTGAGCACACACACCCCGAGCAATTTGCCGGTGGGTTCAACAGGGGATCAGGGTAGGGTGAGCCTTTTAGGGGGCCCACACCTCCCGTCTACCTGTTTTTTTGGTCCTGAAGAAACCGGGCACTGTCCCTTTGGTAGAAACATGTCGACCAATGCACAGATGAGTCGGTCGTAACTTGCCTACTACCATCTCACTATTAATTTTAACATTGTTCAGTTACTCTATAATAAAGTCATTTTTGAGTTAAACCAGGACAATTTTTAACATAATTTCTTTTTGCACCTACAGTCACAACCCGCTCCACTGTAGTTCAGGTGTCGAAGCACACCCTGGTGACGCTAGGCCACCAGGGTGGACCCCGATGATGAAGCATGTCACCGCCAGGCTGGTGAGTGAGGGGTTTTAAAGAAAAGGAAATTCTTTCCTTTTATGCCATTAAATCTATCCTCCAGACTATTGACCCTATAATCTGCAGGGGATACTCCTCTATTTGTTTCAAAAAGATGATGATCCTGCCAAAGGTAACTTTTTTGTTTGAGGTTATTCCGCTTGGATTTCGAAAGGAGTGGTTAGCCAAGCTCCAGAGTGAGATAGCTTCTTTCATTTGGGCATCAAAGGGGTCACGACTATCGTGGAAATAAATAAGAAGGAGGCTTTGTAAAGGAGGATTGGCTGCCCCTGACTTGCAAATTTATGCATGGGCTTTTGGGTTGAAAAATTGTAGGATGCTGTTGGGTACCCGCTTTCAGTCACCAATAGGGGATTTATTTGGTGTGATGTTAAAGAATGGTGGTTATACAGATTTTGGCTGTTTGTGTAAGTTCTCAGATCCTAAGTTTTTAAAAAAGATCAGGTTGAAAGTTCTATATGATTTGGCGGAGATGTGGTATAAGATTAAGAAATTCCTAAAGATACCTTATTTTGGTTGTATGGCTCCAATATGGGACTCACCAGGTTCTCCGCCCTGGACAAAGGACTTATTGGCAATTTCATTGAAGAGAGAGGGTTCAGTTCGGAGATGGAATGACTTGTTTCAGGAGGGCAATTTGTTGGCATGGAGTGAATGCCAACAAAGGTGGGGGCAAGTCCTCTCAAGGTATAAATACCTACAGATTCAGAGCTGGGCGAAGGGCGCCGACATTCGAATTGGGATACAGAATGACTTTGAGGCAAAACTGGCGATGGATGGGTCTTTTAAGAAGGAAGTGGCCTTGTGGTATTGGTCAATGTTGGAGATGGAAGATGGCCCCTTCTTACTTCCGGAGGTCCTGTGGAAGCAAAGCTTGCCAAAGATTGCAACAGAAAACCAATGGCAAGTATCTATGGCTATACTATACAGAGTGGTTAAACCCACAGATTTAAGAAGAAACCTTCTGTTCACAATCCACAGGGCCTACTGGACAGATTGACGAAACTTAAATTAAGTGGAGTGGTGGAGTGCGCAAAATGTAAGACCCCCAACGCCGATGACCTCCACATGTTTGTCTTTTGCTTGGAAATAAGAAGCTTCTGGCAAGATGTGAGTAATTGTCTATCTCAAGCTCTGAATCTACAAATAGAGGTAAGCCCCGAACTTATAATTACTGGGAGGAATGACCTAGAGGAAGATAGAATCAATGACAATGTGAAATTGATTTTTTATGCTATACTACTGGCACGCAGAGAACTTTGTAAGTTGTGGGTCTCTCCCCTCTCTCCAAATGTTTTGGACTGGATAAAGTCAATGAGATATACAGCTAAATTAGATATGTTGAATCACACCAGCAAAAAGAAACTAGCATTTTGGGTACCGTTTCTTCTACATTTTGGGTGATTGGCATGTGGGGAAATTTTGAATTTGAATTTGAAGTGTTTATTGAACAAAGCAACATCAATCCTATGATTAAGCCTCACGCCTATCTCGCTAGTATTTGGGTTGACACTCAGGCTCCAGGAATGAGGATTAGATGGGCACACCGGACGGGTCAAATGGCATTAAGGGCTTGGATAATACGCTGGCCAGACTCGGTAGAGATGAGCCTGATGTCTCTTCCTCGATATACTAGCGCATGAGATACAAAAAACCCAGCAGGTGGAACAGTTAGTAAACTGGGTGGCGAGTTGGCAAATGAGGATTTAAATAAATAAAAATAAAAAACTGCATTGGTATGTTTTGTGTAGGTGCTAGGGCCTGACCAGAACAGAATAACAAGGGACATTGTTTATCGACCTTGCTCACAATGTTCAGATTAAGTCCCAGGAACTAGCAGAGAATGCACAAAGCAAGCAGTTCACATGTGAAAAGTAACAACAAACACTTAGATTCATCAAAGTCCCGTTTTGCGAGTCTGTAATAGCGGTTCATAAGGAATCACTATTACAGACTCGCAAAACGGGATTCATGTAGGAATCGCAATATTTATTGCGATTCCTACAGCTTCCTTATTTGCGATTAGCTAATTGCTAATCGCAAATAAGGAATAAGTTCCCATTCATTCCTATGGGCCTAAAGGCCCATAGGAATGAATTGGAAGACATATCAATGTGCGAATCGCTATTAGCGATTCGCATTTTGATTTTGCGATTTCAAGGGTGCAGGGGTGTCCAATGGACACCCTGTTGCACCCCTGAAATGACATTGGATGCTGGTGTTACGCACACACATGTCCTTGGGACATGTGTGTGTAACATACAACTTAGAAAAATGCACTTAAGTGCATTTTTCTAAATTTTCGCTATTTACCACGAGGTTTGACTTCGCGGTAAATAGCGGCCCAATTTTGCGAATTCACAATTTTTGAATGGTTAATGAATTGCATTTAAGGAATCTCAAATAGAGATTCCTTAAATGCAATTCCTCGCAAATATGCGATTTGGCTATTAGCGATTTTTCCATTTGGGATGATGAATCCCAAATGCAAAAATTGCGCTGGCAAAGGGCCAGATTCTCAGAATCTGGCCCTTTGCGAGCCCATTTTTCAATGATGAATCTAGCTGTTAGTCTTTGCCAAAATAAAACCATGTAGTGACGTGCGCAAAGCCGTGTACTGTCTGCAGAGCTCATGCTACCTTAGAGAAGACGACAATGTCCCCACGGGACATGTGACACTACAGCACACATAGAAAGAGGAAAGAGCCTCTCAGGATTGTTTTTATGCAGGTAGGTGCCCCTTCCTGCACAAAAACAATCCTGTCTGCAACACAGGCACCCTTGCACCATGGTGCACTGTTGCCTGCGTTGGTGCTAGGCTGCCAAAACGGCACCAGAGCGGGGGGGAAGGATAGGGATGCACAGTATAGGACATTCCTGCCCTTTGCCTGAGGCACAGGGAGCACAGCAAGGTAACTTTCTCCACTGCCCTGCGCCACAATTTTCATAAATATGCCTCGATATGTCTAACCATAAAATTAGATTAATTCCTCAGATTATGTGCAGTACTAACGTCATTAATACATTGTCAAACACGAGAAAATGTCTCTAAACAGGGGCCCACAGTAACAAACCTTTCACCCTCCTCTGCCACCAAAAAGGAGGTGACATCACTCTGGGAGCTGCACTGGCGGGCCAAGTAAATTGGGGGGCACGTGTACAGCCGCTCATGTATGGCCTGACATGAGAATCGCAGCTCTCGCCAGACAATTATGTGAGAACCACCAGGTGTAGGGCTGTGGCTCTGCCCACATGCTGGGAGCCGGTATTACCTTTCTTGATCTGCAGAAGTTGTGTGCTGCCATACAAAAAGAAAGTGTTGGCCTTCACACAACTGCGCTCAATTTGTTTATTTATCCAGTTGCCTGAGCTTAAACTTTCAGGGTCTCACCCACACACACACACACACACACGCAGACAGGCACACACGCACACAAACACATACACATACCATTGTAATGCTACTAATGTGTCTTAGTAATTAGATATTTTATGGTGTTCTTCTCTGACAGCTGCCCTGGTAGGAGGGCGGTCATTAACCTAAATGGATGTTTAGGGCTGGCTTGACAGTGCAACGGTCACCTGACCTTTTAACCTACACCAGTATTAGTCAATAGTTGTCTCCTGCCACACAAATACATATCCATCCCCATGTTATCTGCTTGCAATTCATCACCTTACCATACATCATTCCTTTAAAGCCAGACCTATTGGAATTGCCAATGCTTGTTTTTGTTTGTTGCAGAAGCCGATTTAACGTACTCAGAGTACAAGTACACCATCCTTCGTTTCAGGGCCTGCCTCCACCCCACGACATGATACATGTGTATTTCCTCCTTGGGTCAGGCAACATTTTGATGTTTATTTCTGCTGCTCCTGGGCCTAAAGCTGGCCATCCTTTCCGCCAACTTGAACAGCTTGTGAACAGTTCCCTTTACTGGTGTGTCATCAATGTCCAAATAATAAATGTATACTCCTGGCAGAAGCTCTAAAAACTCATCATCTGTTTGATTTTTATCATTTCACCTTCACTATCACGGGAAATCGTAATGAAATGAAATATATTCATAATCATAGCAGGATATAGTTGATAGCGCCCTCCCTTCAACTCCAATATTTATTTTCCCATTTATGCTCCAAATGGTAAAATGCAACACTTTTTCCACCCCCCTATGCTGCCATCTATCTATCTATGTTTATGTGTATGGGAGTTATACAGACTGAAGGGATCAGAAGGGGCTGTTGTCTTGCAGCCAGTTCTTTAAAGGTTTTGGAAAGGGAGTTCCTTGTTGGCTATCAACTAAGTGTAGGGGAGGGAGTTCCAGAGGTTGGCCATGTTGTATCCGAAGGACCAATCTCTGATTATGGCTCTTTTAATGAAGGGAACCACGGTCCGGTGGGCATTGGTAGATTTGTGCCCAACGAGCAGGGCCACCGGAATTAGGCAGCAGGAACGGGTCAAATCATGCAGCAGAGTTGAGTAAATTATGCGGCAAGGAAAGGCAAATTATGTGGCCCAATTTGCTATAGTATTACTATATTATTTCATCATTTTTTTAAAATTCTTTTTGTTGCAGTCATAAAATATTGTCTTACATCACCACTTAACATCAACGTCATATCAACATACCATGGTCTCACATCGACTCTTCTACAATCCATGAGATATAATATAGCTGACTTTCCCCCCGAATGTCGTTCTTTGGTTTTTATTCCATCTTCCAAGTCTTTTCGTCTTATTGTGATGGCTGGGGCTGTGCAAGGGAGGACCCTATACTTATTTCACGTGTTCCAGACTATACCCCACTTCTGGGGACAGCCTCTATTTTGATAGACAGTTTTTTCGATTATCATGCACCAGTCCATATCTTTTTTCCAATCGCCCAGTCTCGGAGTGTCAAGTTTGCCCCAGTTATGTGCTATGTTTTTTTTAGCGACTATCAGAGCTAATGATGCACTAATTCTCTCCCCTCTCCCCAGATCTGTTGCCTCCCACACATTCAGTAAATACAGCTTAGCCGACATTGGCAACTCAGTGCCATACAACCCGCTTTGACATTGTGTTATCATAGACCAGTAGGATTGGATTTGAGGACAGGCCCAGATAATATGAAAACATGTTCCCTCCTGGCCACACCCCCTCCTATAGAGAGGATCTGGATGTCTGCCCATCCTTGCCAGTGTGGTGCATGAGAGGTAAGTTCTATGAAGCACTTTAAGCTGTATGAGGCGGAAACAAGAACGAATAGTAGCTCCCCTAGGGGAAGAAAGTGCTTCGGGCCAAATATCTTCATGCATGTTTATAATGTCACCCTCCCATTTCTGGTTATCAACAAGAGAGTGAGGGATGGTATAGAGGAAACACTCTTGGTCCCCCAAGCAAGGTAGTATAAACAACAAAAGAGTGTAACTTCTTTGTAAGAAGAAAGGGAGCGAGCATGGATAATCTTACTAGATTCTTAAAGCAAGCCCTCACACACCAACCTAGTTGGTGACATGCTTCATCATCGGGCCCCACCGGGAGAGGCCCAATGCATCCCCCGTGTGCTCGGACGCCAGAGTTACTACAGAGCTGTTTTGTTTGGTGGTGAAAGGTGAAGGTGTGGTAAAGTGGTTAAAAATGTCTAGATTGTGTCCAAAATAACTTTATTAAATGACCAATCAGACACACTAAAAACAAGGTGTAGGAAAGGAGCTAAATAAATTGTTCAGCTATTTCCCATTCAGTGGGGTCAACATGTTTCTGCCATTGTGGTGTAAATTACCTGGAATTCATCAGGACCTAAGAACTATACCTCGGCGGTATGGACGTGCTAAGGCCCACCCTGACCTGAGGACGTGAAAGTGAAAAATAAGTATAAAAATGTGCAATTGATGATAAAAATGTGTGGTTGCCCTGTACTTTTGAGAAACCAGATTGCACCTGTTGATGAAAACGACAATAACAAACATATAAAGAGAGAAGACAAGACAAACAATTAATTTCCATCTTGCACAGTTGTTTGTTACAGATATATCATGCTCTCTCAAAAGTACACTTGTACTCAAGGTGAATCGGTCACCTGAGGTTAATTGATACATACTCATTGATTCTGAGTGACGATACAGCCAGCCACATTAGCCAAAACAGCCAGCAAGAATGACTTGACCGGTCCTTTTACAAATAGTACTATTGCACCTGCACGCCAGCTAGGGCGTTTAGCAGTATTAGGTGGGAGATCAAGTTGCCAAAATGGCCAGGGAGCCTCGACGGCGTGACAAGAATAATCAACACAAACACATTCAAATGTTTAGAAAGTTACGTACAAATCTACAAAAAATAAAACAAATGTGTCTCACGATTGGTGTGAGAAATCTTCACACCATGGGTCTTGGGAGGGGGTGGTGGCGAGAATGGCACACCCTACGGGAGAAAAAGTAAACAACTGAGAGTGAGTTTAGGACTCACAACGAGCGTGTTATTACTTATCTGAAAATCCCAAGGAAGACTCACGCCCGCGTCGCCAGGCACCCGCTTGGTACCTGCGTGTGTCCCTCTAAGACCGGACCCCTTAGATGCGAGGACCGGTTGCAGCTGTGGTATTTAAGGAAGGTAGGGAAACCGGGCAGTCTGGCACGTCCTCGTGGAGGCTGGGGGCGTGGCCGCATACATCATATGGGAGTGGTGTCCTCAGGTGGGATACTACTTCTCTGCTTCACCCAATCACACGTATCTCAGTGCTCATGCACTTTGGATTGCCGGATGCAGGATTACCAGGCCCCATTTTACCTGGCAGTTATAATGGCTGGTAAAAATGAGTGGAGATCCGGAAAGGGGCCACCAGGCACAACCCCAGACCAGCCCTTGCCCAACCCTCTCCTATGTGGAGAGTGTAGAAGGCTTCACCCTGCCTGTCACCAACCTCCCCTAGGCATGACGCCCTCCCTGCTCAAATGAAGGAGGTACATGGGAGCAGAAAACGGCCCATTATATGTCACAAAATGGGAATAGTTTTGTGTTTTTGACCCGGTAATATCAGGTTCACATATTATGCCACATTCCGGGCTGAGTAACTGGTAATTGCAGTTATTATGCAGAATCAGGAATTCTGGACTGGGAAATGTTTTGCAACTTCCAATTAGTCACCTAGAGCGGTAGGAATGCTCAGTTTCTCTACACTTCAGAATATAAACATCTTTAAAGCATACATAGAACAGGAGTGTTGACAAGAATACATCCTCTCACCAGTAAAGATCATTCTCTGAATGAAAAAATCTCTTAATTTATTTGCAGGAGTAACTCAGTGACTTCCTCAAATGTATGAAATTCCTTAAGAAATATGCATAGAGGCCCATGCAGTTCTTTAAATCTTTAGGAAGGAATGAATATCTAAAACGTGTAGCCACAATAAAAATTATATGCGCAGACTAAACTTCCTTTCACATCATGGAAAACACTTGATGCATCGCCTTGCTGCCAAGTGCCGGAGAGTAGGTTCTGATAAGAGGATTCAGGGCTAGTAACTTGCTGCACTCTCTGCAGGAAAAGAACTCAACCAGACAAATTGAGTGAGAATCAGAAATGCACGAGGAATATACATAGAGACTGTGGACAACAAATTACAGGCTCAGAACAAGTGCCCATAGTGGTTAGTACATACCAACCTTCATGAGGAATATACATGGAGACCGTGTTAGACCTCTCAGCCTTAGGGCGGTCTTTCTCCAAACATTTTGCCTTCCTCCTCCATTTTTGCTGATTTTGGTTTTGCTCGGCTCGGCACTCTTTACCACTGCTAACAAGTATTAAAGTGCATGTGCTCACTCTCTAATATGTGGTAACATTGGCTTATCCCCGATTGGCATATTTACTTATAAAGTAATGTGGTACTACATGTACCCAGGGCCTGTAAATTAAATGTGTCTCCCATATAAGTAGCCTTTTAGACATGTCTGAGGCTTGCCATTGCAGCCTGTGTGTGCAGATTAAACTGCCATTTCAACCTGGCAAAATAAATCTTTTGTCAGGACCAACACCTTTCTTTTTAAACATAGAAGTTGCATATGTACTTTTGAGTTTGGCATGTCCCAGTAATGAAAAATTCTCAAATTAGTTTTTCACTATTGTAATGTCTACTTCTTCCATAGGATAACATTTGAGTTACCATATTGCATTTAATAAGCTGTCATTTCCAAATGGGAACAGGTACTCAGTTTATGTTTGGTGTCTTTGGAAAGGTAAAGAAAAATCCTTTCTTATGGCAAAGTTGGATTTTGGATCACTTTCCTGCCTTAGGCAATTAGTGCCTGCAGTCTCTCTCTGGATTACACGATTGGGTGTAGCTAACAGTTGGCCTTTGTGTATTCCTCCTTGACAGCCACACACAATAGAGAGCCTAGGTGTGCCTGGATGGGCCATTACAGGCAGGATGGGAGGGTGGGGCTGCGCACAGCTCTACTTACACTTGAATAGGCTTTGGCCTGCCTCCACACAAAG
The DNA here is from genome assembly GCF_964261635.1 of Lissotriton helveticus. Taxonomy (NCBI): domain Eukaryota; kingdom Metazoa; phylum Chordata; class Amphibia; order Caudata; family Salamandridae; genus Lissotriton; species Lissotriton helveticus. The sequence continues at coordinate 1,954,926,428 of NC_136067.1, forward strand.
GGCTGCATACCCCCTGAAGTTAGTCTGGAACCAGGGCAGGGGACACAGGAAACATGAGCACTTCAAAGGGAAACATCTAGAAGCTTCTCCTACTTTAAAGGAGGTACCTGGTATAAATGTTTGATCCTAGTCACCAACTCTTCAGTACATTTCTTGACCTGTGGAGACTCTGCCAGGAAGAAGGACTGCTGTGCTGCTGAACACACTGACTCTCTGCTGCCGTGCTAGACTACAGCCTTGCTGGATTGCTGCCCTGTTGTCCTCTTGCCTGAGTCATAGGGATTTGGACATGCACCTGAACCCTGGACTCCCAGAGTTACTCCATGGCAGGTCTGCTGACCTCCTGTTCAGAGCCCCAGGGACATAACAGGCTCCCAACCCAGATCCAGCTAGAGCATGCTCCAGACCCTAAGTGGTGCTCCTTAGGTCCTTGGCCCTTGGTGTTTCTCAGGGAAGCCTAAAATGAAGTTTATGGGCTCTTTGCGACCGCGAGTGAGGCATGGTGCCAAAACCTTGTCACTCGCACAGCCTGCCAACGCAAAGTTCCATCGACCCGACCCTTCATGCTACAGCATTGACCGCTCACAATGACCAGCGTGGAGCATGGGCTTGACGATTTATAATGACAGCAGGATCTTTGCGCTACAGCGACGCCAGACTTGCTCTTCTGCCTATATTGACGACCATCCGGGACGCTTTCCTGCTCCTCCCAGCCCCTCCATCACAAACAGGACTCTGCTTTGGATTGAAAAGGTACATTTTTAGCTAGATTAACCTGGTCCCTGTATACAACCTACGCTCCCTCACAGTTGGCCTGAACATGTGACTTTCTCCTGTTCTCACACAACCAGGTAACTGTTAGTGGCACTTTGGGATTATTGGCACTATTTTCACTTAAAATTTTACAATAGCATATCTCTGGTTCTAATGATTGGATTTTTGTCTTTTTGATCTTGTTTTATTTATTAAAATCTACTCTATTGATCTAAATCGGCATGATCTTTTTCTTGTGTTGTGGTTCCACTTTATTACTGTTTGGAGTGCTGCATAAATACTTTACACATTGTCTCCAAGTTAAGCCTGACTGCTCTATGCCACGCTATCAGAGGGTTGAGCACAGGTTAAAATGGGGTTTGCTTGTTGCTCACCCTGACAAGGCTCTCCAAAAACCTCTTGATACCCGGAAATAAGAGAAGAGGAGAGGAGAGACGTGGAGAGGAGAACAGGAGTAGAGAAGAGGAGAGGAGAGAAAAGAAAGAGAGGAGAGGAGAGCAGAGGACAGGAGAGAATAGGCGGGGGAAGGGGAGGGGCTGGGAGGGGAGGGGAGTAGAGAAGAGGAGAGGAGGAGAGGAGAGGAGACAAGAGGAGAGGAGAAGAGAAGAGGAGAGTATAGAAGAAGAGAAGAGGATAAAATGGAATTAGAGGAGAGAAGAGAAGAAGAGGAGAGAAGAACAGAAGAGAGACGAGACGAAGAGAAGAGAGACGAGAAGAAGAGGAGAGACGAGAAGAACAGAAGAGAAGATTTTTTTTTTAACTGGACGCTAAATAGTTATGTCTAAAGTTCTAAAATTCTGAAACTCTATAGACCAACCTTTCCCAAGCAGATTTTTGGTGAGTCGGAACGTCTGAGCAATAAATAAAGGTGCCTTCAACTTCTGTGGTTAACTTGTCACATGTGCTTGCTTCAGTGACAGAGATCAAATGTCAGGCTTTCTTCTGATAAATTGCTGAGGGATTGGAGTCTGCTTTCTCTCTCTGACTGCAGAGTGGAAGGAGTTTTTAAACTGAATTATGAGACAATTCTTTTATGCATGTGGAGAGCTGCCTTTTATCAGGGTGCATTAAAGACACACAGAGCCTAATATGTTTAAGACACATTTAAAACTTTACATTCCATATAACTATGTCTGCTTGGATTGTACAGAATAATGAACATATGAATGTTACCTAGTGTTTTTTTTCACTTTCTCATGAATGTCGTAACTTGTCTGTTCACACTAACACCTGAGGTCGATTTTTGAATCTCTGAAACTCTCAACGTTTTTACAAGAATCAGCCTGGGAAATTCCAACTGGTTCAGGAGCTTTAGTGATTTTGCATTTTTTCGAACCTAGTTGTTCCTTTTTACTGAATATTTCTGCTCGTAGTGTGTCCCCTTACCCTACATACAGATGGCTTTGGGTGTTGTTCCCTTACTGTTCCCATCCTGAAACAGATTTACTCCTACATAGAAAATGGGCCGAGAAGAATACCGACAAAGTTTTGGGGTATCCACAAAGGTTCCAGGGGGCTCCGGATTTCTATGCCTTTAGTAGATATGTAGGACTACTCAAATTTGTAAAATTTAGTCATGCAAAACTTACACTTAGTAGAATTTCTGCATAGTAGCGCATTTGAATATATTTTGTGTCTGCACAGGTAAAATAATATCTTTCTTAGTATACATTGCAAACATGTAGGTGATCTTTTGAGGATCGGGTGACTAATAACTGAACTAGTCCCATTGATACAGGCGAAACATGTGTTGGGTATGAGCTGAAAAATAACACATTTGCATAAATGGCTAATTGTACATAATCAAAACACTATGCTTTAATTGCCAGAACGAAAATACTATGTAATGGATGGATGAAGAAATGCCACATTAGTGCACAAAGGTGTACAACTCTGGTCCAGGTTTACACACAATGCCACTCATTCTCAACACAAAGTCATTTTATTTATATTTTCCCCTTCTAGGAACACTGCTCCTCAGGATGGTCATCTGCTCCACCCCATATTTCCCACCCTGGATAACATAATAATTGATTAACCTCTGACCACAGGTTGGATGGATCATTTCGCTGGTGCATTTGATGTGCATCTTCTCCTTCCACAAAAGACCACATTCTGTGAAATGGAAATAGAGCTCTGCTTAACCCCTTCAACAAACCACTGAAAACAACACTGAACAAAGTCTTACCACTCAAGCGCAGAACCAGTCACCCAAAACCCTTGATTTTCATCTGAGCTTTACAAATTAAAGATGGAATTGTGCCAATTGGAAGGTAAATTGGGCAGAACCTACGAGTCTGACTCCCAGGCAGTTGATGCTCTTAAAGCCAAGGATTGCTGACAAAAAAATAAAAGATGCTAAAAAACACAGATGTATCACTTCTAGCCTGCAAGCAGCTCCTGACCTCTCTAAAGACCTCTTTTGCATTATTAGAGAACTGCAAAACCTCGCACCCATTCAAAATGATTTCACAGTCTTCACAGAACTATGTGACAACATATCCAACTTTTTAAGGTAAAATAATCACAGTAAGAGAGCAGGTGGGAGCTCAAGTTATTACCAAGCCAGCTGGCTTGACTGCCCCTGACTTCTGGAGAGCATAGAGGCATCATCAGAACATGTCTTCTTCTTGTTGAATGAAAAACAGCTTCTCAATTTCACCTTAGGTTGTCAGCCTTCAGGGTCCTTATTTTAGATTATATTCCAGCAAAATACATGTGCAAACTGGTGCCCGGATTGACTGAAGAGTTCACTTCAGGCTTTAACCACTCATTAACTCCTGGCACATTTCGTCAAGACTGTGTGATGGTTGCATTAAAGTCTCTTCAAAAGAAACCTATGTTTGACCCCACTGAACCAAATCATTTTAGGCCATTTCCTTCCTCCCATACCTTCCCAAACTGTTGGAGAAATGGATATATCTGCAGTTAATGGAATTTGTAGAATCACAAGAAATATTGGATCCCTTTCAAGCTGCATAGGTGGGCTGATATGGCTTAAACCCAATGATATAGATAAAGAGGTGAGAGAGCACAAATCTGGAAATGTAGAAGTGCACCATATTTACAAGCACGTAGTATTAGCTTAGTGTGGAATATACAAGAGTGTCAACTTATATAGAGAAAATATATACATGAGTGTCTAAATAGAATAGAGATGCATATGTAAGTGTGAAAAACTAATGTAGAGGTTGTAGAAATGTTAAAAATGATGTTGGAGTCACACGTTAGATGGCTGAGTGAAACGAAATGTAATTCTGCAAACCATGAAAATGTGTAGGCCACATGGCATTTCACAAGAAACGAAAGATGCTGCTACACTTTTAAGTGACTTGGATTCTAATGTCATTTTAATGCAAATGTATTACTAGGCCTAGAACTGAAGTATATGTTTTATATAGATGTGTTATATTTTAGTAATGTGTGTTAGTTAAAATACTGTTTAAACAAAGAAATTAAATGTGCATATTGCAGAGGCCCGTTTCATGTAATTCTAGTAGGCCTGAATAGATAAAGTCGCTACTTTGATCTGCATGAGCTCGTTAAGGAGAGGTCGCACAGAGCACGAACGATAGGTCTGTTCAAGATGTTTTATGACTTTTAGATATGGTAGAGGCCGGAATTTGGGGCCTACCGAGAGAGTGTCTGTTTGCAGGTGCAAGGGGGACTTAAATCAGACATAATGAATAGGCCCTTGTTCAGAGGCGCCTGGCACAGGCCTGTAGGAGTCTTCAGGAATTTTAGGGGGTACCGCCTGGTCGGAGAGAAGCCTGGGAAGCAAGGTCAACTTTAATGAAGAGTCCCGAGGAGCACCAGCACGGAATTTGCCGCTCGAAACTGCACCACGTGAGAGGCGTCTCAAGGGGCGTTCCTATTGGAAATGTGATTTTGTATTAGGGAAAGCACCCCAGGGTGGAGTTAGGGCAGATGATCTGAGGAGCCTAAGAGAGCGGATGGGTAGGCAGATAGAGAACTGAAAGACTTCGACTTTGAGACAAAGACTAAGGGAAGTGTGTGATCTTCTTTGAAAGACACCACTGCTGACACCTTTTTAGGTAAAGATCTTATGGCATATGCATCAACGAAAATACCTCCCGGTAAAACACCGAATCGGTAAAACAGGCCGATACCGAACGCAAAACCATAAAACGCAATGCATCAAACAAAAAATCGGAAAAAAATAAAGAACCGCTAAAATCCTCCGCGGTAAATTACCGATTCATTAAACAGACATTCGGAAATACCGAACCCCAAAGCATACTTCGGAAATACCGAATAGGCAATAACGAATCGAAATGGAATGCATGAACAGTCGCTAATACCGGAAATCCCTAAAATCGCTATTTAGCATGAGCAAAATAAGGGGAATCACAATCAGGAGGTAAAGTTAACAGAAGGACAGAAAAAAAAAACTAACCCCATCAGCAGGTGCTGACAATCAGTAACCCTTCATAAATGCCCTGGGAAACCCCACATGTACACCAAAATGGCTGCCCTCTACGTGCTTGCTAGGAGGTGGAGGATCAACGCCCAGGCCCAGCGCAGGAGGATGATACAGGACAGGATCTTCAGGGTGCGCATCACTTTGCTGGGGCAGACCGAGGAACAGGTGTACGCCAAGTATAGACTCAACCGTGCCATGATAATGGACCTAATAGCAGACCTGGCACCATTACTGCAGCACGAGACCCTTCGGACCAACGCCATACCAGCCCATGTGCAGGTCCTATGCTGCCTGCACCTGCTTGCATCTGGAAGCTTCCAGGGGGTAATAGCTGAGACAGGAGGCGTGTCGCAAAGTGCTTTATCACGCTTCTTCCATCGGTTCCTAGAGGCCATGCTGACATTTATTAATCGCCACATCACCTTCCCCAGAACCCCCCAGCAGCTTACCCGCACCAAAAGGGAATTCTACCAGGTGGCACAATTCCCCCATGTCATAGGGTGTGTTGACTGCACGCATGTCCCCATCTGTCCTCCATCAGCCACCGAATACATTTTCCGCAACCGGATATCATATCATTCTATTAATGTGCAGGTGGTGTGCAATGCCAAGTTCATCATTACGGACCTTGTAGCCCAATTCCCCGGGAGCACACACGACGCCTACATTTTCCGTCACTGTGGCCTCCACAGGCGCCTGATCAACGGTGAATTCGGAGAGGGACACCTACTAGGTACATATAGCTGCATCATCGTACTCCCCATCCACTCCATCCCCACATGTATAATTTCATTCATGCTGATTACCATTCTCTCCCCATCCTGCAGGTGACAGCGCATACGCATTGCGTGAATATCTCCTCACTCCCTATCTCAACCCAGCTACCCCGCAAGAGCAGCGCTACAACAGAGCACACATCAGCACAAGGAATGTGGTTGAGCGAACATTCGGCATCCTCAAGAGCCGCTTCCGAATACTGCACAAGACTGGAGGTGCCTTGCAGTATGACCCAGTGACCTGCTGCCAGATCATTGCTGTGTGTGCCATCCTGCACAACATCGCCACGCGCAGGGGGATACACATAGAGGGGGAGGGAGAGGATGAACTACGTGCCCAGCAACCCCCCCCACAACACCGACAGGCACATGTGCCCAACACAGCTGAAGGGCAAAGGAGGCGGACATACATCACACGGAATCATTTCTGAGACAGGTAAGAGAGTGACTTGACAACAGGAACAGATTTGCAAGGGTTTAATGGGCATGGACACCTGACTTGTGCAGAAATACGTAACACAAACATGCTGCTGCTGCAGTTAAATTAAAACTATAAATGTCCCTTCTCAGAACAGGTGACGCGTGCGGCACTTTGGTCTGGCCATGGTTACCTCACCAAGGACAGTGTGACTTTGCCACATGTTCACTTCCGTTTGCCGCGTACCCCGAGTCTCTTGTCCTGTGACTCCTCGGGTTCTACACGATGGGAGTCAGTGGCAGTTGCATTGCGGCCACTGCGCCTCCTCACACTGGTGTCCGGCAGGGAGACGCTGCTGACACTGGAGGCTGCCTCACTCCCCTCTTCCGCTCCCAGACTGCTGACACTGGCTGACCCTGGCTGCAGTTGCTCCACTGCAGTGGTCACCCTCTCAAGGGCCTTTGCCACATCCCCACAATAATGACCTAGCTCCACTTGCAGTGACACGGACCTGCGGGACAGCACAGCCGTGCTGTTGCACAGCTTATTGATGGCCTTGTTAGTAGTATTCACTGCCAGCATGATCTGCCTGTGACGCCGGCGCTCACTCTGTTGGCCTGCGACTATGGCACGTGTCAATTCTTGCAGGCAAAGCTTGATATCTTTGTTGCCGGCAGATACGGCAGTGGTGTGCTCACGCACAGCGTCAGTCATGTTGCCAAGTTTGTTGCAAAGTTTTGTCATGGTGAGTTTCATGGCACCCATGTGTCTCCCCTGCAGGCGCTGGACACGCAGCATCCGGGTCTCCACAACTCCGTACCCTTCGGACAGATCGACCGGTCTTGCAGCAGCCCGACCCGGGGGCACAACCCTCTGCCTGATGCGCTGCCTGATGCGCTGTCGGCCTGCAGTTTGGCTGGTTGGAGTGACGACAGCCTGGCGTGGAACATTTGGGTGTGATGAACATTGATCTGACTCCATCACGGACAGGGCGGCAACATCTGCTCTGCGGCTCTGCGGAGTGGCCCGCACTGGTGGTGGTGGCGGTGGTGGTGGTGGTGGTGGTGGTGGTGTCTTGGACCGCGAGGAAGGTGGTGGTGGTGGTGGTGGTGGTGGTGGTGTCTTGGACCGCGAGGATGGTGGTGGTGGTGGTGCTGGCTTGGACCGCGAGGATGGTGGTGGTGGTGGTGCTGGCTTGGACCGCGAGGACGGTGGAGGTGTTGTCCGCCGTGGTGGTGAAGGGGAGGACATGACTTCAGCTCCCTGTGAGCACTCCGCATCTGACAACTCTGACGTCTCCGAGATGACAAGGCGGCCACTGTCGTCAGAATCGATGGGGGATGCATCTGTGTGTGAAACAGTGCATAGTTATTATCATGGTATAGTATGTGACAATAGCTTGTCACAATAAATTACTTTTTTGTGACTGACATTTGACCCTTGGCTGCTGTATTCATCTCTGGGCTCAGGCATGCACCCATTCATGTATTGACTACATCTCCCATGGTGCAACACAGTGGTGAGGGTGTGTGTCTAGGGCAACGCTACATGTGCACTGGGTCTGGCATGGGGGATTGGGCAGGGACTTAGTACACGCTGCATCGTTACGCTGCCATGCTTCTTACCTTGTCCTCCTTCCGCAGCACCTGAGGTGTCCAGACTTGTGACCCCCACAACAGCTTCCGGTTCTATGGTGGCCTCCACTAGATCCTCCAGGGCTGTGTTAGGCGTCACATTGGATGTGCCCCCTCCTGTGCCAGCAGCATCCTTGACCCTCTGCGCTATCCTCTCCTTGGCCCTCTTACGCAGGTCGTACCAGCGTTTTTTTAGGTTGTCGATGCTGCGGTGGGTGACTCCGCAGGCATTCACCTTGTCCTTGATGCACAGCCACATCTTTCTTTTTTCAGCCTCTGGCACCTTCAGCGACAACTTTCCAAAGAGTCGGTCATGGTTGCTGGTCACACTCTCTATTAAGATTTCCAGCTCCTTATCTGAAAACTTCCGTTTTCGCTTTCGGGGTGTGTCCTTTCCATGCTGGGGGGCCTCCTTCTCCATCTTGTCCTGCTTGCCTTTTCTTGGTTGCTACTGGTTCTGTCAGGGTCCTCAGCTCCTGTGCTCTGCCTCCTCCTCTGTGCTACTCCGAACACTGAATGACGCGTGGCTGTCCTACTTCCAGGTTGTGATGTCATCGGCCTGCTTCCGAAGCGTCGCGTAAATTTCCCGTTTTCGTTAATATCGAATCCGCTGATACCGGATTCACTAATACCGATTTCGGTTTTTGCTACTCTCGCTGGCGTATAATCGTTATTTAATAGCGATTATTAACGACTCGGTAATTTTTAACGATTAGTTTGATGCATCGCGGTTTGCATGTTCATAATAGCGAGTCGTTATTTTTCGGTATTACCGACAGGTATTACCGAATGTTGATGCATATGCCTGCTTGTTAAGTAGGGATGTCACTTAGTTAGTGTAGGGAAAGTCTAACCTGTATTTTTCTTTCCTGTAAATGACTCTCAAGTTGCAACTCACAGCGATTCTTGCAACTCTCATGGTATTTGAGATATTTTTGATAATTTCCTTCTGCCGATTGAGAGCATTCAGAGAGTACCTTTTTATATTGATACCTGTATATCTTTTGAACCTTATTCTGAGATGTTTGTATCTCCAGATACTTTTGGCTTTATAATAAACTTTTTAACCTTTTCCAGTGGTAAGTGGTTCTTTAGAGTGGTGTAAGTTCTTTCTTGATTAACCTAGTAGTGGATTGCCTTTTACTCAATGACAGGTACCAACGATTCAGTCGACCTGGGCTGGGATCTGGTAAGATAACAATAGACCAGAAATCCCGCGTTAACAGTTGGTAGCAGAGTAGGATGGTTATCTTCTTGAGGAAGGTAATCTAGACTAGGTTAGTTTACCCCAAGGTCCCTAGAGTTCGAGAGGTGGCCTGCCGAAGAAGGCGCTGACGGAGAGAGAAAAGCAGCAGTATCGGACGAGAGTGAGTATAACAAGGGTCATGCGTGGACAGATTGCGGTGTTTTGTGTTGTATTTGTATTGTAATGTCATGCGGAGTTGAATGCCTGTAGTATGAATGTGAGAAGGTTGTGAGCGCGCCCAACCTGGTAAAAATCTTAAGTTCGGGGAAGAGCTTAAGTGGTCCGGGTGTATCGAACACTCAGAGTAGTTGTCGACCATAGTATGGGGGTCATGAGGTACCATTGATCGCCCGCGGAACCGAGATAGGGGGAACGTGTGAGTGTATGTGTGGGCAACGGACGCAGGTCGAAAGTTGCTGGGTGTAAGTAACCTATCAGAGAAGGCGATTGTCTGGACGTACACGGAAAGACATTTCGTCGGTTAAGGTGACAACTACAGTTAGGTTGTTGACGTACAGCCAAGAAAGGTGATCGCTTGGTCGGAAGTAATCATTTTTCAAGAGTATGAATGGGACGCATGCATGAACGCGAAGACGAGCTGAGAAAGAAGGGGAACTGCTGCGAAGGGGGACGAGTGACGTCGGCAAGAGCCGCGCTGAGATAGGGCGGTTAGTGAGGAGCCGCGACGTGATAGGGCGGTTGGTGTGACGTCAGCAGAAGCCGCGCTGTGATAGGGCAGCTAGTGAGAACAGTGCTGAGATTGGTGGATTGTCATCAGGAAGTAAACAAACCGGAGAAAATAGAAATCTGTAGATTTGAACATGAAGTGTTTCAAATGTTTGAGGGATATTTTTAAGAGAAAAAGGAGAGAGTCTTTTTACGGGGAAGAGGCACCGCCAGAGGGTACACCGGCTCACTATATGGCAGCGAATGTTGGTTTACACACTATATTGTGGATTAGTGATTGGAGCAAGCTTACGGAAGTGAATGAGGAACTGCCGTTCCCAAAGTATGGGACGTTTAAGTTAGAGGTGTTACATCGGCTGAAAGCAACTATGTCCTCATTGAAACCTCAGCCTAGACCGACACAGTTTGAGGCCCTTAACGCATGGATTAGGGCGGCGCACGACAGGAATTTGAATAGGCGCCAAGAAAGGCTGACACGATCGGTAAGAGCAGTGCGAGATTCCAAATGGGATGAAGACGCCAAGAGATGGAGGGTACAGGCTATTGAGGTAGATAAGCTGTACCCAGTGAGGGAGGTGGCAGGAGAAAGGAGACTCATGGAAGAGGATGAGGAGAGCGAGTCGGAGGACAACTTGATAAATAGGTTGCTGATAGATAGACCGCCTCCAAACGTTGGGGGAATAGAAAGTAGGGGACTCGCAAGGGAAGATGGGGCTGCCATAGAGGGGTATATACCACTTCCTACATCAGAATGGACACCTACCAAAGGTGAGGAGACCCCTCAACATAGTACAGTACAGAGAGTGGTTGGAAGGATTGCAGTGCAGAAGATGCCAGCATCCAGAGGGCTGAGACCTATGAATTACCAGATGCTCTTCAAGTACCCGTTACCATAGGACCTATACGGTCGATTTACCACCCAGAGAAGGGGAGAGAGGAGGAACAGGTACAGCTAGACAGAAAAAGAGTTGAGATGGAAAGGAGGAATAACACGACAAATGCCTGGAGGCAATTGCCAGGACTAGTAACGTGGAACACCCCATTAGATTCAGCAGTGGGCCCCGAAATAGATCAGGGGGGTCAAAGAGGACCGATGGACCTGAGGGGACCACGGCCGAAAACCTATACAGAGTTAAGAGCTGACTTGAGAGAATGGGATGGGTCCACAGAAACACCGAGCAACAGGTCCAGAGTAGAAGCAGAATGGGGAAGTCGAGGCAACGGAACGGTATCTCACTGTGGGGCAAGTGAAAGCCGTCAGGAACGTGGGGGTCAAAGTCAAGAGAATAGAGGAGTTATGCGTCCTATGGACGGTAGAGACGGACAGGAGCGAAATGGAAGAAGTACGGAGTGTGGAGAGATATCTCGTCTCATTCAAACTGAGGGAGATCAAAGAACCCAAGAATATAGAGAGAGGTTTAGGTGCACTCACCATTCACCTAATGATAACATACAGCACTGGAGTCGTGGAAATAGTGAAGGATCTTGCCATGCGGCGAGTGATCAGAGACCGCAGGCAAATGGTAGAGAAATGGGAAACAATGGAATGCTTTGCCAACCACCTAGAGAAACAATTCAGAGTGGGGGATGTGGGACTACGAGAGGCAATGGAGTGTTTCATTATCCACCCAGAGAGGACGGAATGGCATGGGACCTGGAGAGATGGGAACAAGGGAGGACTCCTCATAACTCGCCTGAGCCTAGACGTAGGACTCGGAGCTGGGATGGGAGAGATGTGAATGGACCCCCTAGAACTAGCATACTGAGAGCTGCAGTAAAGGCCAAAAGACTCGATGTCACTAGCTTAAAATCTGACCTGGATGAGATAATAGATGGGACGTTGCCTTTAGAAAGGATTGACCTGTATGAACAAGATGAGTTACTGTTTATAGCAAAAGATATTACCCGAAAGGCAAGAGCAATACATGAGAAACTGTCTGGACTGGTAGACAAGTATATGGTAGACTTGTCCAGAACGAGGACATTACAGAGTAACCATAGGTTGCAGTATTCAGATCAAGACTTGGATGAGAAGAGAACTACAGGGTTAAAGACACACATAAGGGAACTGATAGCAGGAATAAGAGTGTGGAGAGATCTGGACAAGTGGGAAGAGAGGTGGTCCAAAATGGGTACTGTCAGGAGGAGCACGAGTGTGATGTCTCCGGAAGGAAGGGTAATGCAGATGGAGGCATTTCCTTTGAGGGAAATATCGAATGGGAACTATGTACATGTGCCCTGGAGTAGAGGAGATTTGGCTGCATTTACCAACTCATTTCCGAAGTTGAGGGACAATCCTGTTGAGTGGTATAAGCAGGTAGAAAGGTTTGTGAAAATATCGAAGGTATTGTGGATTGATTTAAACACCTTGTTTGACATTGTGGTGCCAGGAGATTTGTGGACAGCATGCAAGACTAGTGTCGAGTGGCCAACGGTAGAACCCGAAAGGGATGCTGCCACAAATGGACCGTCTGAAACTGTAATGTTGAAATATGAAAGGGTAATAACTTGGCTGAAGGAAAAGGTCCCACCCCAGGACATAGATTGGGTCAAAATAGACCGAACAAGACAGGAACCCAAGGAGACAGTTCATGAGTTTTATGAGAGATTGCTGAAAACATTCAAACAATACAGTGGACTCGATGTAATGGACCCCAAGGATATTGGACAGTTTGTGTCAAAGTTTGTTTTGGGGTTGAGACCTGATATTTGTTTGATGATTCAGCAACATTTAATTTGTTGGCAAAACAGACCGTTAGATGAGATTCTGCGATACGCAAGGTACTGCAGTGATGAAATAGATTCCAAGACAAAGAAACTAAAGGAAAAGCTGATGGTGGTACAGATGCAGTCAGCTGGAAAGGGCGGACAGCAAAAACTGGGAATGATGACAATGGGACGAAAGTCGAATGGTCAGAATAAGGATAATGAGGAAAGCCAGAGACCTAGAATAGACTTTGCCACGTTAAAGAAAACGACAAAGTGTCATCAGTGTCACCAGGTGGGACATTGGAGACGCGAGTGCCCTTATAACCCTGAAAACGGAGAACTAGAGTTAGAGGAGGAAGTTCAAGAGGTTCCAGTTCAAGGGGTAACAGTTCCAAGAAGCAAGGTGGCCAAAGGGGGGACTTCGGCTCCGCGAGCTCAGTTTCCACAGCCACCAAAGATTGCGACGGGGGGAAATATTTATAAGCAAATGCCTCTTTTCATTGAGGAAGAAAAATGTTACTACACTGATCCATTGACAGGACAACGTGTGAGCAGAGAGGAGGACTGTACCCTCGGGGCAGTTCTAGAGGTGGACCAAAGAGGACCGTTTGTTGAGGCTGAAGTGGCAGGGTGTCCTACGACGTTTTTGGTGGATACTGGAGCTACTCGATCAACTTTGAGATCAGCAGTGGTTCCGGATCTACCAATGTCGGGGGAAACAATTCAGGTGGTAGGAGTCGCAAATAAGAGAATGACTAGCCCTTTGACGGAACCAGTGTCAGTAAAAATCGGAAATTACATGAATGAACATCAGTTTGTAGTATGTGATTCAAGTCCTGTGTGTTTGTTAGGAAGGGACTTATTGTGCAAACTGAATTGTACCATATACTGCACGCCTCAGGGAGTAGAGGTAGAAACGACAGATGATGATGCTACCTTCAAAATTGTGAACTCCAGAACATGCATAGAACTGTATCCTACTCTAACTGTGGAGGATCTCCCTTGGGACTTACGCGAGGCAGTATCATCAGAAGTATGGGATTTTACAGGAGAAGAGATAGGATTGGTCAAAGGGGTAGAGCCAGTGAAGATCATAGTGAAACCAAATGTCGATTATCCAAGAACGCCACAATACAAGCTGTCCCAAGAGACGATTGCAGGAATAAAACCCGTGATCGACTCTATGATTAAACAGGGAATACTGAAAGAAATCGTGGGAAGTCCATGCAACTCCCCGATTATGGGTTTGCAGAAACCTAGTGGGAAATTTAGAATAGTACAAGACCTACGAAAAATTAATAACATTGTTGTTTCATGTTGTCCAGTGGTACCGAATCCATCAGTGATACTGTTTCAGATACCATTCCAAGCTGAGTGGTTCACAGTGATAGATCTTTGTCAGGCTTTCTTTTCAATCCCATTAGACGAAGAGAGCCAGTACCTTTTCGCGTTTAAATGGAGAATCACGTCTTAACATGGTGTAGAATCCCACAAGGGTTCACAGATAGCCCATCAATCTTTAATCAGTTACTGAAAAAGAATCTTGAAAGTCTGGTACTGCCCCAGAATTCGGTTCTGGTCCAGTACATAGACGACCTACTTGTTGCATCAGGAACAGAAGAAGCTTGCAAGGAAGACACCATTGCCTTGCTGAACCATGTAGCTGAAAATGGACACAAGGTATCTCCGAGTAAATTGCAGTACTGTCTGACAGAAGTACAGTACTTGGGGCATCGGATAGAAAAGGGAAAGCGTAAGGTGTCACCAGATAGAATAGAGGCAATCATGAAGATGAACTCGCCTACAACACAGAGAGAAGTCAGGATGTTTCTAGGAATGGTTGGTTATTGCCGACAGTGGATAGCTAACTTTTCACTGAAAGCAAAACCCTTACAGAAACTGACGCACAAGGAGGTGAGTGATCCGGTACCATGGGACAACGAGTGCTTGATGGCGTTCCTACAGCTGAGAGATGACTTGTGTCGTGCTCCGGCTCTGGGGATGCCGGATTATGAAATGCCATTTTCCCTCTATTGCTGCGAAAGAGAGGGCTGTGCCTTGTCAGTCTTAGTGCAAGTACATGGGAATGCCCGTAGACCAGTTGCATACTTTTCGGCTACCTTAGATCCAGTAGCCGCAGCGTTGCCCGGATGTCTCAAATCCGTTGCTGCAACAGGTGTCAGCATTGAGCGTTGTGAAAGCATAGTGGTGGGACACCAGTTAGTGGTGTATGTACCTCATTCTGTGGAACTGTTAATGACCAGGACCAAGACCCAGCACTTGACCAACAGCAGGCTCACGCGCTATGAGCAAGTTATTCTTGCTGCAGAGAACGTGACCCTTAAGAGGTGCTCTGTCTTGAATCCTGCTACTCTGATGCCACTTCCTAATGACATAGAAAGCGAAGACTGTGAAGATCACGATTGCCTTGATGTGACTGAACTATGCACGAAGCCCAGACCAGATATTGTAGATGAATCATTGATCGACACCGATGAGATTTACTTTGTCGATGGTTCATGTTTAAGAGACGATACTGGTCGGTTGAGAGCAGCTTATGCTGTTTGCACCATTACTGGAGTTGTGGAAGCCGCTTGCCTGGAAGGAGTACACTCCGCTCAGGTAGCAGAAATTGTTGCATTGACACGTGCCTGTATAGCAGGTAGCAAAATTAGAGTCACCATCTATACTGATAGCCAATATGGTTTCGGTGTAGTTCATGATTTCGGGCAATTGTGGTCTCAGAGGGGTTACATGACTTCCTCTGGTTCGCCAATCAGAAACGGGGAATTTGTACGACTGCTGTTAGAAGCATTACAAGGTCCAGCTGAAATCGCAGTGGTTAAGTGCGTAGCACACACAAAAAAAACAGATTTTGTGTCACAAGGAAATAGATATGCAGACGAAGTTGCCCGCTACTGTGCGGAGCAAGGGTACTCTTTCACGGAGGTGGAAGTAGGTGGGGCTAAGGAAAAGACAGAATTAAACATGATGTTAGAGACCTTTGATACTTGGGAAGATTTGAAACAAATGCAAGATAATGCACCTGAGGCTGAGAAAAGGTCCTGGGAAACAGCAGGTTGTGTGAGAAGTGAAATGGATTTTTGGGTTCCAGCGGATGGAAGAGCAGTGTTACCGGAGGAATTAGTGAGCCCAATGGCACGACAGATACATGGTCCAACACACTTAGGAAGGGATGCCATGCTGAGGGTATTTAGGCAGACTTGGTATTGTCCTAAGTTTAGGATTGCAGCAGAAGCAGTCTGTAGGAGATGTGTTACATGTCAGCAACTGAACGTAGGGAAAAGAACACCAGTTACCATGAGTCACATTGGGAGGTCTGGGGGGCCTTTCAACAGAATGCAATTAGATTTCATTGAGATGCCAAGAGTCAACCACCTCAGGTATGTTTTGGTGGTTGTATGCATATTTTCCAGATGGGTCGAAGCATACCCTACACGTAGGTGCGATACATTCACAGTAGCAAAGCTGTTACTTAGAGAGTTGATCCCGCGCTTCGGGGTGCCTGCCTCTCTGGAATCGGACAGAGGGACACATTTTAACAGCGAAGTTGTGAAGATGCTTTGCTCTGCATTGAACATTGATCAGAAGTTACACTGTAGCTATCGACCAGAGGCTTCAGGTATCGTGGAGCAGATAAACGGGACATTGAAGTGCCGAATTGCCAAAGTGTGTTCATCAACTTCCTTAAGTTGGCCGGATGCTTTGCCTTTAGTGCTTATGAGCATACGTAGTACACCAGACAGGAGGACAGGTCTCTCTCCTCATGAAGTACTAATGGGGAGGGCGATGAGACTTCCAACTGTCCCGACGACTGCCTTGCTAAATATTTCAGATGACCTGATCCTGGACTACTGCAAAGGACTGTCTGACGCCATTCATTCTGTGTCCTTTCAGGTGCAGGCTGCCGAGGTTCCATCTTCAAGAGATCTGTGCCATGACCTGTGCCCAGGAGATTGGGTCGTGGTGAAGAAGCACGTCCGGAAGAATTGCCTAGACGTGCGTTGGAGAGGACCTTTCCAGGTTATCTTAACCACGAATACTGCCGTGAAGTGCGGAGGATTGCCAAATTGGATACACGCTTCCCACACCCGAAGAGTTCCAGCACCCCTGGAAGAAACAGCTCCTCTCGCAGATGAAAATCCAGCCGAAGGAGGAGAACCATTAGAGGGGATCAGTCAAGCTATGGGGGTGTCTGAAGAAGTTGGGAGCGTTACAGATCCGGAAGAAGAAGGACAGGACGGCAGTGAAACTGAACTTGCTACAGAAGGAGAAAGTTGCTGTGAATGCGACTCAGAAACAGAACAAGTCCAGAGTGATCAAGGACCGAGTGAAAGGGCGAGAGATAGGAGAACAAGACGTGGAGCAGTTACTTGGCCCGTAAGAAGAAGAAGGCCAAGCTTGAAGTCAGCTCGAGAAGAAACTCTTGCTCCTATATCCGAAGACTCGGATCTGGACGAAGGTGCACAGGGCCAAGAACAGGAAAGTCCAAGGAGATCAAGGAGGGTGCGAGTGCCTTGCCGAAGATACTCTACTCCTGAGTGGACCTACCTTGCTACAGATGTCTGGGGGACGCAGAACTGGGAGGGTGAGGAAAGTGACCCTGACCAGAACTGAACCCATTATAACCGTGGAAGTAGAGCTGCTGATGCCTGGAGTGGAGGTCGAAAGATTGCTGACGCTCAACATCGTCTATCCTCCTCTTTTGAGTGGAATAAGAAAGTTGATCCTAGAGACAGTTGAATTTCCAGTCTGTTGTTCAGATTATCCAATACTTGAGGGAACACTTCTTCGTTTGGAAATATTAGAGCAAGTGGTAGCAGTTATCGGAACACGCATAGTCTCGGATTACTAAAGATTTTGCAAAGAACTTTTGTAAATACAGATTGAAAGATAACCTAGCGCCGAGTAGAAGAAGAAAGAAACTAGGGACTTCCATAGTAGTGGATGGAGAAGGGCTAGGGTTGTCTATTGCTACAGAACTCAATGACTGATTTGCGGAGGGAATTATCAGTTTCCAGGTGTAGTTCGTGAAGAGACATTGTGCAAAGGAAAGAGACATTGAGGAGAAGAAAAGACTTTGTGCTGAGAACGAAAAATCAGAGCTACACTGTTTTGAGATCATGGAGACTGGCAACCCGAACCGCAGGGCAAAATGTATTGTAGGCACACTTTTAGTGGGAGTGATTTTCCTTATAGTTTTAGTAGTTACTATATCATATGTAGTGGAACATGAAAACGAAGTAAAAGCAAGAAAAGAGACAAAAAGGGTATCGACACAAAAACCTACCACTGTTGCTGGGGGAAAAGGGGAAAACACTGAGAAAGAGAAAGCTTCGTTAGATTCTGAGATTAAGAGATTACATGCAGATGAGTCCAAGGGGAATTTTAAATCAAATGCTTATGCCAAGTTGCTCTATGAATATATTGATGCCATGGAGGCGAAGAACTGCTATGTTTGCATGCAGTTACCAGCCTCTGTAGACGAGGGCATCAGGTATCATCATCTTCCATTGACTTATGGAATATCATGTAGTTTATTGTTGAGCATATTTTATGGACGGGACGGGTTCGAGTACTATTACTCGAACTTCGACTCCGTGTTACCAGAGGTGCCAAATTATAAACACCTCAATAAGTGGGATTATTACAAGAGTGAAGACAGGTTACAGAAATTTTTCCTTCCATGGAGAACATTAGATACTTCACATGCCCGTAGAAAGAATTTGTAGTTCGGACTGGACTGTTCCCATGGGGCACAGGGTCAGCGCTGATTTGCATATCGCCATTGTCTAACCCAGGGTGGTGTGGAGTGGAAAAACGATGGATTTGGGCCCAGATCTTTTGACTGGGGTGAATGTGTGACATTGATCCACATTCTGTCCATCATTGTTGTTTTTGCAGTAACCGCTCTAAGTGTACTGGGGATGCTCAGACGTGAGTCCCAGGCACTCCACACCACTGGAAGCAAGCTAGCCGGGCTGATGAGAGGTGTTACCTCGAAACCGGGCCGGTCCTCGGATGCTTGTTTCCGTTCTGGGAAGGACATGGCTTTTGTAGTTTGGACTGGACTGTTCCCATGGGGCACAGGGTCAGCGCTGATTTGCATATCGCCATTGTCTAACCCAGGGTGGTGTGGAGTGGAAAAACGATGGATTTGGGCCCAGATCTTTTGACTGGGGTGAATGTGTGACATTGATCCACATTCTGTCCATCATTGTTGTTTTTGCAGTAACCGCTCTAAGTGTACTGGGGATGCTCAGACGTGAGTCCCAGGCACTCCACACCACTGGAAGCAAGCTAGCCGGGCTGATGAGAGGTGTTACCTCGAAACCGGGCCGGTCCTCGGATGCTTGTTTCCGTTCTGGGAAGGACATGGCTTTTGTAGTTCGGACTGGACTGTTCCCATGGGGCACAGGGTCAGCGCTGATTTGCATATCGCCATTGTGTAACCCAGGGTGGTGTGGAGTGGAAAAACGATGGATTTGGGCCCAGATCTTTTGACTGGGGTGAATGTGTGACATTGATCCACATTCTGTCCATCATTGTTGTTTTTGCCGTAGAAATAATTTGACTTGTAAGGTGTCCGAAATTGAGAAAAGGTTTATAGGGCAGGTGGATGATCGATACAGAAGACAAAAGATCCTAAAGGCTTCAGGACAATGGAAAACGGATTGGACCAAAGAAGAAAGGGAACACCAAAGAAAGGGTAGTAATGGTCCAATAGCTTTAGACCGAGAGAAAAGGGGAAAATTGTGTATACACAGAAGTCAAACATATTATGAGAATGTGTTTGTGGGAGAAGTTAGTTGTGAACATGCTTTCCAATTAGAGTATTACTCCAAAGACTTTTTGAAGGAGATGCAGGTAATCCCAAATGTATATTTTGTATGTGGAAGAAATGCATATGTGAAACTACCAGATAATTGGTACGGATCATGTTATTTGGCAATTGTCTTCCCCAAAATATACCATGCTGAGGATTTAGGATCCAAAAAAGGAGGGAAACAAGCTAGAAATAGAAGAGATGTCAGCGCTGAGGAGGTAGTTGGAGATGTGTTTGGTGCTATGTTTCCTATTTTAGGGATAGCACTAAATGATGTTAAGATAAGAAGATTGGCAACAGTTGTAGATAGGTTGTCCGCCAGTACTGCTAGATCTTTAATGCTGGTGGAGGGAGAGATGCAATCGATAAGGGCAATGGTTCTTCAAAACCGACTTGCTCTAGACGTTCTGTTAGCCAAAGAGGGCGGGGTCTGTAAGGCTTTGAAGGTCCAGGAATGTTGCACTTACATTCCAGACAATTCAAAACCTTTAGAAAAGTACATTCAAAATATTACTGAAATACACCATGAGATAGAAGATTTGACTAAGGTAACAGTGTGGGAAAAAGTAGGTCAAGGAATGGGTAAAGTTGGGGGTTGGTTTGCCAACCTGGGAAAGAATATCATTTGGTACATACTGAAACCTATCATCATAATAGTGATTTGTATAATCACTTTGTGGGGATTGGTGAAACTGTACAAATGGTATAGAGCAAACAGGTTGCAAAGATCTATGCGAGAGCAGGGAAGGAGATTAGCTGCGATGCAGGAGAATCAGTACCGGAGTCTGAGGGCTCTAGAGGAGATGAAACGAGGGAAGGTTGCAACGACTTCAGTTTAAAATCTGTACCTTAGAGAGGGTGTTGTGATGATGATGACTACTGTAAGTCATCAAAGGGGGGATTGAGAGAGCACAAATCTGGAAATGTAGAAGTGCACCATATTTACAAGCACGTAGTATTAGCTTAGTGTGGAATATACAAGAGTGTCAACTTATATAGAGAAAATATATACATGAGTGTCTAAATAGAATAGAGATGCATATGTAAGTGTGAAAACTAATGTAGAGGTTGTAGAAATGTTAAAAATGATGTTGGAGTCACACGTTAGATGGCTGAGTGAAACGAAATGTAATTCTGCAAACCATGAAAATGTGTAGGCCACATGGCATTTCACAAGAAACGAAAGATGCTGCTACACTTTTAAGTGACTTGGATTCTAATGTCATTTTAATGCAAATGTATTACTAGGCCTAGAACTGAAGTATATGTTTTATATAGATGTGTTATATTTTAGTAATGTGTGTTAGTTAAAATACTGTTTAAACAAAGAAATTAAATGTGCATATTGCAGAGGCCTGTTTCATGTAATTCTAGTAGGCCTGAATAGATAAAGTCGCTACTTTGATCTGCATGAGCTCGTTAAGGAGAGGTCGCACAGAGCACGAACGATAGGTCTGTTCAAGATGTTTTATGACTTTTAGATATGGTAGAGGCCGGAATTTGGGGCCTACCGAGAGAGTGTCTGTTTGCAGGTGCAAGGGGGACTTAAATCAGACATAATGAATAGGCCCTTGTTGAGAGGCGCCAGGCACAGGCCTGTAGGAGTCTTCAGGAATTTTAGGGGGTACCGCCTGGTCGGAGAGAAGCCTGGGAAGCAAGGTCAACTTTAATGAAGAGTCCCGAGGAGCGCCAGGACGGAATTTGCCGCTCGAAACTGCACCACGTGAGAGGCGTCTCAAGGGGCGTTCCTATTGGAAATGTGATTTTGTATTAGGGAAAGCACCCCGGGGTGGAGTTAGGGGAGATGATCTGAGGAGCCTTCCGACAAAGACTAAGGGAAGTGTGTGATCTTCTTTGAAAGACACCACTGCTGACACCTTTTTAGGTAAAGATCTTGTTAAGTAGGGATGTCACTTAGTTAGTGTAGGGAAAGTCTAACCTGTATTTTTCTTTCCTGTAAATGACTCTCAAGTTGCAACTCACAGCGATTCTTGCAACTCTCATGGTATTTGAGATATTTTTGATAATTTCCTTCTGCCGATTGAGAGCATTCAGAGAGTACCTTTTTATATTGATACCTGTATATCTTTTGAACCTTATTCTGAGATGTTTGTATCTCCAGATACTTTTGGCTTTATAATAAACTTTTTAACCTTTTCCAGTGGTAAGTGGTTCTTTAGAGTGGTGTAAGTTCTTTCTTGATTAACCTAGTAGTGGATTGCCTTTTACTCAATGACAGGTACCAACAATTCAGTCGACCTGGGCTGGGATCTGGTAAGATAACAATAGACCAGAAATCCCGCGTCAGCAGTGGTCTGAACATTCTAATGAATGTTCTTAACTCTCTATGCAATATAGTCATGGTAGGGGCAGCAGTCTGCAGCCAACAACATCAACCAACCTCACCTCCACCCCATTTTGCGATGCAGCGCACGCAACGAAATTCGTTTTATTTATTTAATTGGTTACTTCCCTCCGTTCATCCATATTCCGGTGTTTACTACCCCCCCACCCTGCCCTCCCCCGCCCCGCCTACCGCCCCACGGAAATCCCTCCACGGGCCACAAATGGCAGTCATTGCGATGCTTCTCTCAGAGTGAGCGTTTCTATCCTGTAGCACCCACAATAGAGGCACACAGAGGCTGGCATTAGCCCAGCTGAAGGAGAAAGTAGGGGCACACAAAAGGGCGAGCCTCACTTAGAAACTGTCTCACCTATTACTGAGTCTGGAGTCACACTACTCACCGCCAAATGTCAGCGCTCAGAAAGACTAATTAGCAAGCCATTGCTAACTGAAAGGGCTTATACAATTTCTAAAGGTAATCCTGTCTCCATCTCCTCACTTTGTTGTCAAAGTCTCGTCACTCCAGCTACAGGAATGCAGGTAATACACTTCTACTGCCTGGGAGCACAGTCCTCACCATCTACTTTGTGCTAGGCCTGGCCATCAGCATCCAACATGGATCCCACTGGCCTTCGTTCCTCTGGCTCACTCACACACTAGCCATATGCCACATTCACTTGCACATGAATGAATGCTGGATATGCACACAGGATGTCAGCACAAGGGCCTGAGCATACATAAAAGAGAACTTTGCATAGGTGGGCTAATAGGGCTTCACCCCAATGACATAGATAAAGAGCTCTCAATCAATCAATCAATCATCGCAATTCATATAGCGCGCTACTCACCCGGGAGGGTCTCAAGGCGCTGGGGGGAGGGGTTCGCTACTGCTCGAAAAGCCAGGTCTTGAGTTGCTTCCTGAAGGAGAGATGGTCCTGGGTTCGCCGGAGGTGGGTGAGAGGGAGTTCCATGTCTTGGCTGCCAGGTAGGAGAAGGATCTTCCTCCGACAGTGGTTCTGCGGATGCGTGGGACGGCAGCGAGGGCGAGGCTGGTCGATCGTAGCTGGCGGGTGGGCGTGTAGGTCAGTCGGCTGTTGAGGTATTTGGGGCCCAGGTCGTGGAGAGCCTTGTGTGCATGGGTGAGGAGTCTGAATGTGATCCTCTTGCTGACGGGTTAGCCAGTGCAGGCCTCTCAGGTGGCCGGAGATGTGGCTGTGTCGGGGGATGTCCAGGATGAGTCGTGCGAAGGCGTTCTGGATGCGTTGGAGTTTTTTCTGCAGTATGGCTGTGGTACCGGCGTAAAGGGTGTTTCCGTAGTCCAGTCGGCTGGTGACGAGTGCTTGGGTGACCGTCTTCCTGGTTTCGGTAGGGATCCATCGGAAGATCTTGCGGAGCATGCGCAGGGTGTTGAAGCATGATGATGAGACGGCGTTGACTTGCCTGGTCATAGATAGGGAGGAGTCCAGGATGAAGCCCAGGTTGCGTGCGTGGTCCATGGGCTTCGGAGTGGTGCCCAGGGCAGGGGGCCACCAGGAGTCGTCCCAGGCCGAGGGTGATGTTCCCAGGATGAGGACTTCCATCTTGTCTGAGTTCAGTTTCAGGCGGCTGTTCTTCATCCACTCGGCGACGTCTTTCATCCCTTTGTGTAGGTTGGTTCTGGCGGTGGTGGGGTCGTTCGTGAGGGAGAGGATCAGTTGGGTGTCGTCGGCGTAGGAGATGATGTTGAGGTTGTGAAGGCGGGCGATGGCTGCGAGGGGGCTCATGTAGACGTTGAAGAGGGTGGGTCTGAGTGATGATCCTTGTGGTACGCCGCAGATGACTTCGGTGGCCTCTGATCTGAACGGGGGGCGACGGACTCTCTGGGTTCTTCCGGTGAGGAACGAGGTGATCCATTCCAGAGCCTTCTCTTGGATTCCGACGGTGCTGAGGCGTTGCACTAGGGTGCGGTGGCAGACAGTGTCAAACGCTGCGGAGAGGTCCAGGAGGATGAGGGCCGCCGTTTCCCCGTTATCGAGCAGGGATCTGATGTCGTCAGTGGCTGCGATGAGGGCGGTTTCGGTGCTGTGGTTGGCTCTGAAACCGGACTGCGAGTGGTCGAGGGATCCAGTTGTCTCGAGGAATGCGGCAAGCTGTCAGTTGACAGTCTTCTCGATGACCTTGGCCGGAAAAGGGAGGAGCGAGATGGGGCGGAAGTTCTTTAGGTCGGTGGGGTCCGCTGTTGGTTTTTTCAGGAGGGCGCTGATTTCGGCGTGCTTCCAGCTCTCCGGGAAGGTGGCGGTGTTGAAAGAGGTGTTGATGATGTCCCGGAGTTGGGGTGCGATGATGGAGTCGGCCTTGTTGAAGACGTGGTGGGGGCAGGGGTCGGTTGGGGATCCGGAGTGGATGGTGTTCATCGTGCGGGTGGTGTCTTCGGTGCTGACCGGGGTCCAGGCGCAGAGGGTGATGGTGGGGGCGTTGGTTTGGTGGTTGGGTGCGTGATTGGTGCGCCGAAGCTGTTGTGTATTTCGGCGATCTTGCGGTGGAAGAACGAGGCGAGTGAGTCGCAGAGGTCTTGTGAGGGAGTGATGTCGTTGTTTCCGGCGCTGGGGTTGGAGAGCTCCTTGATGATGGTGAAGAGTTCCTTGCTGTTGTGGGCGTTGTTGTCCAGACGTTCTTTGAAGGCTGTCTTCTTGGTGGTGCGGATCAGTTGGTGGTGTTTGCGGGTGGCGTGCTTGAGGGCAGTCGTGTTGTCTGTGGTCTGGTCGCTGCACCAGGCTTTCTCGAGGGTGCGGCAGTTCTTCTTGGAGTCCTTAAGTTCGTCGGTGAACCAAGAAGCTTTCTTGCTGCCGGGTCTGCTTGGAGGGGTCTTCAGTGGTGCGAGGTCATTTGCGCAGTTGGTGATCCACTGTGTGAGGTTGCTGGCTGCCTCGTTGGGGTCCGTTGTGCAGACGGGGGTGTTCTGGCTGAGGGAGGTGGTGAGCTGGTCGGCGGTGATCTTGTTCCAGCTCCTGCGAGGGGCCTGTTGAGGGTGGTGATGGGTCGTCGTTCTTTTGAAGCTGAAGTGGACGCAACTGTGGTCGGTCCAATGGAGTCCGGAGGAGTGGCTGAAGGAGATGTGCTTGCTGGAGGAGAAGACTGGGTCAAGCGTGTGGCCGGCGTAGTGGGTGGGGGTGTTCACCAGTTGCTTGAGTCCGAGGTTGGCTAGGTTGTCCAGTAGGGTGGTGGTGTTGCTGTCATTGTTGTTCTCCAGGTGGAAGTTGAGGTCCCCTAGGAGGATGTAGTCGGCGGAGAGGAGGGCGTGTGGGCCGATGAAGTCGGCGATGTCTTTGCTGAATCGTCTGCGCGGTCCTGGGGGTCTGTAGATGAGGGTGCCTCTGAGAGTGGTCTTGGGGTCGGTGTGTATCTGGAAGTGGAGGTGTTCGGCGGCGGTGAGGGTGTCGTCGGAGTTGGTTGTGATGTGGATGGTGTTCCTGTGTACGATGGCGATGCCTCCTCCAGTCTGGTTGACGCGATCCCTCCGGGTGATCTTGTATCCGTCCGGGATGGCGATGGCGATGTCGGGCGCTGAGGAGGCGTTCATCCAGGTTTCCATGAGGAAGGCAACGTCTGGTGCTGTTGTGTCGAGCAGGTTCCAGAGTTCGATGGCGTGTCTGTGGACGGAGCGGGTGTTGAGCAGGATGCACTTTAGGTGATTCTTGCTGGTGGTAGGCTTGGCGGCTGACGGCTCTGGTCGGAGGCCGGTGAATTTGCAGTCTTGGCAGGTGAAGGGTCCGTGGGTGCGTTTCGGGGTGACCAGGTAGCAAGCTGGGGTCCGGCCGGTAATGAGTGCGTGGAGGGTGGCGGCGTCGTAGGTTCGTCGTGTGCGTTGGCCTCGTCGAGAGCCAGGGGTCCTGGCACGGGGCGCGGTCCAGGCGCGGACGGGCGTAGACGGGCTTGCCTTTGGCGCGCCTTCGGCGCACCTGCTGCACGTGGACGCTGCGCGTACACGTGGACTCTGCCATAAATGGAGAGTGGGGTGGAGGGGTGAGGTAGGAGCAGCTGGGAGGCGGGCGCGGGGTGGCGAATGGGAGGGCAGGGGCTACAGAGAAGAAATGGGGGCGGGGCCGCAGGGGAGCAGCGCCAGGGATCAGGGAGCGGGAAAGAGGAAAACGGGACAAGCAGAGAAAAGGCAAGTACACAAGGACAAAAGGCACCAAGGTCAGGGGCACCACACAGGGGAGGAAATGAACAACGAGCTGGCACAGAGAGCGAAGGAAAGCGGAAAAACGGGAAAAGCAGAGAAAGGCAAAGTACACAAGGACGAAAGGCACCAAGTCAGGGGCACCACACAGGGGAGGGAATGAAACGACGAGCTGGCACAGAGAACGTAGGAGAAGCCGGGGAAGCAGGAGTCACGGCCTCAGGGGCGGCGGCGGGCAGGCGGAGGTAGCGAGGGGCACCGGGCGCACTCAGGGAGAGCCACGCGGCAGGTGGAGCGACCGTCTCTGACGATGTCAGGTCAGGTCACCCTCTGAGCATTCTACTGAATTTTCTCAACCACAGTACACTGCCACCAGCTCTCTATGCATACTCATGGCAGAAGCAGAAGTCTGCAGCCAATAACATCAACCAACCTCCCCTCCCCCCTCAGGACCTCACATAATCAGGGAGAAGCCTAGGCCTCTGCACAAACACTTGGTTTCGAGATGCAAGGGTCAAAATAAAAGTCAAGATACCAGACGCACAAGCAGCTGGGTGCTCAGGGCATGGGAACATACCCGTGTACCTTGCAGAAGATATTTCCTCTGCAACAGCAACCGTGTTTGAGATGGTGTTTATGGTAAAAGTGTTGAATTTTCAACAAATAAAAGCTGAAATGTCCACTGAAGACATAACATTCAAATATTGTCACTGAGACCTTCTTTGGTAGGGTCGACAAAGTTTTAAACAACAAAAAACTCTTTGCAACAGTGGCAGCCTTCCCCAACCTCTGCCCTCTTTATTCCTCTTCCGGCATACTGGCTGGACCTTACTCTCTTCCACCTCAAATCTGTGTTTTTCTACCCCCAACTACTCCAACCCTCTCTATACTTCAGTACCTCTAGCCCTACCAGTAATCTACTACTGTACCCCCTCTATACCCTACTACTCTACCTAAGCCATAGCACCTCCACCTCTTCCAATCTGTTATCCCTTCGACACCGCCACCTTCCCGGAGAGCTGGAAGCACGCCGAACTCAGCGCCCTACTAAAGAAACCAACAGCGGACCCCACCGAACTCAAGAATTACCGCCCCATCTCGCTCCTCCCGTTTCCAGCCAAAGTCATCGAGAAGACCGTCAACAAACAGCTGGCCGCCTTCCTCGAGACGAATGGATCCCTCGACCCTTCACAGTCTGGCTTCCGAGCCAACCACAGCACCGAGACCGCCCTCATCGCTGCCACCGATGACATCCGAGCCCTAATGGACAACGGAGAAACAGCGGCCCTCATCCTTCTAGACCTCTCCGCGGCATTCAACACTGTCTGCCACCGCACCCTAGTGCAGCGCCTCAGCAACGTCGGAATCCAGGAGAAGGCACTGGAATGGATCATCTCCTTCCTCGACGGAAGAACACAGAGAGTCCGGCTACCACCGTACAAGTCAGAGGCCACCGAAGTCATCTGCGGCGTCCCTCAAGGATCCTCGCTGAGCCCCACCCTCTTCAACGTCTACATGAGCCCCCTCGCGGCCATCGCACGCCAACACAACCTCAACATCATCTCCTACGCTGACGACACCCAGCTGATCCTTTCCCTGACCAACGACCCCGCCGCCGCCAGAGCCAACCTTCACGAAGGGATGAAAGACGTAGCCGAGTGGATGACGACCAGCCGCCTGAAACTGAACTCAGACAAGACGGAAGTCCTCATCCTGGGCGCCTCACCCTCCACCTGGGACGACTCCTGGTGGCCCCCCGCCCTGGGCACCGCACCCAAACCGACAGACCACGCACGCAACCTGGGCTTCATCCTGGACTCCTCCCTCTCCATGACCAGACAAGTCAACGCCGTCTCCTCGTCATGCTTCAACATCCTGCGCATGCTACGGAAGATCTTTCGGTGGATCCCCACCGAGACCAGGAAGACGGTCACCCAGGCCCTCGTCACCAGCCGACTGGACTACGGCAACGCCCTCTACTCCGGAACCACCGCCAAGCTCCAGAAGAGACTCCAGCGGATCCAGAACACCTCAGCCAGACTCATCCTCGACATCCCACGACACAGCCACATCTCCGGACATCTGAGAGACCTGCATTGGCTCCCCGTCAACAAAAGAATCACCTTCCGCCTCCTCACCCACGCACACAAAGCCCTACACGATCAAGGCCCGAGCTACCTCAACAACCGCATCAACATCTACGCTCCCAAACGCCATCTACGATCAGCCAGTCACGCCCTCGCCGCCGTCCCCCGCATCCGAAGAACGACAACAGGAGGAAGGTCCTTCTCCTACCTGGCCGCCAAGACCTGGAACTCCCTCCCGTCCGACCTACGCCTGACCCAAGACCACCTCTCCTTCAGGAAGAAGCTCAAGACCTGGCTGTTCGAGCAGTAGCAGCACCCGCCCCCCCAAGCGCCTTGAGACCCTCCGGGTAAGTAGTGCGCTCTATAAATGTCTTTGATTGATTGATTGATTGCCTATAACCTAATACATCTATCTATTGTATTGTATTCTATTGTATTTCAGACTTATATAGCGCGCTGTAACCCTACGGATATCCTGGCGCTGCGGTGCAAATACTCTACCACTATACTTCGGGCTCACTGGTTGCTAGGCTAGGCCTGTACTCTAGGGAGAAACCAAGTTTTAACTTTGCCCCTGAACTTCATCAGATACTGCATCTGTCTTAGCTCAACTGGCAGACTATTCCAGAGGCGTGCTGCCGCATAGCTAAAGGCTCTTCCTCCTGATTTAACTTTCTCAATCTTGGGTATATTCACCAGATTAGTCGAGGAAGACCAAGCATAACTCAACCCATAAAAATGTGGATTTACTTAGGGACAACAACGAAGGACTTGTTATCATTTGCTGATATTTTTGGGCATCTCACGATGTAATTGGATGTAATCGGATTCCCTGGGGTGTTGGTCACCCATTTTAGTTGAAATGATGAAGCACACCTTAGGCATTCAACAAGAGATAAATCCATGTATGTCCACCCGCTAAAAAGTTTTATACCCATGGCTGGAAGTCACCACACTAGAGGGAGAGAGGAATAGAAGACTGCTTGATAAGTATTAGAAGCCCTTACAGAGATTACTGATGTAATGTATTAATCACCCGTGAGGGTCTCTAGGCGCTGAGTAGGTACTGTCATAAATGTTCCGTCCCTACCGCAGTCAGCAGCAGGGGCGGAGCTCCGCCCACATAAACCACCCTGTCCGAATGGGAGCAGCGCTTCACGTTCTAGCTCTTGCGAGCACTTCCTTCCCATCCGGGTTCTAGACAGCACTTCCAGGTCATGGCAGCAGCGTCCTTCTCTCCGATACCCTGCTCCTCGCATTGGGCACTCCTTACAATTGCTCGACTTGGCACAGCATTCCTGGGTGGGGTCTCTCCTGTAAAAGACAAACTGAATAACAAAGAATCATTACTATGGCGGTAACGAGCTTGCACTTGTGTGAATGGAAGACGTCTGCGAATGTTTAACGAAGCACATACTTGTCTGAAGAAATCCTTGTGGCGTACATGATAATCTGCATTTCTTTGGTGGCATATTTCTTGATTGTATGAAATCCTTGCAGTCTGCATTATGAATGTTCAATCTTTTCTGGCTGTATGACTTATTGCAGTCTGCATTGCAAACTCCTGAAGTTAAGGAGTTACATTACATTTAGTCCTTCCTGGCTGCATGAATCCACATTAGTCAGTATTACAAACTCCTGAATTTTAAGGAGACAGGTTTTGTTTAGCCTGCACATTTTTGCAAATTTTGTTACTTTATCTCTAGCTGATCCGAGAGTGGTTATACACTTTTATTGGACACTAGTGGAAGAGGGAAACAAATCAGGTAGACAACCTTGATGAATACATAGTGGTTATCTATTGTTATGTTTTCCATTATTCATTAGAGTAGTCTATTGATGATACTTTGTTTACAGGATCACAGCTGTCTCCAGTGACCTATCTTTGATGCCGAGGCCATGCCAAGAGACCTTCTTCAGCTTTCTCCTCCCCTTGTTTCCCCTCTTTCCACTGCACACTGGTCCTGCTTTGACTCTCTTGGGCTGACTGTGTAGTGGGAAGTTGGGACCTTTTCTTCAGTCTCCTGTCTCTCGTTCCCGTGGAAACTTCAGGTAAGCCTTGATAGGTGAGGAGGGTCAGGAACATCAGACAAAGAGGTGTGTCTTCAGTTTTTTTGCAGTATGTTTTGAGCATTTTGTCTTTTCTGATGTCCTGCTGGAGGGTGTTCCAGGTCTTTGCTGCTAGGTAGGTGAATGAGCCACCTAGTGCCCTGCTTCTGGGGATGCAGGCATTGTGTGCGAGTGACCGAGAAGCCGATCAGAGGTTGTGGGTTGGCTGGCTGAAGTGCAGACTGCGGTTGAGGTAGGCGGGTCCATTCTGATGCAGTGCTTTGAAGACAAGGGTGAGTACCCTGAAATGGCATCATTTCTGGATGGAGAGTCAGTTGAGTTCCCTGAGGTGAGGCCTGATGTGGGTGTGCTTGGGTAAGTTGAGAACAAATCTTGCAGCAATGTTTTGGATGGTTTGGAGCTTGCATGTGAAGTGGGCAGGTAATCCGTAGTACAGGGCATTGCCATTGGCGTTGATTTGGGGGTCTCATGGCTGTTTGGTGTCCAGGTTATAAGCCCGGTCGGTGGAGGTCGGGTTGGGTCCCAGTTCGGTAGGCCACCAGGTGGTGTCCCAGGCGGAGGTGTTGGATCCGAAAATCAGGACTCTGCATTGATTTTTAGGCAGTTGGTGCACATCCAGGTGGCAACTTCCATCATGCAGTGTTTGAAGATGTTTTTGGTGTTGATGGTCCTACTCAGCGACCTCAATTTCAACATCAACGAGCCCAACGTAGCCAACTACATCACCCTACTGGGATACTTGAAGAACATCAGTCTCACCCAATTGGTCACTGAACCCACGCACAAGTCCGGACACACACTCAACTCCATTTTCACCTCCAGCTACAGAATTAAAATTCAGCCACACTGCTGAACTCACCTGGACTGATCACACCATGGTACACGTCTCCATGACCAACACCCAGCACACCATCACCAAGCGTCTCATCTCTTCCCAATGCAGCTGGAGCAAGGTCACTGAATCTCAGTGGACACAGACCCTTACCACCACCCACCCTGAAACTTCAGCAGACCTCAACCAGGCCATGCAGACCTTCTCTGTTTGATTCACCAACTGTGCCAATAGAGTAGCCCACTGAAACCAACAAAAGGCAAAAAAAACTCAAAACAAGCCAGCTGGTACACCCCAGAGCTCAGGACCACCAAGCTCAACTGCTACTAATGGGAAAAGAGATGGCGCATCACAAAGAACCCCGACAACAAAGCCGCTCACAAAACAGCCCCAGCAACTATCACCTGCACATCAAGGAATCCTAGGAAGCTGCCCTCACCGCCCGGATCGACACTGAAGTCAACCACACTAAGGAGCTCTTCAAAATAGTCAAGAAATTATCCAACTCAACAGACACAGAGCACTTCATCCTCCTCTCCTAAAGACTCTGCAACACCACTACTTCCACAGCAAGATTATCACCATCTACAACAACTTTGACCTCCAACCCACCACCCTAAACCATAACAACCTCAACCAAACAGCGAACAATAGCCAAATGATCACTACCTGATCTCTGCTCACCGTCCAGACAACCACAGCCATCGTGTCTTCCTTCTACTCCGGGGCACCCATGACCCCTGCCCCCACCTCCTTTTCAACCTCAGAACGAACCCTATCAGCACCAAACTCACCAGCATCCTGAACACCACAGCAACCTACCCAGGCAAGGGGAGACACGCAAATGTCAGACCTCTCCTAAAATAAACTCCACCGACCCCAGCGAGCTCAGAAAATTACCAACCAATCTCCCTGCTTACCTACCCAGCTAAAGTACTTGAGAAAGCCATCAAACAACAACTCACTGAATTCCTGGAACAAAACCACCTACTAGACACCTCACAGTCAGGATTAAGTGCCACAGAAGACATCAGAACTCTTTTTGACCACAGAGAAACTGTGACCCTGATCCTCCTCAACCTCTCTGGGGCGTTAGACGCCATCTCCCACAACACCCTCATCAACAGATTCTACAACATCTTCGTACAACAAGACCCCCTCAAGTTGATCAACTCCTTCCTTACAGGATGGACCCAGAACATCCGGCTGCCTTCCTTCAGCTCTTCACCCAAGGACATCATATGTAGTGTATACCAAGAATCATCCCTCAGCCCCACCTTGTTCAACACCTACATAACACCCCTCACAGACGTTATCAGATTCCACAGCCTCAGCATAATCACCTACACAGATGACACTCAACTTATCCTCTCGCTCACTGATGACCTCACCAATGCCAAAACCAACTCCTCAAGCTCCATGACCAATGTAGCCAACTGGATGAGAGACAACTGACTCAGATTCAACTCCTACAAGACAGAAGTACTGATTTTCAGGAACAACACCTCCGCCTGGGACCATAGCTGGTAGGCAGCTGAACTCGGAACAATTCCTACACCAACAGACTACACACGCAACCTAGGGATCATCCTCAACAGCCAACTGACCATAAAACAACAAGTCAACACAGTTGCTTCCACTCACTTTGCATGCTCCAAAGAATCTTCAGATGGATCTCAATCAATATCAGAAATACGGTCACACAGGCCCTCGTCTCGTTATCAGTTTTTATTCGATTATGGTATTGCTCTCTACACTGGCATACCTACCCAGCTCCTCAGAAGACTCCAGACCATACAGAACGCTGCTGCCAGACTCATCCAGGATCTTCCCAAATATTCACACATCACCCCCCCCCCCCACCTCAGAAACCTCCACTGGCTCCCCATCAAGAAGAGATGCCAGTTCAAGATCCTCAAGCACACCTACAAGCCCTCCATGATCAAGGACCATCTTCATCAACTATCAACTGAACTTCCATCAACCCTCCAGACACCTGCTTTCCTTCTCCCTCGCCCTCGCATTCCTCGCAGCCAGAGTGGGGGCGATACTTCTCCTATATCCTATATCCTTGACCTGGAACAACTTGCCCCTAAACTCCAAATAGCACCATCCCTGGCAGAATTCAGGAAGAGACTTAAGGCCTGGCTTTTCGACAGAGATACAGCAACTTCAGAGCCCAGATACCCCTGGGGTGACAGTGTCATGCTTTACAAATGGTGATTGATTGATCCGCATGATGCTGAGTCCGTGGGCTCAGGTGATCTGTTCAATGGGTGCTTGGTGGATGTTGAAGAGGGAGGGGCTGAGGGATGACTCTTGTGGGACTCCGCAGATGGCGTCTTTGGGTTTGGAGGTGAAAGGCGGCAACCTGACACGTTGTGTTCTTCTAGACAGGAAGGAGAGCAACCATTGGAGGTTTGGTCCTTGGATTCCTGCGTCATGGAGTATGGTGATGTGTGTATGATGGGAGACTGTATTGAAAGAGGTAGAGAGGTCGAGCTGAATTAGGGCAATGGAGTTTCCTTGGCCCATGATGGTGTGAATGTCGTCTATTGCAGCGATGAGAGCCGTTTCTGTGCTATGGTCGCTGCGAAATTATATTTTTGAATTGTTAAGAAGTTTGTGCTGTTTGATGAAGTAGGAAAGCTGGCTGTTGATGGCTTTTTTCAGGACATATCCAGGGAAGGGATGCAGAGAGATAGGTCAATAGTTGCTGAGGACTTCCGTGTCCGCGTTTGGTTTCTTGAGGAGAGGGGTGACCTCTATGTGTTTTCCGGCATCAGGGAAAGTTGCTGTGAGGATGGTGTTGTGGGCATGTGCCCTTAGGGGCACCTTAGTGGGTCTATGCCATGAACGTTGTGGTTTCTTCGGTGGTCATCGGGGACGTTGGTGGATGGTGGGTAAGTAGATGTGATGGTCAGGAGCGTAGGTGGGTGCTTGCAGATGGATGGGGTGATGAGTCGCGAGCCTGAGTACAGGAGCAAGGGATGGTGCCACGGTGGAGCGAGCATCTCACAGGTGGTTCGGGTAAATAGGGTTTCTGTTTCACACCGACAATAAAGATCTTGTGTGCCCCTACTCTGGCTGTAACAGGTTACTGATCTACTGCTTGTCTATTCAAGGTACCCCCATGTATTGAAGCTCTGCATAGACACCATTAGAGTTATTGTAATACCCACGGCTCAGTCCCCCAGCCTATTTGGAACAGCCAATGTAACAGTGGCCAGACCTACTCTATACTGTTCTGGCTGACATAGCACCACTCCACTACTTATATTTCGAGGAATTCTGTCTCTGTGTTTACTGGTAAACTCTCTCTGCATTTACTGCATCATGGAACTTTTACATAACAGCACCTGGAAAGCAGGAGGATCAAAAAGGGACAGATTGGCACTGCCCCTTTGCCCTCATGTGGGGATCATCCTAATTGCATGCCGGGCAGATGATGCATCTAGGAATCTTGATCCCACTGTTTTGAGGACCTTCCTTATCGCCGCCCCCCTCCCCACTATCTGTGCCGGGAAGTTGAAACCAAAAGAGACAGGAGCAGGGTCACGCTTCATCAGTCACTGGCCAGCTCATCAGGCTATGGACAGATGTGCAGGTAGGATACACCAGCCCAAACTCCCATACACAAACACTGTCATGGACAGTGCAGTGAATAGCTCCTTTGTGAACAATTGTACACTGGGTGTGCATTTATTAACAATAGTCACACAAGGAGTGCCATGAATGTTACTGTAGAGTCTTTAAGATTATGAGAGCAAGGCTCCTTGGAGGCCTTTAACAGAGATTATGTAACCTGCTGGAAGGTGTTACAGTGTGACTATTAAGTAATGACGCAAGGTGTACGGGAGTATGTGATCATATGCTGAAGAATAAAGACATCTGTTCCAGAGCTCCATATGTGGCTTGTTCATTTGCTTGCTGCCGGGCTGGGGAGAATGCTACAATTGGCGACGAGGGTGGGATACATGCCCTGAAGAAACAAGACTGCTCTCCCTGAGAGTTTGCAATGGTACAGCAAACTGCTGGTGCGTGCCACGTACACCCCAAATCGATGCTAGGTAGTCTGAGGTCGGCTTATGTGGAGTCAAAGCCCCCCCTCCAGCCCATATATGGCCCTTGAAGAAATTGAAGGCCTTACAGAAAGAGGTAAGTGTTAAAAAATACAGAGGGCCATATTTATGAACTGGTTTGTGTCGCTTTTCTCAGTCAGCATGTTTTTCACTAATCCAGGCCCATTTCTACTGGCATTTCCCTCTTGCTTTCAGTAGAAGTAGAATGTGGGCGGAAACTCATTCAGTTTTTCTGGGTCTGCTCCCACACCTCGTACAACTTATATTCAAACAAGACAGTATCTTATCCCCCAACACCCATTGATGTTACCCCAAACTAAGGATGAAGGGGTGCCCTGGGATAGTAATGCTGCTCAACTAATAACTAGGTCACTGATGACCAAATCACTAACAATTGTTTGATGGTGGACTGGTGCTTAATGAATCATCATCTAGGTTAATGATGCTCATATTTCTTAACTAGCTCATATCCAACCATGTTATTGATGCCCCATTACCTGCCAAAGTACTAATACTCCAATGACTGAACAATGGTACTGATGCCCTTGTACCTTACACAGGGAATTGCTCAGTCTTGGGACTGGGGAACTGAAGCATAGGTCACTAATCAGTAGGATGACCACCTCACTCTTGATCATTAGACACTATTTCCAGCCCTTAACTTTTCACATGCAAATCATTAATGTCATGTGTGCTCATCTAATCAGTTCAATGTAATCAAAACACACAACTACAAAAAGTCAAGAATACATTGGGCTGTCATCCAAAAGTCCAGGAATATACAACAGTGCCTGTAAAGACCTAGAGGGAGGAGGTTGCCTTACTTACCCGGGTACAGATGCTCAGATCCATGGCCATGGTCCTATTGATCAGGTCTCTGACTGTGGTGCTGATTCTCAGAGCTCTGGTCATGCCACTGGCCAGATCTCTGACAACAGTACTATTGCTCAGATTTCTGATTGGGAACCCTTACCATTAATGCTGGCCAGGGTCCAGATGTGCCACACATAAGCATTAAACTGATGCTCGTTTTGCTGGATGTGGCTGATGAACTCAGTACTGATGACTGGACTGCTGCTTGAATTTTGACCAGGGAACAATGCTTGAATGGCTGAAAATAGTAGAAATGGTCTGATAGTTGACCAAGAATCTGATGCTCATATTACTAAACAGGTACTAATTTGCAGGGTACATGGCCAAAGTGATAATCCCAGTATTACTGACCAGTTTATTGTGCCAACTCTTGGATGACTGACCCGTGGGTTGATTTCTTCGCTAAATAGTGTTTTGGCAATGTTCTGTCACTTGACAGGACTATTGATGTCTATATCCCTATACAATGAGCTGCCTAAGGTGTCTTCCCTACATGTGGCACAGAGGCGTGGATGTCTAACGCACACTGTTAAGACCGTAGGTAAAGTTGGAACCCTAGCTCTGCTTCTAGCACCTCATTGACTGCCCGTCCATTTCACTCAAGAAATTGCGGCTTCTCGCCTCCACTGTCTCTCTTCTAATGCACTGCCTGATTCTAAATGTCTCTCTCTCATTTAATTCCTAAGTGTCCAAATGTTTACATCTGCTGATTCTCCAGTCTGTGAATTTGCTATTTCTTTCTTCTCATGAACATTTTGCACTGCCTGATTCTCCAGTCTGTGAATTTGCTATTTCTTTCTCCTCATGAACCTTCTGTGCTGCCAACTTATGTGCCATTTTCAGGTGATTTCCCCAGGTAGATATCAGCAGGTCAAACCTTCTAATGGTTATCAGTGGACTATGCCTGATAAATTCTTGGATATGTACATTTTGATTCCTGGGGTATCAGCATTAATCAGCAGGGATAAATAACAAATACACCTTCAGTTGAGGCCTACATCCTTATCTTTTTATTTCTGATTAATCTCATTCTCTTAATACTTTTCGTTCAGAGTCTTTATTTGCTCTAAGGTTTGCCTTTCTGTCACTGATGCAAATTCCTCTAGTGTGAGATTGTCTCTCTTTGACGTTCTTTCTTCTGAGGTGCTCTCCAACTCCATTTCTTTTTCCATCATTGCTAGTGTGGGTCTTTCTATGGGTCCAGGGCTCACTGCGGAATCGGTGTTGTGGCTAGTGAGGAAATCTGGCATAAGAAAACTAAGAGTAGAGAACTCTCAAGGGGGTTTGCATCTCTTCATCCCCAGCACAGGCAACAGTGAGGGCTTTGTACTGTCTCATCAGCAGAGCTACTAACTTTGTCTTCTGTAGCCTTGAACATTTAACCTGCCTGACTCAACAACTGGTCTCAATTCATCTGTGACCAGTGTGTCCCCCCACATCTTTCTCAAAGTGCTCTTTGCCTGTCATCTTACTAGGCCCTTAGCACTAAACTTACAGAGCATCAATTTTTGTTATGTGATTCTGTCTGTGATCTAGGATCGTGATCTTCATTGCTGACTACCAGGACCTGGATAATTCTCTGGAGCCTGTAGGAGTCAAAGGCAACTGCTCAATCCTTGTGACGAGTATTACTGCTGTTCTTGGAATGAAAGGATTTTTTAGCACGCTGAAACACGTCGACGCTCCAGTGGTTTTAAATTCGAGGAACTATTGAGTCAGAAATCTTTTACAGTGATATGACTCTGAGAATATAGATTCAATCGAACTAATGTATTACCTATGATTTTTAATATGTCACTTGTTGTTGTCTCTTTTTATTAATTGATTTATTACTT
The DNA here is from genome assembly GCF_964261635.1 of Lissotriton helveticus. Taxonomy (NCBI): domain Eukaryota; kingdom Metazoa; phylum Chordata; class Amphibia; order Caudata; family Salamandridae; genus Lissotriton; species Lissotriton helveticus. The sequence continues at coordinate 1,954,964,245 of NC_136067.1, forward strand.
GAATTGTTTTTATGAAATTTGGATATTGTTTGTCTTTTTTTTTAAACAGAATTGTAATATATAAAATAAATGTATGTGATTTTTTACATTAGTGTGAATTTGTGTTTATAATTATGAGTTGGGTTCTCTAAAGTACACATCTATGAGAGTGATTCACATTACGTACGGTTGCATGTGGTGTATTGAATGGTAGTTGATCCCAATGGAATAATGTCTTGCAATAGTGTTACCATACTTTGAATGAAAGGAACCAGATACTACTGCGAGCTGAATGAACTGCCCATATACATTTTTTAGAGCTTTGGTTATCAAAGGGCTGTGAGGATATACATCCAAGATTTAGTGTTGGAGCTTGGTGATGGGTAAAATATTACATTCAGGTAGCACATGGATAACATAAAATAAGATATAAATACCCAGTCAGTGTTATGTCTTTATAAAAAAAAAATAAGACTTTTGTTTCTGTTATAATGAATTGCTTAGGGCCGGATTACGTTTCCGCCGAACCCATGGTCGAGTTGTGGTGGCGGTCGGGGACTACGCACCACTGGTCTGACCGCTATATTACAAGTAAAGGGGTCATACCATTTTTGGACTCCGCAACTCCCAGGGATCTCCGATCCCTGAGGGTGGTGGAGCGGTATGAGGTCCCAATATGCGTGACGGGGCCACTGCGTCCCCAAGAAGCATATTACAAGTTTTGTTACTGCCAGCAATCTCATGGGGGTTTTTACACCATGAAACTGCTGTATATGAGGAAAATAATGGGGCCCTACGGGTCATGGGCATGCATGCACGGGGCACATGGTGTGCCCCCAGTCTGCATGCACTCCCAGTACCTGCAGGGCATGGACTGTTAAGTCCATGCCATGCAGAAACTTGCTTTGGGGTTCCCATTGTGGTGCGCACCACTGTGGGAACGCCAAAGGGCCGCCTGCCAAACAAAAGGAATTATTATCTCATAATCTGGTGGGTGGCCAGTGGTCAAGTTTAACGGTGCGGGAGCTGGGCGCCCCACTCTCTCACTGCCAAACTCGTAATCAGACCCTTAGTAAATAGACAATTAATATGACACAATTCTTATTTCAGTACTCATGTATGGGACTATGAATATACTCCACCATGCTTCTTATTTTTCTCTGTGCAGATAAACATGAGGTTGCCTAGTAGAGGCACAATGAAGAACAGCTAAAGCACAGCAACTGCTTTGGGCAGAAGAGTGGGAACATTCACTGTGAGAGTCCTGCTCGGTTGTCGTAGTATGCACACGCTGGGGTCGGGTTTGCAGTCAGGGGTTGCCTGGCACTGGCATGAAGGGTCTGTGCATGGTGTGACAGTTCAGTCAAACAGGCCCTGTCCATCTATAAAGCACAGATTAAATGTGCGAAGGCCAGGTTTTTGGAAGAGTCTTTGCGGGTGGCTGTAAATAAATCACAGACCGTGTTTAAGATCGTGAAGGATCTGTCATGCCATGCTAGTGCGATCAACACTATCCCCGCATCTCAGTCTCTGTGCGATTTATTGGCACAGGCCTTTGAGTATAAAATCGCAGCCATTCTGAACAATCTTGGCGCAACATCTAGCGGTAATCCTCAGAGATGTACGGAAACGCACCCCGGGCTTACTATAGACATCACCTCCAGCGCCACCAGGTTGGACTGTTTTCACCAACAGTGTGTCGTCGGGATCACCTTTGGACCCACTTCCGCATAAACATTGGAAGCTTTTCCGGGAAGAACTCTTCCCTCCACTGTTTGCCATTTGTGATCAGTCCCTGGTTTCAGCACGGGTACCAGACTGCTGGAAACTCGCCGTAGTATCCCCTCTCCTTAAAAAGCCCACCTTGGACCCGGCTAGTCCTGCAAACTATCGACCCATCTCCTTGCTCCCGTTTCCAATAAAGATTCTGGAAAAGTGGGTCACAAAACATCTGTCTAAATATCTGGAGACTGGGTCCTGTTTGGATGAGGTTCAATTTGGATTTAGCCGGCCCATGGGACGGAATCAGCGCTGGTGACTGTGTTAGACGACCTTAGGACGCGAGCCGATCATGGAAGAGCAGCCTTTTTAGTGCTGCTCGATATGTCGGCCGCGTTCGACACTGTCAGTCACGCAATTCTGATTAACAGACTAGAGGAAGTAGGGGTGACAGGCCTTGCACTGCAGTGGTTGACATCATACCTTGGAAACCGTCACCAGGTAGTGGCTTTGCCACCGTTTAAATCTAACATCAGAAGAGTGGCGCAAGGTGTTCCACAAGGGTCGGCCATCAGCCCTATCCTCTTCAACCTGTATCTGCGGCCCCTGGTGGCGCTGATTAGATCTTTCGGCATAGCGGTGACGAATTACGCAGTTGACACTCAACTTGTCTTCTCACTTGAGGGCAAGGAAGCAGTGGCACTTGACACCTTCCACTGCTGTATGCTCGCAACCGCGGACTGGCTGAATCAGAATTCGCTGCAGTTTAACAGCTCTAAGACAGAAGTCTTACACTGCACTACTGACCGCGTCCCTAGACCTCTCCCGCCGGATTTTTGGCCACCCTCCTTCCAAAGCACAACTGTGTCTACCACCTCGGTCCGTAACCTGGGAGTGATATTTGGGTCAAATTTCCAACTGGACGCAGCCGTCAATAAAACAGTGAGCACTTGCATGGGTCTGCTTCGTATGTTGAGAAAGGTCCTCCCGATGCTTCCTATGGACAGTAGGCCAGAGGTGGTGAGGAGCATCATCGTAAGTCGCCTGGGCTACTGTAATGCTCTATTTCTTGGAGCACCAGCTACCTTGATAGGAAAACTGCATCGGGTGCAGAATCTTGCAGCCAAATTAGCGCTTGCTCGCCGCCGTCTCGACTCTTCATCCCAGGCATTACGAGACCTTCATTGGTTACCGATCCTTCAACGGATCGATTTTAAATCTCTATGTATTGTATTCAGGGCCCTCCACGGACAGGGCCCAGTGCCACTTCAGCACATCTTTCAATGGTACGTTCCGTCTAGATCCCTTCGTTCGGCTTCTGCCTACCTTGCTGTGGTGCCTAAAGTTCTGAGATCGCGGCTGGGCGGTCGATCTTTCAGCTTTACGGCAGCCAGACTATGGAACACTCTTCCGCTAGGACTGAGAAGTATGAATGAACTTGTCTCCTTTAAGAAAAATTTAAAAACATATCTCTTTCCTAGGGCTGCATCCTTTTAGTTTTTAATCAGCAGGGTGCGCAGCAGGATCCTTTCAGTCAAAGCTCCAGGATACCCGTGGGGTGACAGATACGCGCTACAAACGTTTACCAATACATACATACATACATACAGTCCATGAGTGTGCAGCGGGTGCCACGGCTGCCGCAGGAGGGTTCTGAGAGTCGCTGAACTCTGGTGGTAGAGAGGGCACAGCAAGGAGCAAAGTCTGAGGTCCATGACTCTTGCAGGGTTCACCAGAGACAGCAGGGGGCTGAAACATTCCTAAAGAAAGGGACATTGAGAGGGTTCTGAGCAATCCTTAGAGGACTGAACATCAGCCTTAGAAACACTTTGTAATTCAAAGATTCTTGCAGTAGCATTTAGAGAAGATTGTTCTGGAGCTCTGGCTTTAAATACTTCGTTTCGCAGCATGCCCGGAGATCTACCTTATTCCTTTAGAGGCCACAACAGCAGCAGATCTTTTCCTCAATCTTGGAGTTATTACCTACATTTTTAGAAACTTTTTCAAAACGAAAACATGATTTTTTTCAAGTGCCCCATTTTCCTTAAAGAAATTGGGTTTCTTTATAAAAAACAATCACAGACAAGGTGGTCTGATGACCTCGCCTATCAGAGTGAGTTATAATATGTGATGTAGTTTATGATTATTAATAAGGCAGGTCAAACTTGGAGAATTTCTTTTAGAACGTTCCTGCTTTTGATTATTCCTTTTTTCTACACTGATACTCAGACCTTCTTCTAATAAATAGAAGAACTTTAATGTGGCTCATAGAGCTAGCTCACATTCAGAAACAGTGGAAGCTGGGCCCAAGCCAACAGGCCACTCAAACTCAAAGTTATGCCCAAGCTTTAGAGTAACCAAGCACGTCGAAGTGCATCTTCCTTGTATCGGTAGGTCCACTAGCTACTGAAACCAACTATCAGAAGGTACACATTCTTCAGGGATGACAAACATCACTTAATGTCGCTGCTAGGGCTATTAGATCCAGAAGGCCTTGAACCAATCAAAGGCTTTTGTTGGCCTCTTGCTTCTGAGACACATCTGGCCACAGCATACAGGGGATTGGTAAGCTGAAAACCATCTTTGTGAAGGTGCCTTGCAGAGGCCACACACTGGCCACTCATTTTATTTCTTGTGTCTTATCTCCCAGGACTCTGGATGACCTTATGGAACGGGCTCGATCCAGGAAAGGTGGACGCAAAGCACCTCTGTTTTGCTCCACTAAAGAGAATGATAATTTAAATCCAGAAACATGGACTTGGCTTAAAATGCTGCTGTAAGTAGAGAGGAACGGTAAGTACAGGGGTGCATGCAGGGGCCGGGAGAAGGCATATTCTGGCTGCCATGAAATCTGTGAAACACTCTACCACATTGACATACATACATCCTTGGGGGAGGGTGCAAACTGGGGTACCCCACCCAGCATGTGTCCATGCATTTGTTTACACACACCTTTGACAGTCATGGGAAACTGAGGAGGAGGTTTCATAACAGACTGCAGTGTTTGCAAAGACACAGATCCTGTAGACATTGTCCTCAGTTTGGGCTGTCGGTACAAAGGCCTACACCCTAACAACAGATTCGATTCAGCCATTAATCACGTCATGGTCCAGTCATGCCGATGGTGGTCACCTGCCACCTATGATAAAAGGAGTGCCAGGAGAGCTTAGAATTTGCTCTGAAAATGCCATGTGAAATGAGTAGGGATCACATGTTGTTGTGTCCTCTGTGAAATGTAAACGTAGTGTTTATATAGCGCACGAATCACCCCCGAAGGGGTCTCAAGGAACTGTACACATACCACTGTGGAACTCATCCTGTCCTTTCCCTGTGAAGTGCCCACTCCTGGGCACCCCCAAGGTGAAGGCCAGGCATCCTTAGCGTTGTGGGGGCCGTTGTGGAGATTAAGCAAGCTATTGCCCAGAGTTGCAGAGTGGGACTCCATGATTGGAATAGGCACCAAGGGGAGAATTATCAGGTCCAGGGAAATTGAGCCCAAGATCCGCCGAGGCGGGAATTGAACCCTGGTCCCAGGCCAGACTACTGCATCAGGGTCTGCCGCTCTAACCATTGAGCCACACTTCTCCACTCTCCACTTCTCTGCACAGGAGAGCAAACCAGCCAGACCAAAATGTTGAAATGAGGAGTAGGAGGGCACATGAGAATTGTGCCCTGGGCTGTCGCCCCCACAGTGGGCATAAACAGATCAAACCAATTTTTTGACTTTAGACATTTCTTTTTCCTACTGTAGTTCATGGTGGTTCGTCTGCCCCATCCTTCCAGACGTGTTTACATCCATTGGCCCGTTTCAATCTTCTAGGCAATGATAGTCCATATTTAAACTGTATATGAATATAAAATAACACACTAATAGGTTAACAATGTTTTATAGCAAATCCTTCAAGATATATGATATTTAAAAAAAATCTTAATTTATACATAAATTATCTATTTCTAGTAAAGTTCTCACCAACTATTATCATGTTGAAACGTGAGATTTACGCTGATAACATTTAAGGTCAGTGCTGATACCCGCACAAATCAGACGTCTAAATATTTAGACGGGCTATAGGGAGTTTATCATACAGTCTAAGCAGCCTGAAGCCATTGGAGAGTCGGAAAGAGTTATTTTACACCCAGAGCCCAGGCATATCATGAATCCGCCCAAACATTTGAATGTCAGAGAAGTGGAATGGTGCCAGTGTTGTGTTAATGTTTAATAAAAGGCCTAAACCTGAGAATGGAAACTCTGAGTGTTTAGCTGAGGGAAGGTGAAGCCTGGGTGCACTCAACCTGTCTGGAAGGTTTGTTGGAAATGTAGGTTTATCAGAGGGGTTGGGGCCTTCGGGGCTGCATGTAACAGAGATAGAAGGAGAAGCGTGGCTCAGTGGTTAGAGGCGGCAGACCCGGAAGCTGAGATCGACTGTGGACCAGGGTTCGATTCCCCGCCTCGGCGGGTCTCGGGCTCAAAAATTCCACGGACTCGACAATTCTCGCTCCGGTGCCTCCTTGACTCACAGGGTCACACTCTGCAACTCTGGGCAATAGCTTGCTTAATCTCCACTACGGCCCCTCGCGGTGGGATGCCTGGCTTTCACCTTGTGGACACCCTGCCGGGGATTCTCACAGGGGAATACCAGGACGGGTTCCCTAAGCAAGCGCCAGGATGCCCCTTGGGTGACAGGTTTGCGCTATATAAGTACATTTACATTTATAGTCAATTACTGAACATCATAATTAATTCTGGGACTTTTAGCTGTGGTCTACTGCAAAGCAAAAAACTGTTCCAACAGTTTGTAAATGGAAGCATGCCTTCATGTTGTAATGCTTAGATTTGATGTAACTTGTTTGCAAAATAATAATGGTTTTGTGTGGGGCTGGCAGGGGAGTGGACTCAGAGTATCCATTGACCTCAGTGGGAAAGCTGCTCACTCACCTACTCATTGGTAATGACCCTGGCTTACTCTGGGTAAAGAGGTGCTCCAAGGTTGTCCTACTGTGTGTGGTGTGTGATGTACTGGGAAGGGGATGACTGTTTTCAAATTAATCCTGATGTTGCTTGACTTTGCTCTAACCTACCCGATCATATATTCTGCTCTTTTAAGTTTTAATATTTGTTTTTCTTGCCTTTGGGCCACATATAAAAGATTAAGGAACTGCAATTTCTTAATTGTGAATCTTATAAAATTGCAATTTTTGCTTTGAACATATGTGAAAGCATTTATGAGGTCAGAAGCGGCCGTTTTAGACCGCAAAAATTCTGTGTATATTTGAACCTCTGTATTCTGTTTACCAACGAGGGACTGTTTGTGTACGAGACGAGACCGCAAACCTCTACAAGGTTCACACCTTCTAGCTAAAGAGGTGTTTCTTTCAAATTTGAAAAACTCTAATAGTGCTGGTAACAAGAAATGATGACGCTAGTCTAAGTAATGAATACAGAAAAATGTTTTTAAAGAAGAACTGGAACTGTACATGAGGCATTCATGTGCAGATTTGGAATGTTTGACGTTATTGTGGCGTGGAATATCCAAATGTGTGCAATTTATCATTGAAATTTTCACCAGTACAAAATAGGAATGAAAACGCATACGCTGGATGGAATTTGCTCCCAACTTATATTTTACATGCTGGGCGCAGTCGCAATCCAAAATGGTGTTAGGAGCCAAGTGTTAATAAGGGCCTTACTTAATTTATTCTCCAAAATATAATCTTGTATCAGAATAGGAAAAAAGGATATGAAGTTTTGTCTTAAATGCAAAATGCTGATTATGAAGCAAACACTAGGGGTGCTCAAATGTAGACGCCACCAACGTGGTGAAGATTTTTTAAACAAGGCCAACTCTGTCGTCTTCATAAAGTTGACACTGTTTTTAAAGGTGACAAATCTTGCAAATAGCATGCTTTACAGGACAAAAACCTGCAGAGCCTATTTGTTGCCAGAGAAATATGGAAAATAGTGTTTGCAAGAAAAACCTCCTGCAAACATCTTTATTTTTGCTGAGCTTGAACCCTCAGAAGCAGTGTTGGAAAGATGGTGAGCTTCACAATTTTGTTATGTTGCAAAATTTGTCACCATCTTGAGTGGTGGAAATATGATTTCAAGTTAGTGGGTAGAAAGCATAGGGAATGATAACAAAGAGCCAATCGGCTCCCTTTGTCAAAGGGAACGGATGTAAGATCACTAGGTGATGCAAAGCCAGTGAATGGCCGAAGTTACTGCTTTCAACACTAAATGAATTATTTCGGTCTTTTTCCAAAGACAGGTCTCAATGTGAAAACTGAAGTGGAGAATTGTACTGATCAACGTTACGGGATTAACCCTAAAATCCCAGCTAATCTGGGATGTAAATATTTAGAAAAAGCTCAACTGAATTCATCGCATGGACCTCACACAATGGAAATATTGTAGGTTTAGCTGGGAGTATTTCAAGAACTCTATGCCAAGATGCTTCAGGGCTCCTTGTAATTAGCATAACAGCGTCAGAGAAGTGGAAAACTGCCAGTACTCTTCATTGTTTAAAAAAGGGCTGAGACTAGAGCATATAAAATAAAGCTTTTAAGCTTCAGTAGGTACCATAGGATTAAATTCCAATTATGGTCTATATTAGGTTATTTGTAGAGTGCACGTTCGCAAAAAGCATCTTGGCGCCAAGAAAGAAGTCTTGTCTAACTATGTGTAAGTCTTTGTGGTTAGCTGGGACATAAGAACGTTTTTAACAGTTTTAGGAATGTAGCCGGAGGTGGTTCTCCTCAGACAGCCAGGGCTCAGAGCTTCAGTCCTCGGCTACGGCTACGGAGAAAGTTCTGTCCCCATAGGTTACCCTTCAAGACATTGAGGTAATTAGAAGGAAGTTCTAGGTAGAGCAAAGATATTTGAGGGTTTCTTGGCCATAAAATCTAGATCTTTTGGTAACCTGTCCACAAACCAATTAGCATAGCTTTAAAGAGAACTCTAGTGCTGATAAGAATTCAGTAAGGGTGGATATGTTCATCCCTAGATCGAATCAGGGATAGCAGCCTTTGTCCTGCTTTTTGCGATTTCTCTTCTCACGCCACAAGTACAGAGGGCCTCATTTATGAAAAGTGATGCACCAGCGGCGCAAAAGTGAAGCAAGGGCTCATAAATAAGCCCCAGAGTACCTCAACATAATTAAAATACACAAAATTCTTACTCATTCTGCACAACGAGATGAATATGAGTAAGACCCATCATTATACAAGCCTTCAACAAGAGGAGACACTGGCAATCGTCAGAGAAGCTTTGGAACAGGGTGAATGGGAATACAACACCTCTAGGTCCTTCATTCTGGACTAATGAGAAACTTTTTGGAGTTTGAGGGAGCACTTTACTTTCAAACATTTGGCAATTCAATGGGCAGCACATTCGCCCTGAGTGTAGCTGGACTGTACGTGTTTAACTTTGAATCTAAGTACCTTTTACATGACAGTAATCCTTACAAAACCAATATACTGCTATGAAAGCAGTACATAGCCAGCATCCTGATCATTTGGCTTGGGGAAAGTACACTGATGACACCCTTTCTAGACTGGAATATCAGTTGTGATATCAACCTCAAGTTAATGCATGCGGTGGACAGCAACACTACCTTCATTCAATACTATATCTAACCAAGTTAAGACGGTAATAAAAACTAGTGCATCTACAGACAGGAAAGCTCAAATGGGAGAAACCATTGCTTTCCTTCGAAAGAGCGAGAAGCCAGAAAGACAACTTGGTGTCCACTCGCCCCAAAAGATGGATAGCAATAAGGACTATGCTCTTCAATAACTGGGACCTTCCACATGTAGTAGCACACTATGCGTACAGCTACCGCAGTGTTTGCCATTTAAATTCCATGATAAAAACATTAAATCTGGAACCAAAGAAAGTGTGGACCATCAGGAAACACACAAACTGTAACTCTACCAAAGTTGTCGATATGATAACTTGCCCCTGTGAGCTCCGCAATGTGGGGATGACAAGTAGAAATATTAAAACACGGATCTGCGAGCACCAAAGCTACATCCGATGCAAGCGCAACACTATAAAACTGGCTGACCATTTCCTCAAAAGAAGGACACACAGCTAATGATATGAGGAGGGTCATTACCGAACAACTGGAAGGTAACACCAACTACCCTGAAAATCTACTGTTCGAGACGGAACAGCGATGGATTTACCATTTGTCTACGCACAAAACGGGCTTAAACGATAACTGTGGATCACCATGCAACTGTAATATAGTCACCAAATGATAAGTTAGTCCTGTCATTTTAGAAGGTTCACGTATACTAGCATACCTGGGGTATGATTACTAACACCATCACCAAGAGGCAACCTATATGCATCCAGAACTAGAAGTAGCTATGCCAGCGTAATAACAACTATTCCTCATGCAATACCTACGAGTAATGAAACAATTTATTGAAGATAGATTGATCTGGATATATTAACGCTTGCCCTTTAATAGGTGTCAGTTACGCTGTATTCAGGATCACTAGTTTTTACACATACAATCTTTGCCAATAAGAGTTATGACAAGTGTGTTTAAAAAACTCCTTTTTATATCTTTGTCGATAAGTGTTATGACATTTGAGTTAAAAAAATTCCTTTTTAAACACATTCTATGCTGATGACTATCACCAGCACAACCACTCACTTAAATCGCCACATTGAACCGATAATAACAGGTTGTAAATATACAACAAAAGGGTATGCAGTTCCTCAGGGTGGAGAGCATGAGAGGAGAAAAAGCAGAGAGAGGAAAACAAGAGGAAAGGGATTGCTGTTGTCGGAACTAGGGTCCTCACACACCCAGCAAGCTAGGTGTCATGCTTCATCATATCGACCTGCTCTTCATCGGGTAGGCGCTGCAATACCCGATGGGTACCAATAAATGGGCTCTTTGGCGGAGATCTTTTATTCCTTACCGTATGGTGCACTGCGTGTGAGGGGCCTAGTGGTGTAGATGTGAGTGAGTGGAAGTGATTTTTAAAACAGGTTGGATAGTCCAAAATATGACTTTATTCAGCCTGACTATCCACCTGACTAAAAACATACGAAAAGTGGCAGCCTGCTGACATCAAGGTTCAGCTCAGCTATGCTCATCTCTGTAGGTCAACATGTTTCGTGCCTCGCGATCCTAGTGATCCTCAGCACTTCTTCAGGACCTAGTGTAAAGGACAAATTATCTACACAATGAGGGTGGGTGCGGTTGCTATCTACCAAGTCAAGTACTATGGGAACAGTCTCTCCATGTAAGTCGGGTAACGAAAATCAGTATTACTACCTGCTCCAGTCCGTGTTCGTAGCGGGCCGGGACATCCAGGTCGGGTGTCAAGTAGTATGTCGCCGGATTGGGCTGGAATACCTGCCCCTTGGTATTCGAGCCAAATCCGGTCCATATGATCAATCATGACACCTAGCTTGCTGGGCGTGTGAGGACCCTAGTTCCGACAAGAGGAATCCCTTTCCTCTTGATTTCCTCTCTCTGTTTTTCCCCCTCTCTTGCTCTCCACCACGAGGAACTGCATACCCTTTTCGTGTATAGCTTGATAGGGCATGTATGCTGGCCCTCCTAAAAAAAGCCCAGCAGACCCTTATTGTTGATATATGTAAATATACAACAGCCATTATGGACAGGGACGAAGGCTCACACATAGCTGGGAACTCCCTTGAGCAGCTGCTTCGGAGACGCTGTTTGATGCGTGACGCACATGCGTCTACACGCAAGCACAGAAGTTATCTTCCCCGATATGCTGGTAAGACTATTTAGTCTATGCCAGACAGACGGAGAGTAAGATCTGGATCTCCAGAGGACGGTAGAGGTACAGTGAGGACGAGACACCTTAGTAAGTTGGGGGGAGGGGGGTATCAATGGGCATTTGATCAAAACAAATGGGGCATTATTTGGCACTACTTATACTCCCACAGTGTGGGACTACAGGGTCGGCCCCCCCTTCGGGAATCTGTCACATGAGGATAACATATTGTAATTAGGTTTAAGATCTCTACTAATATAACATTGCTGCATTTTGATTCTAACAAGCGTTTGTGTTCTCTTTAAGCCTGACACCGCGATGCATGTATTGCACTGCCAGTGACTGAACCCAAGTAGGTTCAAGCTGCTTAGGGAGATGCTCCCGCTCCCCTAGTAGATATACCAAACATACTGCATGAAGGACAATGAGGTCTGTTTAAAGAATTAAGTCACTGTAAGATACATGACATTCAGAGATGTATTTTCCAGCATGTTTGAAACACATTGCATGACACAAGTGCTTTGCGCTGGCTATGCTCATACAATTCCGCACTATGTGCTACCATGTTGTCTCAAATAATGTCTTTCTTATCGTATCCACCAAAGACTATTACCAAGAATGGTGAAAATCGTAAGTTATGGACCTACATACCAGCACTGCATGCCTTATCGCACATGCAACTACTGGCTAGGAATTCAATTGTAACAATCCAGTCTTGAAAGAAGCCATATTGACCCTGTGGGCACTAAAGAATGGCTGAAACATGTAGACCTAGGACGTTGGAGATCATGATAATCTCACATCACATCCACAATCAGTGATTTTAATCTTACTCAAGGTGTCCATGAATAAAATAACCTTGAGGAGAGGATTACCTGAAGGAAGTTTTAATATGTTGTTTCTCACAACCTCACAAACAAAACCCACTCCACTGTAATTTTGGCATCGCAGCACTCTCAGATGCACTAGGCATCTCAGGTAGGAACCCTATGATGAAGCGTGCCACTAGCTAGTGTTAGTGGGAAAGATTCTTTTAAAAACCTATAGGTGTTTTCCTACATACTTGAGAGAAGGGCATTTTGAGGCTCTGAATCTTGGTAGCAAGCTTTTTTTTATTAGGTCGAGCTAAGAGTCAGCGCGCATGCGCTGCTCTGTCAGACTTTATGTAGCTACAATATAGGTTTTAACCAAGCACATCGACCACAACTCGCTCTCTACTGTGCCAATCAAAAATGCTGGGCCCCTATTGGTAAACTGCTTACCAAAGACCCTTCCCTGGGTGCTCGGTTGAGGCACAGGCAATTTAACTTAGAGAATATTTTTGTTTGCCATCCACCACGTTCCCTCCTTGCGGAACAGAGACAATATGGGCAAAAGCTCTGCATAAGCCCATGGCACAGAGGACAGGCTTCACATATGTGCGGGTAGACTGGATATACAATGTGTTTTCAAATGATAAACCCTTTGGTCTGAAAACCTAGACAGACATTCGAATGACTGCACTTTGTGTTATCTTACACCGTAGTAATTACATTCCAATAGTTAGATGATGTGAAGCGGAATAAAATATTTGGTAGAGTTTAGATGATGTACAGCAGTTGAGAAAGACTAGAAAAGGTGTCAGGCCTGTCCCATGGGCGTAGTGTTTATATCCAGAACCTACAATTACTTGAAGCGTGTCACTTCCGTGGGCATAACACAAGCCTTCTTGTGGGCGAGGTTGTGGTGTAAGTCTAAATCAGCTGACTTTCGAGCTGAGACACCAGCCTGACGTCGGCTCTACAGCCTGTGATTCAAAAATTGAATACATCATTGTAACTGGTGCTTATGTAAAGCGCACCAATATCATCGGCAGAGTTTGCGCTGTATAAAACTGAAAAAAGTGTCTCTTTGAAGTTACATAAAAAGCAGTGAAGGGTGGTAGTACTGCAGGTAAGTTATTTATCTTTTTTCGCCCTGAGAGTGAGGGCAAAAAGGGAGACCCCGATAGGGACCTGTCTCAGCACCTACTTTTAAAAACTACCGGTGCTAAGCACTGGCAGGACCTGGCCCACTTAAAGTCCTGGCCAGGAACATCAGGAACGCTGTGTTTGATCAATTAAACAAGCATGTTGTCTTCTGGTTCTTCCGCTTCCCATTGGACGAAACTGCAAAGTAGAACTAAGGGGCTTATTTGCAAGCCCCTTGCGCCACCACTCTGTCACGTTTTTCTAGTGCAGCGGTGATGCAATCAGTAATACATCTTCGCCATACCTACAAACGTATGCATTGGGTCCAATGCGTCAGTTTGTAGAGGCATGCTTCACATTATACGTGGGCTAGGTATAATGTATGCAGGCTAGGCGGTCACACGCAAAAAGCCATGTAGAACAGACGCAGTGAAAGGTAAATTTCAATGCGTCACTCTATGCTTACACTGCCTCAAAATTCCTACGCCTGCGTAGACCAGTCATAAAGAATGGCACAAGGCTTTTTGAATGGGACTCACCTATCTGTTGCGGCGCATTGCTGGAGTTGCGTCACTTTCAGGAGCAACTCCAACAATGCCTCACTTTTGCGCCAACAGATTTGTCAGAATTTCTGACAATTCTGTTAATCCTTGCGCCATGGAGCACTGTCTTGTAAATATAGTGTATCCATGGTGGCGCAAGGATATTTGGCGCTGGTGCAAGGAAACTGATGCATCTATGCAAGCGTGTCGGTTCCTTGGAAATGAGGCCCCAAGTCAATTAATATTAATTTCAAATAAACCCCGCTCACTCTATCCTTCATAGTTTAAGAGACCTTCTCCCATGTCTTTTCCCCTAAAACTTCATCTGTGGCAGCTTTTCTGCTAACTCCTTTGCATGGCCTTGTTTGGCTGTGCCATACGCAGTCTCACTAATGAACTGGCTTTTTAGGTCGTGCCTAGAGTCCGCCTAGCCCTAGCTAAACACTTATAAGGTTCCAAAGGCGAGACCTATTGGCTATGCCAATGCTTGTTGATTGTTCCATCTACAAAGGGAAAAGAAGAGAGTTTATTTTCATTTCTCACTCTCCTACTTTAATATTTGTGCCATAATATTACCTCATCTACTTTATTAGTGCATAGTCCTAACAGGACTAAATATTGAACGTCTTGACTTTTAGTCACTCAACTTATAGTGCAGAAACTAGAAGCACTTATAGAAGGTGCATAGACCCTCCAAAACCCCTAGAGGTAAGGCTTGGATTACAAGACTTACCTCTATTCAACAAAACTAGCTGTAACAATGATGCCTATGGGGCCAAGGTGCATGGATGGGGCCAAGGTTTCAGGCTGACAAATTAGGGCTCTAGGTGACCCATGAGAATAAATTGAGGCAATCACTACTGGTAAACCTAACATGCACTGAGGCATTGCTAGCATGAAACCTCTGAGCAGCTGAGGCAGTTGAGGCATTGTGGCCAAAGGTGGAATCCTAGCGTTATCCTCACTACAGGCTGGCCCTGAAGGCATCTCAAGAAATATGTGCTGTTGAGGAAGCCTTGCCTCAATCCTGTCTGCCCTCTCATGGTATAATGAGACAGAACCTACACAAAAAGCACAGATGTGACCATCTGCAACCTTCCGGGCAACCTCTAATGATCCATTAAGACCTGCTCCTTCACTAAACTGTTGCACAATCCTTGCTATATCTATCACACTTTCCACCACAACAATCCACATTGCAGTGATTGCCAACCACATTTCTCAAAAAGTGCCACTCCTTAACATACCCACGGCACCACACACTCACACTTAGGGCACTTATCACAGATATGAATGCCTCAAGGCAGATAAGTTCACACAGAGGCAGTGTTCCGAACTCACACCTATCATCACCCCTCCACACCACTCTCAGGGATATAACAATGTGAAACAGAAAAAGGATTAGGAATGAACACACCTCGTTACTTTTCCTCCCACTTCTCAGAAAGTTCCAGCTTATACACTCCATTGTCAACACTTACTCACTCTAAGATGCTGGGACACTCTCAGGGCTATGTACACCCACATGAACTCAGAGTACAGTGAGGTGTATCTATAACATCCACTATTACAGACCCATTCATCAGATACTCGAACAAGGCAGTTGATGCAGATCACTTGACTGGACTCCTTGGTGAACACAACTCAATTAACTCTCTTCAAACAACAGCAGTAATTTAATGGATTCCACCAAGAACAGATCAGCTATCCACTCAACCTATCCCAAAAATGCCTCAAATAAATACAAACACAGACTTCTAAAAGAACCCAAGGAGACCTTATTCGCTGATATCTACTTCTGCTCTAAAAAAGGTTGCCAAAAAAGAGATCTTATCTTTTACACATGATGCAGTGGAAGATTGGAAGACCTAATCAAGAATCTCTGCTGTGTATCTAATGCTACCAAAATTCCAAATGGCTTCAAACTTACTTACTCACCGTTGCCCAATTTCAATGCAGAGATTACAGCAGAAGTTACTGCCTCTTTCTATGAAAACGGCAACATCCTAATCCAAGCCTTGGATCACAACCTCAAAATCTTCAGTCTACACTTCTCCACCCTACGGAACCACTGAAACAAGAACCAGAGCATTCACACAGACAAAACCTCAGTCAATCCCTCAATTATCACTGTGTCAAAGGCCTTTCCCACTCCACAAGTGCTGCACTATCCTCACCAGATAAGCCATCAGTGTCCTCACCCTTCTACTCCCAATGCCTGTTCTAGAGCCACAACTTTCCAGCTCCTTACCAGATACCTCTCCCCCAAGCTATACTGACCACATCTGCACTGGAAACCCAACTCAAATCAACATTTCCAATACTCCAAATTAGCCCACCATTGATTCCCCCTCACATCACAAGACATCACAAACATCCAACACAAGGAAAGGCAGTCCTCACTGCCCACAGCACACTCAACTGGGATCTACTAATCTAGGTCATCCCAATTTCGTTTCTTTGACCTCTAGACCGACACACTTAACCCTCTCATTCCTCACCCCAGACGGAATACACCACCCTTACCACTTCGACTCATACACATCAGCAACTCGCTCTCATAATCCACATCAAACAGTGGAAGACACAACAACACTGAGGCCGACTTTTGCAGCTCTTCTAATCTCACATCACTAATGTACCCAGACTTCTCACATCATGACAAGGCTTACATGTACCCATCAACGACACCAATATAATGTGGGAGTGTTTTATGGACACAGGTTCTAGGGAAGGAGATCCTAGGGAGGAGCAGGCTATAGTTCCGTCATCCGCAAACTGGATGGGCATTTTGAGTTTGCTCATCAAGTCTCGCTCTAGTATATGAGGGAAAGTACAATAACTGTCCCCTCACACTATTCTCCCCTACCTCTAACTCAAAGAGGTTCCATGAAGGGGATCCCTGTCACCGTGCGCAAGAAACCTTGCACAACTACGGTATTTCTCGATAAGTGGACTATACCTTCCCTCAGGCATGACCTCGTCAACCCTGTGTCTATTAGGAAACCGGATGGTGTGTTGTTCACAAGTACCCTGACTGTTGGATCTTCCACTGATCGGTCTAGGGTGGACAGTAGGGTGTGTGTGCCTTTGGGTGCTGCTTCTGATTTGGGCAACAATTAATATTCACCCTTACTAGTGTTCTGACTATTGCAAAAAGGTGACAGCCGCAGGAACACCTCCGAAGCCACCTTGCAACTACTCTGTTCAATAGGTAACATGCTAGATCGTTTTCAGTGGGAGGGTGCTCAGGTTACATTTTTGTACTTCTTCCTAGTTTGCCATATGCTACATGCTAGGATTAAGGATCAGATGTGGTCTCTTACTCTCTGACGCGGCTTCAGGATGGACCCCCGTCCTGCGGATTCAGCAAAACTTCCAATTAATTGTGCTGTCTGCTTACCTTCCTTGCTGCGCAAATGTGAATCTGTCCAGGTGGGGTCCCTTCCCTTCGGATGCAGTCAGGTCCGAGATACTAATCTCTCCTGGCTGGCTCACCAAAATGTTGCTTGAATATGAATTTACCTTGAAATAACAAAAGACAAGAGGCCTTTGGCAAAACAGGAAGAGTTGGTTTAATTAAACACTTTGGCCGGGAGCACAGCTACAGAAGCGGCTCTGAGTACTGTCTCAAGTACAATCAATCTGAACAGGGTTTTATACATTTCTTTGGGTATCATAAAGTACTTAAGCAATCCTTTTTTGCTAAAATAATGCAAGACTCATTTCTGGAGTCATAAATAAGGCACCTGATGACAAATGCAATTGGGCCTCGACTGTGTGTGGACACAATGTGAGCCAGTGGGTAATGTGTCGAGATGTCCAGGCACTTCCTATACTGTATGTGCTGTGTCCTGATTGGCTATGTGTTCCTAACTTCATGTGGCATTTGGCTTTACGGTATTTGTGAATGCCGCACCCCTCTTGCCATGTGTGCTTTATTGGGGAAATCTCCCTGGACCGTTGTGGTGTTGCTGCGCTTATCTCGGGGATGGACCTGAGCTTCCTGTTCATGCGTTTGTCTGCCGGTTACATGCCACCCCACCTGTGATCTGTCATCAGTAACCTCAGGACTAGGTTGCAGAGCCTGCTTCACCATGTATTTCGGTGTCGGGTTTGATAGCAAGTTCATGATAAACATTGGCATCAATTCTATCTATATTAACAGGGCTATAATTCCAAAAAACAACCAAGACGCAACATGCTCAGTTCGATAAGGCTGTGAATACAAATTGATGTTTATAGGAGCTACATTACCAACACTTACATTATATTAATGACATCTCTGTGTATATCATAGGAATTATTTGTTTTTTTGGTATTGGCCTTTTTCACATAATTATTGATTTGCTGCATATGCTACATAATCCATCACCTCCTACATAATCAGCATCATTTAACAATACCTTATCACTTTGTTTCTAGCTCAAATGCACCAAAGGTTACTGTGCAGTGGAAGGTCCTCTGCAAAGTCTGACTGGTCCCCTTACTGCTGCTTATTGCTGTAATTGTGTGGTAACTGATACCAAAACGTGAACTTTTCCCCTGGTAGTATTATCTTACGTAAAAATGTCAAAATAATGAGGTTATACTATCACAATATGTGTTGCATTCTGATGCATAATTTAGTCAACCCTGCTGCATAATGTGGCCCTCTCCTGCTGCATAAATGCAGTGGCACCTGGTTATACTACCACAAACCGATGAAATGTACTCACATTTTTTATATGAACATGTGCGAAGTTCAGGAGTAGCTCATTTTCGGTTTGTATAAGCACACTAACTAGTGTATGTACAGCAGTTAATTTATCAAAACAATAATAGGTGCTGCCCCAAATTTTTCTTAGAAGCCCTTTGCCAAATGTCGTGGTTGTCCAGTGCCAAGGCTGTCTAGTCTTGATTTCACCTCATACCTCTTTACCATCAATTTACTCTCCCCGCACTTCTATCTCACTCTTGCAGGCTCCTGCTTGCTTCCCATTTCATTGAATTTCCATCTTTCCCTTCCCCCTTTTTGCCCCTTTTGCTGATTTAGGGCCTGATTATGAGTTTCAGCGGTCCTGGAAAGGGCGGCACGCCATCGCTCCTCTCCAGGACCGCCAAAAATCACTGCCACCCGCCCGCTACATTACAAGTTATTTTGTGGTCTGGCAGGCGGTGTGGCAGTCCCACAGCAATGCTGTTTGAAGGCTCATGGTGAGCCTTAAACAGCACCGCTGCAGGAACGCCAGTACACGTTCCTGCACAGGAAGAAATGCACCATGTTGTGCGTTCCTTCCTGTTCAGGAACTGGGGGTTCCAAATCTACAGTGGGGCACAGCATGTGCCCCCCTGCATGCACCCTCCTGCACAGGGGCAAGAAGGCCTGCTTTCTTTCCTCACCGAAAGCAGTTATATGGAGGAAGAATCTTAGTGATACCGATGGCGGTGCAGAGAGCCGTAAAATGCTTAGCGGTGGCTCAGGGCAATGCAAAGCATATTGCAGCCCTCAGACCGCCGCAGGACCGCCAGGGAATGCGGTTCCCTGGTGGTTGCAAAGGAGCAATGGCGGCACAACTGCCAAAGTCCTAATAAGGCAGTCGACCACCAGTGCGGCAGTAGCTGGACCACCACTGCCTCACCCCCGCGAGTCTGGCGGTCCTTGTACCGCCGGACTCTTAATCATGGCCCTAGTCTCGCTTGTTTTCAATCACAGTCTGATAGTTAAGTATAAGTGCCTGTCAACAAAAAAGAAAGCTGGTGGGCTCCACCTGCAACCACTGGCTTAAATTAATCACTGGATATATATGGTTTGTTGCCTCTTGCTAAGCCATTTCTTCGAGTGTCCTAGGACCACCAAAGCTTACACAGGATGGTATACATGGACCATCCCCTTCACCTTTAAAAATAAAATAAAACATGCCGACCAGATTATTCTCAGACTAACAGAAAGGTGTTTTTAAAATTGAAATATAACTTTCACTAAACTAAAAGAAAATGAATCTGAATAGTGTGACTTCCCCACCCCCCAGTCCAGCACTGTCCATATTTTGGATATTTGGTTGTAATAAACGTCCCCACAATTCTATGGCAGGACAGGAGGCTCAGATTATGCTTTTTCCATTTCTTTACTACAGACAGCAGCCAATAGGAATACAGTAAAGAAAACAGAAACTACAACACCCATGAACACCTGGGCTACCATAGAGACTGTATCCCTATATAAACCGGATAGAGGATATCACTTCCTCTTTCTTTGCTGCTTCGCAGCCGAGTTAAGTGTTCTATCTATTTCATGCTTCATGTCTGCTTTGTTTATGGCATTTAATGATTGTATGTTTTAGCGCTTGCTTCCTTAATCACTTTGTCAGCGCTCGTACGGCGCTCACCTGTTGTGTTGCTTACATTGCCGGTACTGTTTTTTCCTCCGCTCCGGTTTGCGGCGCTTCTGGTTCTGAGAGCGCGGGTCGCCTCTCATTGCACTCGGGCGCTCTGTGCCCGTGTTTTGCTGCTTGTGGAGTGGGAACGGGGCTCTGGAGGTCGCGCGCTTCAGTCGCGCGACGCTCCTTCCTGAACGTGTGCAGGCGGGCTTCTGCGCATGCGCAGAAGCCCTCTATGACGCTCCGCTTGTAGTGCGGTGACAGACACGCCGGAGGCAGCGTTTTGGAGACGCCTTTCGCCCACAGCCTGCCAGGGAGCCCCAAACTGACGCCCCTGCCCAGTTTAGAGTGGGGGTTGGAAAATTTATAGAGGCTTTTGGCCTAGAGTGGCGTATTCTTTTGCAAGCCGGTTCCCTCCACACTTTATTCCTTGTTTGCTTGCTTCAGGGCTTGCTTGGGGTTTTTCTGTCACTCCCCCTGTGTGGTTGCATTGTATTTTGGCCACTTGCGTTCTCCTCTGTGGGCTTTCAGAGACAATTTCCTATTCTTTATTGGTTCATTGTCATTTTGCTAAATTTTTTGTGATTATTTCACCATGGCTGAGTATGGTGAAGAGGAGGACGACTACTATGAGGTCGACAATGACCAGGAGTCCTTTGAGGACACGTTGGTGAACGCCCTTGATCAGGGGGTGCAACAATCAGTTAAAACTGCGCTGGTTCGCGCTATAGGCCCTCTCAAGCGTCATTTGACGGATTATGCCACCCAGCAAGGTTGGCTTCCTTCCGCCTCATCGAAGAAAACCAGTAAGTCACCAAAGAATCCACATTCTCAAGATTTTTCCAACTTGGCAAAAACTCTGCAATCGACCAGTATTTCTAAAAAGTCTTCTAAGGCGTCTCATACTCCTGATGATACGGATGATTCCTCTTCTTCTTCTTCTGACCCTTATGCGCCTCCCCCTGCCAAAAAAGCCCGCAAAGAGCATTATGTGGACGCTCCGTCCAGACCTCAAGTGTTAACTTTTGACCTGGCGGACATTGTCCACCCTAACTCTAAATCTTGGCTCCCTTCCGGTGAAGTTGCTGAATATGTTCAGGATCATATCAGAGAACCATTTGATCAGGAGGTGCGCACTCGTCTGCGCTCAGAATGTCCCCGGCCAGATTTGGCAGACAAGCTGGCTTGTACTCCGGAGGTGGATCCCACTATTCTGACTTACCTCAAGAAGTTTACCAAGGATCCCTCTAAGGGTATTGATCGTTCCTGGCGTATATGCCAGGATAAGCTTCTGGATTTGCTTGGTCCTCTGACCAAATTGCTGGATCTGGGGTATCTCGCAAAGCAGTCTAATTCTTCTATTGACCCTGATGATTTAATTGGTTGGGCTCAGCGAGCAGTGTGCATGTTGGGAAACGCCAATTGTGCTCTGTCCACGGAGCGTCGGCGGTCCATTCTTTTAAAGATGGATCCGAAATTGACAGAATTGGCCTCTTCGGAATCGGGCCATTTGGCTCAGGGTCTGCTGTTCGGACAGCCTTTTCTTAAAGAGCTAACAAAGTTCGTAGCAACTTTCAGTGGCCTGGATAAGGCGCAGAATTCTCTTCGTAGAGCTTTCCGTCCGGTTTTTGGGCGGGCCGGACGTTCTAGGGGACGTTCGTTCGGCCGAGGTTCTGGCCAGCAGCGTGGCAACCAGTCCCAACAGGGAGGTAATCAGTCCTTCACCTCAGGTTCAAAGGCTAATTGTTACCCCTCCCGTAAAGGTCGTGGGCAAGGCAATAAAGGAGGATATGGCAGAAATCAAGGAGGAAGACAGGAGTACTCCAATTCAGGTGAGGATAATTCCTTATTCAGAGGTTGTTCTGGGGGGCAGACTGCGTTTTTTTCTAGGGAACTGGCGCATGATCTCCAGCGATGCTTGGGTGTTGCAAACAGTTCAGGGTTACAGGATAGAGTTTTACAGCTCCCCCTGTCAGTCTCGTCTTCCTACTCCCCTTCATTTTTCCCTTCAAGATCAAAAGATCCTCTACGAGGAAATCACATCTCTTCTCGCAAAAGGGGCTGTAGTTCGGACAACACGCCATCCTCAGGGGTTTGTGAGCAACGTCTTCCTAGTGCAGAAGAAAGGGGGCGGAGCACGATTAGTTCTCAATCTCCGAGACTTCAACGGCGGGGTGGTCTATCGCCACTTCAAGATGGAAGGCATCCATCTACTCAGGGATCTTCTTCGCGAGGGCGACTGGATGGTTCGCCTGGATTTGAAAGACGCGTACTTGTCGGTCCCACTGTTTCAACCACATCGCAGGTATCTCCAGTTTCAGTGGTTGGGGATTTGGTACGAGTACACGGTACTCCCATTCGGCCTCTCGTCAGCACCTTGGTGCTTCACGAAGCTTCTTCGGCCGGTTGTGGAATTTCTGAGGGCGCGCGGTGTTCGTCTGATAATTTACCTCGACGACATTCTTCTGATGGCTCAATGTCCGATTCAGTTGCAAATGCACTTAAATTGGACGATGGACCTTTTGCAATCTCTCGGATTTCTAGTAAATCCTCAAAAATCTCTTTTGCTTCCCACTCAGTCGATCGAGTTCTTGGGATTTCTGGTGGATTCGATCTCTTGTCAGCTCCTTCTACCATCCCAGAAGATCAGGTCCATCAAGAGGGAGTTGAAATCACTCTTGTCCGAACGGAGTGTGTTGTTGAGATCGATTGCTCGGATTGTCGGCCTTCTGGCTTCCTCAATTCAGGCAATTTTTCCGGGTCCGTTGCATTACCGGGCCCTTCAACGGCTCAAGATCAGACATTTACAGAAAGGACTGAGTTATTCCGATCTGGTTCCTCTTTCGGAGGAGGCCAAATCAGAGATGCTATGGTGGCTTCAACACATGGAAGCTTGGAACGGGAAAGCCCTCTTCGGGTCTACCCCGGATGTCGTTCTGGAATCGGATGCCAGTCTTCGAGGCTGGGGAGCCCGTTGCGGGTCGGTGACGACGGGAGGTCGTTGGTCTCGCGAGGAATTGGATCTTCATATCAATTGTCTGGAGCTCCTGGCGGGCTCATTTGCGATCCGTTGTCTTGCCCCGCATGCGACGAATTGTTGCATACTTCTCCGCATGGACAACATTTCTGCGGTTCGGTACGTCAACAAACTAGGGGGGACGAGATCGAGACTCTTGGCGGAGATCGCCAAAGATTTCTGGCATTATTGCCTCCAGCGGAGGATCACTCTTATTGCGGAGTATCTCCCGGGTCGCGAAAATCAGGTGGCCGATTGGCACTCTCGGCATCTGCTGGATTTCAGCGACTGGAGGCTTCACCCCAGGGTGTTTCGGAGTCTCTCCCGCATTTGGGGTCGTCCGTTGATAGATCTGTTCGCTTCCCGCCTCAATGCTCAACTGCCCAAGTTTTACAGTTGGCGTCCGGATCCGGAGGCCCTGGCCACGGATGCCTTTCTGCAGCACTGGCCTCACCACCTCTGTTATGCGTTTCCCCCGTTCGCAATGATTCCGCGTGTGTTGGCTCGGACAAAACTCTTTCGGTCGGAGATCATTCTGATAACTCCTCTTTGGAGGGCTCAAGCTTGGTTTCCGGATCTGATGGAGATGAGTTGCTCGACGCCGCTCCTTCTTCCTCAGAAAAAGAACCTGTTGTTGGATCCCCTGCTCAACCCTCATCCTCTCATTCGGTCAGGTCAGCTCCGGTTGGTCGCGTGGCGGATTTCGGGGAACGCTGGCAGGTCTTGGGATTATCTGGAGACGCTGCAAAGTTTATCGGAGAGGCCTGGGCCCCCAATACCCACAAGCGTTATGTCTCCGCTTGGCGACGATGGGGTACTTGGTGTACTGAACGGGATTTGGATCCCGCTTCAGCAGATGTTACTGTAGTGGTGAATTTTCTCGCTTCTCTGGCCTCTTCAGGTCTTGCTTACAGGACGGTCAATTCTTTTCGCTCTGCGATTTCTGCGGGCCATGACATGGTTGATGGGAAACCTGTGGGGGAACATCCCTTAATTTCTAAACTTCTACGGGGTGTCAGGCTGGTAAATCCGCCTTGTCCCAAGTATGTGACTCTCTGGGATGTCTCCGTTGTTTTACGTTTTCTGGAGTCTTGGCCTGCTAACGCTTCCTTGTCCCGGAAGCAGTTATCAGCAAAGTTGACAATGCTTTTATGTTTGGTATCCTGCAAGCGGGTTTCAGATGTTCGGGCCTTGGACTTCGCGGGTAGGTCTTTCTCTCCGGACGGAGTCACTTTCACCATCTCTAGACGTACTAAATGTAATACCGCCTCTGTCACGTATCCTGCTTTTCCGCAGAATTCCAAATTATGTGTTGTACAATGCATAAAGGATTATGAGGTGAGTACAGCTCCTTTTCGGCAGGACTTGTCTGGTCAGTTATTAATTGCTTTACAAAAGCCCTTTAAGCCTGTGGCGCCTGCTACCTTGGCGCGCTGGGTGCGTTGGCTTATGTCTGAAG
The DNA here is from genome assembly GCF_964261635.1 of Lissotriton helveticus. Classification (NCBI taxonomy): domain Eukaryota; kingdom Metazoa; phylum Chordata; class Amphibia; order Caudata; family Salamandridae; genus Lissotriton; species Lissotriton helveticus. The sequence continues at coordinate 1,954,989,033 of NC_136067.1, forward strand.
CTGGAATTGATGTCTCCATTTTCGGAGCCCATTCTGCTCGGGGAGCCATGGCATCTAAAGCCTATTCTGTTGGAGTGACTTTGACTGATATTATGAAGGCCGCTGATTGGTCTTCCTATTCTGTTTTCAAAACATTTTATTTCAAGCCAATTGTTGATATTGCTTCTGTTGTGGTGGCGCAGCTTTGAACAAGCATAATCTGAGCCTCCTGTCCTGCCATAGAATTAAAAATTTGCAAACATTCGTGACAAGAATTTTCAATTCTATTAAGGACACGGAGGCGAGGATTATCCCACCCATATGTTTTCTCTGCATATTTTTACCGTATGCTTGTATATGTTATGACATTGTTCTGGTTTCTTTTATTGCAATGTCTCTTCCCTACCCTTAATTCCTTGGAGTTCCTTGGTTTTGGGATGGTGTGTTATGGCTCTGATTTTTCTTTCAGGATCTGATCAGAAGTAAGGATTTTACTGCAGTCCATTCTGTTCTTTGGCCTTCGCTGTTGGTTTCCGGACTTGTAGCTGTTTGCTGCGTCTTCCGGCTCCTTGGTTCCTGGGATTTCCTTCACCTGTTTTCGCCTTCCTTTGGACTTGGGATGTCTCCTGCTGGATGGCTCCGGTTCACTTGAGTTGACTTTTGACTTTTTTCTGATTAACTGTTACGCAAAGAAAGAGGAAGTGATATCCTCTATCCGGTTTATATAGGGATACAGTCTCTATGGTAGCCCAGGTGTTCATGGGTGTTGTAGTTTCTGTTTTCTTTACTGTATTCCTATTGGCTGCTGTCTGTAGTAAAGAAATGGAAAAAGCATAATCCTCGCCTCCGTGTCCTTAATAGAATTGAAAATTCTTGTCACGAATGTTTGCAAATTTTTAATTATTGCTGTCGTCACAGCGTTAGGCTCCTTGAAGCGGCTGCCTTGTTTGAAGGTCTGATATTGGCCATAAACTCGGTTTAAACCATGCTTTATCTTGGTCCAGGTTTCATTTAATCCTCCCTTTTCATTTGCTGGGACAACACTTACACGCTGCTCTTCCGAAAAGCGTGCCTATTAAATTGAAGATTAATTTTTTATTAAAGAATGAAGTCAGGCTGTGGCTCGATGGAGCCCGAGCTTATTATGTGCGCCCATCGCCGCTGTCAGCCCCATAAATACCACGAGGTACAGGGCGCATAAACCGTGCCTGACAACCTATAAACAAGGCCCAGGCTGTGATGAGCCTGTTTAGAAGCAGCGGCCAATCAGCGCTCGAGGCGGCCGAGGCTCGCGCGGGAGCCCGGCGCGCGTGCAGCTGTTTTATCTCCGTCCTCCCGGGGCCCTCCCGGCGCATCTCCAAACAAGACGTCAGTCCCTCTCTGGACGTCTCAGGACAGGGGCCGCGGTGCTCTCGAGCCCTGGCTCCGCCGGGATGACTTCCTGTGCAGAGATGAAAGGGTCTGCGCCTCTGCTCCGAGTTGAAGGGCTTGTTCTCCGTGGATGATGTGTTTTCAGATTTCTTACGCTATTAAAGCCATAGGCTATGGATAAACATGGTCATGCGAACTAGTTCAGAGCTCCGGATATTTACTATGGTTGCTGTGACAACGATACAAATTGGAAATTCGCTTCCACGTCAGACCTCTCTGCACTAATTTCTGTTTAAATTATGCACACCTATAGGAGATTGACATAAGGTGAGAAAGACGTGGCCATAACTATGCCATCACCGTCAAAAGGCAATGTTTTCCTGCAAGCAATCTTAGCTACTAAAGCCCTCAGGCAAATTTCCTTTTCACCAATCATTCTGGCCAAATTTGTCAAGAGTTTCTGGACCAGGCAGCTCCCTGGTGGTCTAATTCACAGAAGTTTCTGTGTACTAAAATGTTGCCTAGTTCGGGATTTCTGAAACCAACAGCTAAGTTTGTGCATTTTAAAAAAAGTTTGTAGGCTCCGTGATGTGCAAAGCTCATGAGGTTTAGAAAGAAAATGCCAATAGGTTTGGCATGTAACGGAAAGTTACACTTCATTCACTGGTGAGTTTAGAACTCAATATCTCTGATGCTCATCCTTGTACTCATGCATCTATGTATCCACCCGTTGACACAAGCTGACATTCACCCATTCATCCATCCACAATAAGACACAAATACAGGCTCAACAAACATATTTAAGATACATTAAACGAATAAAAGGAGAATAAAAGTCAAATTGCCACTGCCAAAATATGCAGACCTATGCTTTCACTGAAAATTAGTAAAAAACACAACATTGCAGTGGACAGCCATACTAGAATGGTACTTTGCAGTGCATCTTTCTTTAAAGATGCACATTGTTTTCACATGTAAGCCATCTTGGAATGGTAAGACAATGAAACACTATGCACAATACCATTCCAAGATGGCCACGCAGTTAACATAGTACTGGGTGGCCATCTTTGAACTGTATTGTGCACCTGGTATTACAGTTGTTCCGATACAAGATGACTGACGTGTTGCTTCTAAAGAAGGTTGCCATATTCAAGTGATAAAACTATGGTACCCCATGAACAGTTATATATCGAAATATCACTAACTAACATATCATCTGACAGAAATATCATGCCCTAAATACTTTCATAAATATCATCGTATTGAGTGTATATATTCTATTAATAACTCCAATGGGAAGACATTTTTGTAAATGTTATTAAGGCCGAATATGTGTGTCTCATGATATTTTGGTTTTGATATGCTGGCAATATATCCAATGAACAATACCATTCTAAGATGGTGTGAGATTGGCATCTACCCTTACACAGAATGCAAAAGGACAATGCTTAGTTCATCCTCTCTCTATACCTCCACCAATGATCACATCTTTGAAAACATGAGGATAGGTGGTAGAAGTGGGAAAGGGGAATGGGATAAGAGAGAAAACAGAGACACGGGACTCAACCCCTTCTGCTTTGTCCCTCAGCTTGATTAACGAGGTCTGCATAATGTGGTGAGTTTCTATAACACAAAGAAATATCCCAAGTGTTCTGTCTTTCAGCAAATTAAACACAATTCCAATTGTAAATAGATATACCTGAATACTATCTTTGTTTAACTTACACTCTGTAGTGAGACATGAAACTGAAAATCTGTGAAAACTGACCATAGGAATAAAGAGTACCTCCACACTGACCTATCTATACATAGAGACCTATCTATGCTTTTCATAGCTACCTCAAATGTTGCTATACACTCTCTGGGGAAAATGAGTATATCCTCTACTGGCAACCCGTAAACTCGAAAGATAACTGTAATCATTCATATCTTTATGTGCCTAGAGCCAAAGGTGGTATATTCCTACTGAAACCTCTGACATTTTTTTAATGGAAGTGTGAACAGAGGAATTTTTAAGAGCACCAAGCATTCAGAATGATTCAAGCTTGTTCCCTTCCTCAACACACCACTGAAAAGTCCCTACCTATTGCTAGTTTAATCCCAGTTTCAATAGTTCGAAAATAAATCATGCTCAGTGTTTCAACTCCTCAAAAGTACAGCTTTAAATATTCCTCGTAACTCTGCAGGGAATGAAATCCCAATTTCATTAGTTCAAAAAGAGCTGAAGTTCATAGTTAATTTCTATTACATTATGAATTAAAATAGTTATCTGCACCCCTTAGTGATTAAAACCCTAGCTTCAAAAGTTAGAAGTTAGTTCAAATTGAAGCTTCTACTTCATCAACAAAACAGATGTGGGATACTTCGCTGTGACCCTGTTAGTGATACACACAACCTGCAACAGACAACTGGTCTGAGCGAAGGGAAATGCAGAATCAAGCAACAGCTGGAGCAACTTTGTGGAAAGAAAGTCTAGCAAAGATGCAGTCAACCATCAGGCAAGTTATACCCAGTAACCTGAAATGGGTAGCAGCTCTGTGGAACATGCAGGAGTTTGGCTTGCTTGGAATCTTAGTTCATTTCCAGATCTCTGCCAACGGCCCGTCCTCCATGCCTGTGCCACCTCAGCAGTGCTTTAAATGGAAAAAATAAGTGCAGGTACTCATAAAAAAACAGTGGATTGGGGGTTGAGTTTGGGGCGGGGCTATGTGTTTTACTTTTCTAAGCTTTGTATTGCAAAACATATGCATGCCTTGTAAAAATGTCTAACCATTAACATAGTACTTACCTAAGTTTATGGTTATAAAACAAGTGATTATCAATAAATAGCACACTGACAAAACCGTACTAGTGCTGCAGTTTAAAAAAAAAAAGAAGTATGAATGAATTAATTTAATCTAAAGGGCAGGGATTTTGTTTCATGCAAATCCCTTTCATTTAAATTGTTGATGGGTGAAGATTTGCGGGCGTTTAAAACAGTGCGCATGCTAACAAGCTGCAAGCCCTGAACCAGGTGACCCACACTTGTGCCTATTAGGTTTTATGGATACCTTCCAACCCCCTCTGAAAGACACCTGTTGTAAATATGATTTTGCTTTTACAATAATGTGTAATCTGTTCTTCATGTCATTGATATTTTATCACTTCTAGAATACTGTGAATGTTCTCAGTTGTATTCTCACCCAGTTGGGATTCCAGTCTCTGCAGTTGGAGCCTGGTCAGATGGTGGGATGCACGTTTGTCTCTGTGCTGCGAATAAACGTATCATATCTTCATAAGAAGTGTCTGCTGGATTGATTCTTTCATCGACAACATTTTGGCGGAGGTGTATTCCAGTATTGCAGCGGAGGAAAAAGGAGACAGAAGACAAGCAGTGCTCACACCTTAATCGGAGTCACGGCGTGCGAAGCAACTATTAACCAAGGTGTGGATTATTTGTCCAGAGAAACCGCTGTGAGAACTTGTAAACACTGAAAGTGACATGACATGGTGAGCGTATTTTAAACTTAAGCGCGAGCGCAGTCTCGGTGTGAAAACGCATCAGCTGATTAGGAGTGTTCTTGGCAACAGCGTTGTCAAGGAGTTACGTAGCTTGTGCGAGCATTGACGACGTGTGTCCTTAGTAACAGCGTCGCGCCTCCAGTGTTAAAGCGCATAACCTAACAACGAGCGTTCCTAACAACAGTACGTGAGGGAAGAAGACGTTTGCCGTCACTCAGCGTACTTGCGTAGGACGTCGGCGGCCATCTTTAAGAAGTAAATTAATGCGCATTAAGAAAGTCTTCAACTTGTTGTTAAGAGCTTGAGCGGTTATCTCTAGAAAGCTGTTTTGACGCGTTTTTTGAATCAACATCGGTGGAGTATGCCGAGTTCAGCAAGCGTTATTGAGTGTTGTTATTGAGTGTTGTCCTCCACGGTGATACACTCACCCTTGTGTTGATGACATCTTCTTCACAAAGAGGACATTAAAACAAAGAGAGGAGAAGACAGTAAGACAATTTTATATACAGCGCATAAGTGGTCAGTACATGGATTGGTTATGTTACAAATCAAATCTAGAGCATATTCATTGAGGTGAAAATGTTTTCTTTATAATTGTTGTGTTCTGGTGGGGTGACAGTTTTTATAGCTACATATATATATATATATATTTTTACAGTCAACATTCTTAACCATAAGTTAATATTTTATAATTCTCCTATGTCATTTGTTAACTGTTGAGTGTAAAGATGTCACAACAAATTAATGTAGCTTTGCCCCCTCAGTTTTTAAGTGAACCTGGAAATCCTATAATTTCTTGGGAAGATTGGATAGCTGTGTTTTACAATTACATAGAGGCTTTAGACGGCGAAGACTTTTCACCTAAGAGAAAGAAAGCGTTGTTGATGACCACTTTGGGGAAGGAAGGACAAATAATATTTAAGTATTTGCCTCAAGTTTTACCTTCCAGTAGTCAGTCCGCGCTGGATGAATTCAAGGAGGCAGTTTCCAGACTGGAAATAAGATTTGCGAAAGAAGAGAACCTGGTCATGAACAGGTACAAGTTTTACAAGAACAAGCAACGTGAAGAAGAGTCTATTGACGATTTTGTTGCCCGGTTACGGAGTTATCTGTGAAATGTAACTTTGGTCAGATGGCAGATGAGTTAATACGTGACCAATTGATTGTTCAATGTAATAATCGTAAAATACAGGAGAGTTTGTGGGCAGCAAAAAATCCAACATTAAAAGTTGCAATAGATCATGCTAAAGTAGTAGAGGAATCTGAAAAATGCATGAGAGAATTGCAAAAATGTGGGTCTGAGCAGAAAATTGCTGAGTTATCTGATAAGATTTCATTAAATAGTGACAATAATGATAACGAAGGAGGGGCAGTAGCCTTAGTTAGGGAAAAAGGTTATGTCTTGCAGAATTTTTTTTTTTTAGCAACAGAAGTCAAAACAAAGTTTGTTCGAGGTGTGGCAGTAATGCTCATAACTCCGATGCAAAATTTTGTTTTGCGAACAATAAAGAATGCTTAAAGTGTGGTAAAACAGGGCATTTTGCTAAGATGTGCAGGAATAAGACAAAAGTCAAAGTAGCTGTAGTAGATGATCAGAATGAGTTAAAAAGAGATATGAATAAAATTTTGGTTTTAGAAGATACAAATGTAAGTGTATGCCAGGAAAGGAGAGAAAAGCGTCCCAAGGCAAAGTTTGTCATTGATAACAAAAACATCAGTCTTATGGTTGATTCGGGTTCAAAATGGACCATCATTCCTGAATCAATGTTGAAACAAGTCTGGGGTAAAAAGTCACTTTTAAGTAGTGACATTTCTCCCACAGGCTATCAAGGGGAGAAGATTGATCTGCTTGAATACTTTGAGAGTAACATATGTTTTAAGAACAGAACAACAGTGGGGAAAGTGTATGTATCAGTAGATGGTTCACCCATTGTAGGTTGGATGCATCAATACGATCTTCATATTATAGTCAACCCTAGAGCGGAAGAACAAGTAATGGTAATTGATGATTTTAGTATAAATGACATTTTACAAAATTTTAAGAATGTTTTCAGAAATGAGTTGGGGATGTTGAAAGGATATGTGCATACAATTCTGTTGAAAGAAAATGCAATTCCAACCCAGCACAAAGCTAGAAGGGTGCCCATTGCAGTAAGGGAGAATGTCAAAAATGTCAATAAAGAAATGCTTCAAGGGCGGATAATTGAGCCGGTTGAAGCTTCCACGTGGATTTCTCCAGTGGTTATCACACAAAAGGCTGATAAAAAAATTTGATTTTGTGTGGATCTGAGATCCTTGAATAAAAGTGTTGTAGCTGATGTCTTTCCGTTACCTAATATAGGTGAACTGGTTACAACTTTGCAGGGAGCTACATTTTTCAGTAAGCTTGATCTTAAGCATGCATATCACCAGATTCGTCTCCATGAGGAGTCAAAACATCTCACAGCCTTCATAACTGGTGAGGGAACCTTTCAATTTACCAGATTACCCTTTGGTCTGATATCTGCAGCTAGCGTCTTTCAGAGGATGGTTTCGGAATTTTTCAAGGGTATAGGGAAAGTGCTATTTTTTCAGGATGATATCCTGATATTCGGAGATACTATAGTTGAGCATAATGAGGTTCTTAAGCTTGTTTTATCTTACACTGCGCAAGGAGAAGTGCTCATTTCTAGTCCAGGAAATAGAGTATTTGGGCTATGTACTCACGGCAGATGGGGTTAAACCCAAGGAGAACTTGTTTTCAGCGATTGAATCGGCCCCGTGTCCGGTGGACAAAGATCAATTGAGATCCTTTATGGGGTTGATTGAATTCTATGCCAAATTTGTGAGAGATTTTTCAAGTAAGACTGCTGTTTTGAGGGGTTTGCTAAAAAAGGTGTAAGGTTTGTTTGGGGTGCAGAGCACACAAGTTGTTTCAACCATATTAAAAGAGAATTGTGTGATGCAAAGGTGTTCACGCCATTTGATATTAAGCGTACTTCGATTCTTATGGTAGATGCAAGCAGCATTGGTTTAGGTGCAGTGCTTTTACAAAGACATGGGAATGAAGAGAAGACCGTAGCCTTTGCCTCTCAACCCCTAAACTCTTCTGAACAGAATTATTCGGTAATAGAGAGGGAGGCGCTCGCTGCTGTCTGTGGTACACACTACTTCAGGACGTACTTGTGGGGTACCACATTTTTGTTGCGATCAGATCATAAACCTTTAGTGAATGTGTTAGCTTCTGGTGGTGCAGGGAAGGGTTCACCCAGATTTGAGGAAAGTCAGGAAAATGGTCAGGCGATTTAGTCGATGGTTCTTAAGTAATTTTGCCCGGCGTTAAACCCCTCTAATACCATACGAAGTTTATCAAATAAAGAGGCAGGCGCTGGAGACAGGAAGACAGGAAACAAGTTTTATTCCGACGGAGCAGAACACATCAGATCGGACAACAAGGTATCGTCTCGAGGTGCTCTCTAGCAGTCTCTCTAAGGCCTGGCCTTTTATACACTGGTTTATGACATGTGACCGCTCTTTATTACAATAAAGACATTGTGAAGTAATGAAAAATGACATCCCCGGTATCCCCCCAGTTCCGGCTCATTCCAACACGTGGCTACAGTAGAGGTCCTCACCCCCCATACAATAGGAGGGGGCTATCACGCAGCTGAGTGTTCCGCCGATTCCTTTGGAATGTGTGCGCCTGATCGGGTCTCAGGGGGTGGGGAGGTCATGATCAATAGTAGCTCCTTTGAAGAGGGGCGAGTGCATACAGTAGTGGGCAATAAACTGTATCCTCAGGCCAAGGGATGACCAGCGGTCCGTGCAGACAATCGGGCTTAGAGGAAGGGGTCATCAAAGGAGAGATATCCATGAAAGAAAGGATCGGTGTGGACAATCGAGCATAGAGGAAGGGTTTATCAAAAGAGGGGTATTCATGGGAGGAAAGGAGGTGTTGGTCAGGCGCAGGGTGTGATTCCCAGAGACAGAGTCATGCGGAAGAGGGGGGTTCATGATTTGTGCATGTGAGCGCGGGGGCAGCCAGGGTGCATGGGGGATGCTTGCAGGGTCGGGGAAGTGCGCTGATGATCGATCGTGAACAGGGAGACCATGGTACCTAAAATGGCTGTCGTGTATGTTCATACGTGAGTCTGAGGGATGGGCAAGATGGCGCAGATGATGTTCAGTTCACGAACTAAAATTCCACAGTCCTCCCTTTTAACATGTCTCGCCAGCTTGTCAATTCGGATCTATCCCCATAAGATCACGTATTTCGATCTCATAGAGGGGACTCATGTGCTCAGTTCTAAAGTCCAAAGTCTTAGGGCACATACAGTTAGAAATGAGTGAACACAAAGGTGGCAAACATTGAATACCTAAGCAACACCCACACAGTATCACGACTGGTATCAGTATAAATGTAAACAACCTCCATCCCCAGTCCTTTAAAGTGTCCCAAAACCAGCTTCCAAGCGACCATCCTTCTTGCTCCTGGTGAACCTCTGAGGCTAGTCTGTGGAGGTGTTCGATTGCTTTGTAGACTGAAGGCGAGTTATCTGGCACGTAGGTGCAACAGCTGGAGCCGATGATGCGGCATGCTCCTCCACGGTCGGCCAGAACCACATCTAGGACAAGGCGGTTTTGAAGAGCCACCAGGCGGACTGCCTGAAGCTCAGCCGTGTTGTTAGCGAGGATGCCAGCCGTGATGTTAATGGTTGTTTCTACTGCCTGAGTCAGGTGTCGGATAGCGCGGCTATTTGCCATTGGGCCCCACAGAGGAACAAGTCCTTTCACCGCATCCAGGAACTGTGCTCCGGTGGAGTGGGCTTGTCCAATGTCTCCGGCGCGCTTTTGCCGGTGATGGTAGGCTGGGGCTACATATGTGGGGGGAAGAATGAAGGCGATGTAGCACGTACCCCTCCAACCTTTCGGGAGCCAAGTGTAAGCTTTGATGCCACAAACAAAGTACATATTCGGAGAAGTAACAAAGGAGGGGGGATCAACTGAGACCAATGTTCTGGTGATACGGCAGGAACTGCGACCCACCAGCTGTGTTCCCTGGCCTTCGAGGCACACGAGACCTGTGACATTAATGACGGACAGGGCCACAGTCAGAGTGGCAGCCGTTCGCTTCCGCAGGTGGGAGAAGGTGGGTCTAGCTGGATTGTGGAGCACTTGCATCTCAACTCGTTCTTTGGCAGGGATGTTCATATGAAAGGCGGAACCTGAGGTCACAGGGCAAAAGGGGGCAGACGTCCTTCCTGTTTTGTTCAGCCAAAACCCATAGTAGAAATGTGACACTGTTTGACCAGAAGCGGCGTTGACCTTGTGGCTTTCCTGCAAGAGGATCAACCAGGCGAGGCAGGAGCCATGAACTGAGAAAGGAGAAGGGATGAAGGGGATGGAGTGTCCAGTGGCATGCGGGAGCAACCCGCAGACCCAGCAGTTCGTGGCATTTGCAGCAAGGTTGTGCTGGTGCAATAGTTGCACGAAGGAATTGTTCCAGAACTCCTTACGCCTTTCTCGGAGCTGAGGCGAAAGGGAGATCAGGTGATGCTCTTTCATGGTGGTTGGCTGTGCAGTGGTCAGCAATATCTGATGAGCGGGCGTGCTGTCCTCCAAGATCCAGAAGGAAGTCATGAGGAGGAGGCAAAAGAGGAAGAGAATGAAGAAGGCGATTGTCTTTGATTTGTGCAAATTGTCAGTCTTTGGGTTCCTGTAGTGGGTATTTCCTGTTGCTTTCATCATCTTCTTATCTGGCGCTTCCATCATCTTCTTATCTGGCGCTTCCATCATCTTCAAGGTGCTCGGTAGTGGGCAGAACCACAGACTTAGTTTAGCTTCTCTCCGGGTAACCCTTGGTTGTTTTAGGCCACCGTTCTGAGATTTTAACTTAGTCCGTGGTCTACTTAGCCGAAGCTCCCTCCTTTCGACGCAGGAAATACCCTTCCCGGGATGGCACAGTGGGATCAGAGAATTTTGCAAGTTCAAGTGCCTCGGTATCAGGATAGCAGTTCAACGATGGCCGGTCTTTGTTCAGGAGCTCTTCTTGGGTGTCGACGTTTTCTGTCGTGGCCAGGGTCGAGGAGACCTTCTTGCAGTGGTGGGCGTGCAGCCAGTGCCTTTTTCCCTCTACTCGAAGAGCCGTCCGAGTGGTGATCAGTACTTGCCAGGGGCCCGTCCACCGGGGTTCCAGACTCTTTGCCCGTTGAAAATTCCGGACTAAAACATAATCTCCCGGTTGGATATCGTGACCGGGACCCCTGGAAGCATCGGGGATGGCCTGCTGCACCTGTTGATGAATGACAGACAACGTTTTAGTTAATTTGCACAAATAATCTGACAGCAGGACGTCGGGGACGTCGTGAATGGATGTTGGTTTGGGGGCAGTCCAGAGGTTCATTGGTCGCCCGAACACAACCTCGTAGGGGGTCAAGTGGTGCTTAGTGGGAGTGGAGCGCATCGATAGCAATGCCAGTGGGAGGGCATCTGGCCACTTAAGTCCTGTGGTGGCCACTATTTTTGACAGTTTCAGTTTCAGTGTAGCATTGTGTCGCTCAACTAGGCCAGCGGATTGGGGGCGGAAGACCGCATGGAACCTCTGTTTTACTCCCAGCCCCTTCAAGATTAGTTGGATAACTTCAGCTATGAAGTGGGGGCCATTGTCGCTCCATAAAACTCGACAAAGGCCGTAGCGAGGGAAAAACTCTTTCAGTAGTACTTTGGCAGTAGTCATGGCAGTGTTATCACGGGTTGGATAGGCTTCCACCCATTTGCTGAAGGCGCATACAATGACTAATACGTACTTCAAGCCTTGGCATCTCTCCAGCTAGATGTAATCCATCTGGAGGACCTCAAAGGGGTGATCGGGGATCCCAAACCCTCCCCGGGGTACAACAGTTCCTTTCCCGGGGTTGTGTTGTAGGCAGATAAGGCACTGCTGGACCAGGCGTTTGGCTGAGTCGGGGATTTTGTTGTTGTGCCAGACTTTGGAAATGAGTTCAATCATGGGGGCAGAACCTATGTGTGCAGGGGAGTGTGCCATAGTTAGTATGGGGATCAAGTATGAGTCAGGCAGCAACCATTTGTTTGTGTCTTTTGTCCGCCAGCAGCCTTCATCATCCTTTAGACCCACCCGTGCCCACTCAGTCAGTTCGTGAGGTGTGCTGGCCGACTGGATGTCCCTAATCGTTTCCCTAGCGTCAGTCCATTTTTCTGCTTGTGACCTGGTCACATATATGCGTGTCGTCGTCCTATTCTCAGCTGTGGTTCGGGCAGTGATGTCGGCCAGTGCGTTTCCCTGTCCAACTAAGTCCGTCACCTTCTTGTGTGCCTGGCATTTGATCACTGCTAATCGTTTGGGGAGGAGAACTGCTTCAATAAGGGCGGAGACTAGATCTCCGTGAAGGATGGGTGTGCCGTGGGACGTCAGGAATCCCCTTTCCCTCCACAAGAGCCCAAAATGATGAACCACCCCGAAGGCATACTGGCTGTCCGTGTAAATGTTCGTCGTGGTTCCTGCTGCTATGATACATGCTCGTGTGAGGGCAATTAGCTCTGCCGCCTGTGCGGATCGTTGCGTGATGCGGGCTGTTTCAACCACTGTTCGGGCTGTCGTCACCGCATAGGCAGCTGAAGTGGTGCCGTCTGGGAGTTTGATACAAGAGCCGTCTACCCATAGCTCTCCATCAGGGTCTGTAAAAGCAATGTCTCGGAGGTCAATTCTACTCCTGGTCTGTTCATCCGTGAGGGTCACACAGTCGTGTATAGGGGGCGCATCGGGGTCATTTTCAGGCAAGGGCAACAGTGTGGCAGGATTCAAAGTTGTGCATCTCTTCATAGTGATGTGGGGTGCAAGTAGAGTCAATTCGTACCCCGTCAGTCGTGCACTAGTCAGGTGTTGGGTCTTGGTCTGGTTCAAAAGGGTGTCAACTGCGTGGGGTACTAACACCGTGAGAGAGTTCGAAAGTACAATTCCCTCACTCTGTCGGATAGAGACAGCAGCGGCGGCTACTGCTCGAAGGCAGGCAGGTAAAGCTCTGGCGACTGGGTCAAGAGTGGCAGAGAAGTAGGCACAAGGGCGTTGTTTGGAGCCTATGGGCTGAGTTAGAACAGACAATCCGCTTCCCTCCCTTTCGTGAGTGAAGAGGGAGAAGGGCTTGGAGTAATCTGGTGTTCCTAGGACGGGTGCCGAGCAAAGGGCATCCCGCAACTCCTTAAAGGACGCTTGGCATTCGGGGGTCCAAGGGAGTGGGAAGGGAACATCTTTGGCCAACAGGGAAAGTAGGGGCTTTATAATGAGACTGAAATTTGGTAACCATTGTCGGCAAAAAGAGGTAAGGCCCACCAATGAACGGACTTGCTTCTGTGTTCTTGGGATGGGGGTGTCTAGGATGGTCTGGATTCGGTCGGGTGTAAGTTTCCTCCCTTCTTTGGACAGGAGATGGCCTAGGTATGTCACTTGAGGCTGGCAGAACTGCAGTTTCTTTTTGGAGACTTTGTGGCCATTCTCCGCAAGAAAGTGCAAGAGTTGGATAGTGGCCGTGATTGCAAGTGGAGTGGTGTCGGCCGCCTAAAGGATATCATCGACATATTGGATCAACACCACTCCATCTGGTAGCTGGACGGCGTCCAGCTGTCTTTTGAGGGCCTGGCTGTAAATGCTGGGACTTTCAGTGTAGCCCTGGGGAGCTCTACAAAATCGGTACGAACGTTTTTTTAAGGTGAAGCCGAAGAGATAACGGCTGTCTGGATGGATGGGGATAGAGAAAAATGCATTCTTGAGATCAATAACGGTGAAGGTGGTGGCAGTGGACGGGATGAGGGTCAGGATGGTGGTGATGTCTGAGACTACGGGGTACTGTGGTACCACCACTTTGTTGACTTCTCGCAGGTCGATGATGAAGCGGTACGCTTTCTCATCTCCCTCACCTTGCTTCTTAACAATGGGTAAGATAGGGCTGTTGCAGACATTACTAACCACTTCCTCTACCACTCCGGCATCTACCAGGGACTGAATAATCGCTACCAATGCCTTCTCGCCTTTGGGCGATATCCGGTACTGTGGGAGTTTCGGGAGTATTGCGTCTGGTCGAACAGTTATGTGCACAGGGTCGATCATCATTCGTCCTACATCCGAGTCGTTTCTGGCCCATAGGTACAGGGGTAGGGTGTCGAGCAAGGTTAGGCCAGCATCAGTTATAGAGTACATATGTCGTGCGGGGCGGGATCTGGACATGCTCGGGTTGTCGTACAGGATGACTCGGACTCCATCTGGGGAACACCTAATAGTAGCTCGGAAATGTTTTAGTAAATCAATACCCATAATGGCGTCAGGGGAGTTGGAGGAGAGCAGAAATGTTGTGTCCGTGGGGTTGTTTCCTAGGTCAAAGGAGATAGGTACAGACAGGGGATTAGTGGAGGGCGTTCCATCGAAACCTATCGATGTAATGTGTGAGCCAGACAAGGGTGCCCTTGGAATCAGTCGCTTTGATAATACACTACGTGTCGCTCCGGTGTCTACCAAGAATGGAGACTTTGTACCCAGGACCTTAGCGGTGACGTAAGGACCTTGCTGGTCAACACAGAGCTTGACTGGATCCCTCCCTTGCCCCTGGCAGTCCTATGCGAAGTCGGGAATGTTCTCACTGTCAGATAGTTGGTACTGGTTCTGTCGGGGACGGTCAAATGTGTTCGATCTTCCTGGTCTATCGCAGTTGGTGTCATTTGTGTACCCCCGCCCCTGCCCTCTAGTCCTGGGGCCATTCGTCATGTCCCTCGTTTCTTTATTTTTAATTAGTTCCAGAAGAGCCGGACATTGAGACTTCCAATGTCCAAATCCTCTGCAAAATGCACACTGATTATCTTCTATGTCCCTACGTCAAGGGTAGGGAGTGGGTGTGCGGTCCTTTGGGGGTGGATTTCTAGGGGCGATTGATTGATAGCTCCCCCTGTGTAGTTCTTTCCCGACTGCCACCCCTTGTATCTGGGCTATCATCACCCTTTCTTTCAAATCTTTCTTCTTTCTCTCGGTTGCCCTATCATTCTCATTCTTTTGGTGTTCATAGTACTGAGCCATTTGGAGGATAGCGGCGGGTTTGGAGGCCCCCCAACTACTCTCGCTCGTTTGTAACTTTTCGGAAACCTCTCGTGACAGACCCTTTACATAGTTTTGCACAAATAGGTGTTGTCTGGTTGCGGTGGTCATGTCTTGGCCACTGTAGTCGGAGAACACCGTTTCAAATCGGGAGAAGTATTCTGATACGTCTTCCTGGGGTTTCTGACGGCAAGCCGTGACTATTGACCAATCTACCTTTTTCTCTGGGATCAAGGTTTTTAACTTCTGAACTATTTTGTCCGGGAGTTCCAGTATGTCTTTTATCGGTTTCCTTCCGGGCTCTCGTCGCCTATCTAGCTCACTGAGTTGATTCCAGGTATGTCCAAACAGATCTGTGTGTTCGGCTTTCCGGATTTGCTTCCACACGTCAGCTGGCAGACATAACCCGAAAAACAAATCAATGTCTGCTAGAGTCATTATCGTTGAGCCCAATGCTGTGCCTAATTCGGTGTAAAATGCTGTCGGGTTCTGCCTTAAATCAGGCAGGGTTTGCCTAAAGGTTAAAATATCTTGTCGATCCCATGGTTGGTAAACCCAATTGTACACAGCCCTTCCTTTTGCATCTGCGTTGTTGATATCGTTGTTTGTTCCCTGACCTCTTGGGGGAACCCAGTAGGGGGCGGCTTCTCTGATAGGCATCATAGTGTTGGCTACTTCTAATGGGGACTCAGCCGTTTCAGGGACTGTGATCTTAACCTCTGGTTTCTGTTCCGTGAGGTGGCGGAAGACTTCAAGCGTTTGCATGAAAAGGTCCGTCACATCGCGTTCAGTCCCATCTCCAACATCGATCTTTCTATATAGAGCCGTCAGCTTAGCAGGGCCCTTAGTTTGATACCTATCCTCATATGCGTTCAGGGTGTGGTAGCTGAACCGTAAAATGAAATGCCGTCTGTGGCTACCGGCATGTGAATTGTGCATATCCATCGTATATTCTTCGCTCTCTTTCCGTTCTACCAATGTCTTTGCTATCTTGCCAATCCCATCCCGCTCGTCTTTGCTCAACCTATTTGGTCTGGCCGTTAGCTGCTTGCTAGTCTCGAGTTCATCTGATGTTGTTACCAATGTGGCTGGTGCGAAGGCCGTAAGAGCCGGGGCACTAGCGCTAGGGTCACCCTCGCCCGCACTCAGAACTGGTAGGTGCTGTGCCAGTGGCTGGCAGGGGGCATAAGGAGGGGGCATGTAGATAATCGGAGGACCTAGCAGTAACTCGTCGTTTGCCCGTTGTTTGGAGGGCATCTCCGGGTAGAACGTAGAGGGGGTCCTAACAGGGCATTGGCCTGCCGACCCTGATTCTTGCGTTTGTCTAACTTCCTCTCTCCTTCTTATTTCTTCATCTAGTTCCTTCGCTGCCAGGTGGGCTGCCTTTCGTAACTCTTTCCCTATTCTTGCTTCTTCTTTTTTTCTTCGTTGCTCTGCTTCTTTGCGCCACATGCCGATACTATCGAGCATGGTGGGCGTTGCCTTATTTATTCTAACAGCTGCTTCTAGCGCTTTTATTTTATGATCATCAAAGGAACCTATCAGTGGCCACTGACTTTCGGGGTCCTTTTTTGTATATTTATGCCATAACTTACTATAAGCTATAGCGACTAGTCCTTGTTTAATGAACATGTCCTTATTAGGGGTGCCTTCCAATGGAGCTGGATGGTTCATCTCTAATAAGCGGTCCGGGTTGTTCCAACTACCAATCAGTGGGGAGAAGACAGGCATGACAGATTACAACGGGGGAAAAAGGTCCGCACTACCTATCTCTCACTGTTTGCAAAGACTAGACAGAATATGGCTATTCTACGTTATTTACAAGCAGAGAACCTCAAAAGAACTATACTCCAAACAATCTATGTTCGGACAATCAATCAGTGGGGAGAAAAATAGGTACGACAGGTTACAATGGGGGACAAAAGTTCGCGTTACCTACCCTTCACTATCCGCAAAGGGAGATAGAATATTCCTATTCCTCCCCATTTGCAGGCAGCGAATATCTCAAAGAGCGACAATGCAAATACTAGTATTTCAATCAATCAAACAATCAATCAATTCGTAATTCGTCGTGTGTCACGACCTTACCCGGACCGCATGGACAGTTTCTCGTCTTCCGCTTTCAGCGCCCGATCGTCCTCTACTCTCTGCTGCTACCGTGGCACTCCTGATGGTTCCCAGTCAGGACCGTAGATCACTCGGGAGAGGTCTGCTTGGAACCAGTGAAGTTCGGATGATCGGCTGTCAGACGAGGGTCTATCGGACAGGAGCTCTCCCGATCGTTGCAGTCGTTCACTCTGTCGTCGGGACCTCTCCCACTGGATCCACGTGTCGCTGATGGGCCCCACACTTGGGACGCCAATTGAGGAAAGTCAGGAAAATGGTCAGGCGATTTAGTCGATGGTTCTCAAGTAATTTTGCCCGGCGTTAAACGCCTCTAATACCATACGAAGTTTATCAAATAAAGAGGCAGGCGCTGGAGACAGGAAGACAGGAAACAAGTTTTATTCCGACGGAGCAGAACACATCAGATCGGACAACAAGGTATCGTCTCGAGGTGCTCTCTAGCAGCCTCTCTAAGGCCTGGCCTTTTATACACTGGTTTATGACATGTGACCGCTCTTTATTACAATAAAGACATTGTGAAGTAATGAAAAATGACATCCCCGGTATCCCCCCAGTTCCGGCTCATTCCAACACGTGGCTACAGTAGAGGTCCTCACCCCCCATACAATAGGAGGGGGCTATCACGCAGCTGAGTGTTCCGCCGATTCCTTTGGAATGTGTGCGCCTGATCGGGTCTCAGGGGGTGGGGAGGTCATGATCAATAGTAGCTCCTTTGAAGAGGGGCGAGTGCATACAGTAGTGGGCAATAAACTGTATCCTCAGGCCAAGGGATGACCAGCGGTCCGTGCAGACAATCGGGCTTAGAGGAAGGGGTCATCAAAGGAGAGATATCCATGAAAGAAAGGATCGGTGTGGACAATCGAGCATATAGGAAGGGTTTATCAAAAGAGGGGTATTCATGGGAGGAAAGGAGGTGTTGGTCAGGCGCAGGGTGTGATTCCCAGAGACAGAGTCATGCGGAAGAGGGGGGTTCATGACTTGTGCATGTGAGGGCGGGGGCAGCCAGGGTGCATGGGGGATGCTTGCAGGGTCGGGGAAGTGCGCTGATGATCGATCGTGAACAGGGAGACCATGGCACCTAAAATGGCTGTCGTGTATGTTCATACGTGAGTCTGAGGAATGGGCAAGATGGCGCAGATGATGTTCAGTTCACGAACTAAAATTCCACAGATTGGCAAGGCTGGCTTCAAGGTTGCAGGATTTTCAATTTGATTTGCATTTTATTCAGGGTTGGAGAAACATACAAACGGACTGTTTATCCAGGCTTCCAGTTCAGGAAAAAAAAATTGGTGATGTTACTTCAGGACCACAGGAGGAAGGTGCTGTTGCTTTCTTTCAAGATGTTATATCTCTTGGTGAGGGTTCATTTTTAAAGGAAGAGTGGTGTTCTGGTATGGAGAAAGATTTGATTTTACAGAAGGTTGTAGATCTTATTAAAATAGGCACCAGGCGTGAGAGTACGGTAGAGCCATCTGTAAGACCATTCATTAAGGTGTTGGATGAGCCGTCGGTCTCTAATGGTGTGGTTCTAATGAGGGGGGACAGATTTGTTCCACCTTATTCCTTAAGACACAAACTTCTCAGCTTGGCTCATGAGGGACATCTGGGTCAAACTCTCACTCAGCGTAGAATAAAAGTGAATTTTTGGTGGCCTTCTATTGATTCAGATGCGGTGTCCTGTGCTGAAAATTGTGGTTATTGCAAAGAAGGTGAAAAGAGGCTAAAGATAGTGGGTGCCCAAGGAGTGGGGAAAATATCCTCATCTGATCAACAATGGCATAGTATTTGCCTGGATTTTATAGGGCCAATGGATGAATTGCCGTTTAATCAACGTTTTGCAATTGTGGTGGTAGACAATTTCTCTAAATGGCTCACAGTTAGTTTTGTTAGAGAAATCACCACTGACTCTACAATTAACTTTCTCAAAGGGGTTTTTATTGATGAAGGTTTCCCTTCGGTTCCCATAACTGACAATGGGACACAACTGATGTCTAACAAAATGAAAATGTTTTTAGAAAGTTGTGGTATAACTCACCATCGGACCAGCCTGTATAACCCACAGGGTAATGGTATTTACTCCCGCCTCCCAGAGGACCCTCCCTCCCGGCTCCCTTCTTAAGGGGACCCTGCTCTACGTTCGGGAGCGACCATTGTGCCTTCCTAGGCATGGCCGCCCCCACGCTCCTTCTGCTGCTCGTTCCCGCCTCCTGTGAGCCTTCAGGCGCTGCCTCCTGCATTTCTTCCGCTGCAGGCGACCCAGCCACCGCTGAGCCGCCCGCACTCGCGTCCCTGCTTTCCCGCCGCTGCCTTCCCTGCGGCCCCGCCCCCTGCCAGCCGATTGGACAACCCGCTCCCGCCTCCCAGAGGACCCTCCCTCCCGGCTCCCTTCTTAAGGGGACCCTGCTCTACGTTCGGGAGCGACCATTGTGCCTTCCTAGGCCAGGCCGCCCCCACGCCCCTTCTGCTGCTCGTTCCTGCCTCCTGTGAGCCTTCAGGCGCTGCCTCCTGCATTTCTTCCGCTGCAGGCGACCCAGCCGCCGCTGAGCCACCCGCACTCGCGTCCCCGCTTTCCCGCCGCTGCCTTCCCTGCGGCCCCGCCCCCCCACCAGCCGATTGGACAACCCGCTCCCACCTCCCAGAGGACCCTCCCTCCCGGCTCCCTTCCTATGATGCCTCCCCGCACGTGCAGCGGTCACGCGCACCGGACGCGCCGATTGTGCGCCAAAGGCGCGCCAAAGGCAAGCCCGTGTGCGCCCGTCCGTGCCAGGACCGCGCCCAGTGCCAGGACCCCTGGCCCCTGACGATGCCAGACCACACGACGGACCTACGATGCCGCCACTCTCAACGCACTCAATGCCGGCCGGAACCACGCCTGCTACCGAGCCACCTCGAGACGCACCCACGGACCCTTCACCTGCTGTACCTGCAAGTTCACCTGCCTCCGAACCTGCCCCACACTCGCCAAGCCAAGTATCAGCAGCAACCACTTCAAGTGCATCCTGATCAACACCCGCTCCGTCCACAGACACGCCGTGGAACTCTGGAACCTCCTCAACGCTACCTCACCGGACGTCGCCTTCCTCACGGAAACCTGGATGAACGCCTCCTCTGCACCCGACATCGCCATCGCCATCCCGGACGGGTACAAGAACATCAGGAGGGACCGCGCCAACCAGACCGGAGGGGGCATCGCCATCGTCCACAGGAACACCATCCGCATCACGACCGACTCCAACGACACCTTCGCCGCAGCCGAGCACCTCCACTTCCAGATACACACCGACCCAAAGACGACCCTCAGACACACCCTCGTCTACAGACCTCCGGGACCACGCACACAATTCAGCGAAGACATCACAGACTTCATCAGCCCACACGCCCTCCCCTCCGCTGACTACATCCTCCTTGGAGACCTCAACTTTCACCTGGAGAACAACAAGGACCACAACACCGCCGCCCTGCTGGACAACCTCGCCAACCTCGGACTCAAGCAACTGGTCAACACCCCCACCCACTATGCCGGCCACACGCTTGATCCAGTCTTCTCATCCAGCAAGCACATCACCTCAGCCACTCCACCGGACTCCACTGGACCGACCACAGCTGCGTCCACTTCAGCTTCAGAAGAACCACGACCCACCACCACCCACTTAAGATCGCCCACAGAAGCTGGAGTAAGATCACCACCGAGCAGCTCACCACCTCTCTCAGCCAGAACCCACCCGCCAGCGCAACAGACCCCAACGAAGCAGCTCGGAACTTCACACAGTGGCTGACCGCCTGCGCGGACAACCTCGCACCACTGAAGAACCCTGTAAATGTAAATGTAAATGTATAGGCATTTATATAGCGCACTACTTACCCGTAGGGTCCCAAGGCGCTTCGACCGCTGCGAAACCCTTCCTGGCTTCCCTGAGAGATGGTCCCTTAATGGGTATCTCCAGGGTGAGACCAGGCATCCCCGGCGGTCTGGTGGGGCCGTTAGTGAAGATGAGGCAAGCTAATGCCCAGAGTTGCCGAGTGTGAACGCTGATCAGAGTGGGCACCGAGGCGAGAGAATTATCGAGTCCGCTGACCCTGGTCCAGAAACCTGCCGCGCCGGGAATCGAACCCTGGTCCCGGGCCGTCCTCTGCTCTCGGGTCTGCCGCCTCTAACCAGTGAGCCACACTACTTCACATCCTCCACAACCCTCCCAGCAGACCCAGAAGCAAGAAGGCATCCTGGTTCACCGACGAACTCAAGGACTCCAAGAAGACCTGCCGCACCCTCGAGAAAGCCTGGCTCCTCCACCGGACCACCGACAACATGACCGCCCTCAAACACGCTACCCGCAAGCACCACCAGCTTATCCGCACCACCAAGAAAAAATCCCTGAAGGAACGACTGGACAACAATACCCACGACAGCAAGGAACTCTTCAGCATCGTCAAGGAGTTCTCCAACCCCAGCACTGGCAACAACGACATCACTCCGTCACAAGACCTCTGCGACTCCCTCGCCTCGTTCTTCCACCGCAAGATCGCCGACATCCACAACAGCTTCGGCGCACCATCCACGCACCCAACCGTAGAACCAATGCCCCCCACCGCCACCCTCCGCACCTGGACCACGGTGACCACCGAAGATACAGCAGCCCGCATGATGAACACCATCCACTCCGGATCTCCGACCGACCCCTGCCCCCACCACGTCTTCAACAAGGCCGACTCCACCATCGCACCCCAACTCCGGAACATCATCAACGCCTCCTTCAACACCGCCACCTTCCCGGAGAGCTGGAAGCACGCCGAGCTCAGCGCCCTCCTGAAGAAACCAACAGCGGACCCCACGGACCTCAAAAACTTCCGCCCCATCTCGCTCCTCCCTTTTCCTGCTAAAGTCATCGAGAAGATCGTCAACAGACAGCTGGCCGCCTTCCTCGAGACGAACGGATCCCTCGACCCCTCGCAGTCCGGCTTCAGAGCCAACCACAGCACCGAGACCGCCCTCATCGCAGCCACCGACGACATCCGGACCCTGCTCGACAAGGGGGAAACAGTGGCCCTCATCCTCCTGGACCTCTCTGCTGCGTTTGACACTGTCTGCCACCGCACCCTAGTCCAGCGCCTCAGCAATATCGGTATCCAAGAGAAGGCACTGGAGTGGATCATCTCCTTCCTCGCCGGAAGAACTCAAAGAGTCCGCCTCCCCCCATTTCGCTCCAAGGCCACCGAAGTCATCTGCGGCGTTCCGCAAGGATCTTCACTCAGCCCCACCCTGTTCAACGTCTACATGAGACCTCTTGCAGCCATCGCACGCCAGCACGACCTCAACATCATCTCCTACGCCGACGACACCCAGCTGATCCTCTCCCTCACCAGGGACCCCAACACCGCCAGAACCTGCCTACACAAAGGGATGAAAGACGTCGCCGAGTGGATGAAGGACAGCCGCCTGAAACTGAACTCGGACAAGACGGAAGTCCTCATCCTGGGATCTTCGCCCTCCGCCTGGGACGACTCCTGGTGGCCCCCAGCCCTGGGCACCGCACCCAAGCCAACCGACCACGCACGCAACCTGGGCTTCATCCTGGACTCCTCCCTCTCGATGACCAGACAAGTCAACGCCGTCTCCTCGTCGTGCTTCAACACCCTGCGCATGCTTCGCAAGATCTTCCGCTGGATCCCGACTGAGACCAGGAAGACAGTCACCCAGGCACTCGTCACCAGCCGACTGGACTACGGAAACGCCCTCTACGCCGGAACCACTGCCAAGCTACAGAAAAGACTCCAGCGCATCCAGAACGCCTCCACCCGACTCATCCTGGATGTCCCCCGACGCAGCCACATCTCCAGCCACCTGAGGAACCTGCACTGGCTTCCCGTCGACAAGAGGATCACTTTCCGGCTCCTCACCCACACACACAAGTCTCTCCACGACCTGGGCCCCAAGTACCTCAATGACCGCATGACCTTCTACACGCCCACCCGCCAGCTACGGTCCACCAGCCTCGCCCTCGCAGCCGTACCACGCATCCGAAGAGCCACCGCCGGAGGAAGATCCTTCTCTTACCTGGCTGCCAAGACATGGAACTCCCTCCCCATCCACCTCCGGCTGACCCAGGACCATCTCGCCTTCAGGAGACAACTCAAGACCTGGCTGTTCGAGCAGTAGCATACCCCTTCCCCTAAGCGCCTTGAGACCCTCCTGGGTGAGTAGTGCGCTATACAAATGGCTTGATTGATTGATTGATTGATATTTGTGAAAGAGTGAATAGATTGGTGAAGGGCATAATCCAAATGACATGTGCTTTGGGTTGTTTTTCAAATGATAAGGTTCAGGAAATGGTTTGGGCATATCGCTCTACTCCTCACAAGCATGATGTCAAATCTCCATTTGAGTTGATGCGGGGTAGATCTCCGGGTACCAAGTTGACACCGTCTTGGTTAAAGAACCATAATGTTAGTTTCTCTTCCCAAATGGTGACAGATAAGTCTTCTGTGTCAATTTTGGTGGGAGATCTTGTTAAGGTTAAAACCTGGTAGAATCTCAAAGGGTCGCTCAAAGTTTAGAGGTCCATTTAATTGTATAACAAGTGTTTCCACATTATTTTCTCCTGGAGAATGGGGAGAAGTGGAATTATCGCAGAGTTGCTTTATTTCAAAAGTGTCCTGATGCCAAGCCTAGCAATGTAGCTTCTGAAATGCTTTCAAATAGTAATGGGTATAGGTTATCTACTCAAGTTAATGTGAATGCTCCAGTTTTGTCAGAAATTAGGAGGGAAGAAGGTGATGGTGATGCCTCGCATAATCTTGGTGTTCAAAGCCAAAGTTATATGGCTCAAAATAATTCCTCATCGTACAATGGTCTGACAAATAACAGTGCTATAAGTTCACAAACTCGTCGTCCACCTGTTTATCTGGATGATTATATTTGTTGATTCTATGATGTATCATTTTAATTTGTTTTCTTTTAGGTTCCTTTCTCAGTGTACCAAGGGAGAGAGATGTGTTGTAAATATGATTTTGCTTTTACAGTGATGTGTAGTCTGTTCTTCATGTCATTGATATTTTATCACTTCTAGAATACTGTGAATGTTCTCAGTTGTATTCTCACCCAGTTGGGATTCCAGTCTCGGCAGTTGGAGCTTGGTCAGATGGTGGGATGCATGTTTGTCTCTGTACTGCGAATAAACTTATCATATCTTCATAAGAAGTGTCTGCTGGATTGATTCTTTCATCTACAACAACACCCTACAGCGATACTCCACCTTTTCTGTCCAGAGAGGCACACGCAACTCTGTGTTCTACTGAAGACAAGCTGCTCTGTTGGCCCAGGCTTCAGCTCCATTTGAAAGGCACTTTAACTCATTGCAGGCCGTGCAGAAAGAGCTACCAAGAATGGAGGTCAGGAGCGCAGCACCAACCGCATCAAAACCGGGCCATAATGAGTACCGTTGCTCTCCTTTTCCGAGGAAAGGTCCAGGCACTCAAGGGGAGAAAATATAAAAGTGCCGGTACTCAGTACCGGTGAGTACCGGCCCATTTAAAGCACTGTACATCAGTCTATCCCTGATTGGTGTTGACTGCAAAACACCCAACACAAACCAGCCTGACACACTGCCTCCATGTGTACTAATCCCACACAGCTGTAAGCAGCACTTCCAGCACAAATAGCCACACAGTTTACAAGCATTGGCTTCATGGGATAAAATGCACCACAGATTCACATGTGATTCACAAGTGAGTGGTGTGATCACACTGCTTTGGGATCTACTGAGCACACAAAGAACAAACAAAACAGAAAAAAGAAATTATATAAAATGAAAGTGGGTTTTTAAAAGGAGAGAAGGAAAAACTTCAGTTCTGGCCCACTATCGATGGCACTGACGCTCACTCATTTTCAGTCGGATATGCATTTGTGATCAAGTCAAATATCGCTAAAAGGGCAATAGAGCCAATGACTGAAGTAGCTACACTGTTGCTCCATGTACAATCTGCTATATTCATAGACACCTGTCTATAGACTTGCACACAATGTTATAGCAAGTCACCCATGTAGGCATATTTTCTTTATCGTATGCTTATCACAATAAATAAGTGAGGCCTATTGATTTTGTCATACATTTTTATGAAATAATATGGTATCTTACATAACTTTCCCCATTGGCTTCTTACCGTACCTAGCTCCAGCCTACCTGTTAAAGATATATTTTCTTACAAGACCACCATCAGGCACCATCAGGCACACAATAATACAATTTCTAATGTATACAATATTTAATTTAATATTCAATGCCTCCTACTTCTGGGTATGTCTGAAAGGATAACCAACACTAAAACCCTATCACAGCAATCTGTAAGATTTTTTCTAAGAAAATACCTATGTAAGGTTAATGACATAGTGTAATATCAATCCATGCTTAAATGCCTAATGGTTGGAAGATATGCTTTTTACAAAACATAAGCCAGGCCAACTGCCTTTGTCAAAACTTGTCATTCTAGACAGATCATACCCATTGCATCTCATATAACCTTTTCAAATGAACCAAAAAAAGCCAATAGTTTTTATCATTGGCTTCAAAATTATGAATTTATCATTGACTTATCACCAAAACCAATTCAAGCCTGATTTATTAAGCCTATGTTTTTCCCCGCAAAGAAAAAAAGAGACATATAGCCGATAATACCACAAATATGTACACAATTAAATTTGGTAAAACGAGATACAGCCCTTCCTCAGAGCGTATTGCAAAAATGATCAACGTCAAATTATCTAGGCACGAGGTTTGTTGGAGGGGATAATCAACCCCAAAACCTTAGCCTTTGTCTTTATCCTGTAAGATTCCATGTAATAAAATATCAACTGTAATACAGGGTCTTAATAATCCTTCCCTAAAGGCCTATTGGTTTTTGGCACATGCTTCTGACAAAACAGGGCATACTGCAATTGTCATACATTTTTTAAATAAACCGAGCAGTCCTTTGGCACCTGACACAACTTTTTTCCAATGAACCAATCAGGCCTATGGCCCTTATCATTGGCTTGTTACCATAAGCAACTCAAGCCTGCTGATCGAAGAAAATCACTGTATATTAATTTTAACACAGAGAAATAATAATCTGCCCTTAAAAACCTAATGGTTTTATCATATTCTTTTCACAATAAATAAGCCAGGCCTACTGCATTTGCTGTACCTTTTCTTTATAAACCTGTCAGACCAATGGCATCTGACATAACATTTCAAAATGAACCAATCAGGTCTGTAGCCTTGACCATTGGCTTGTCACCATATCCTACTCAGGCCTGCTGCACTGAGCATGAGATCTGTGAAAAGGAACAATATTTACTCTTATTCAGTGGATGCACAGACCTCCAGAGCAATATAGCGTTTGTAGAGAGAGAGTGCAACATATTGATGGAGCCTGTAAATGTACATATATAGCGCAAATCACCGACACGGTATCTAAGCGCTTGCTTAGGGAACCCATCCTGGTATTCCCCTGTGAGATACCCTGGCAGGGTGTCCACAAGGTGAAAGCCAGGCATCCCGCCGCGAGGGGCTGTAGTGGAGATTAAGCAAGCTATTGCCCAGAGTGACCCCGTGAGTTGAGTAGGCACCGGAACAAGAATTATCGAGTCCATGAAATTTTTGAGCCCGAGACCCGCCGAGGTGGGGAATCAAACCCTGGTCCACGGCCGATCTCAGCTTCCGGGTCTGCCGCCTCTAACCACTGAGCCACGCTTCTCCACTCTGTACAGTTTCTTAAAGCTCTTTTACTTGGACCACATAAAGTCTGGTGACAGCTGATCTCTCATACCAGATCCAAAAAGAAGTGTTTTAGTCCTTTTCGTGAATGGAACTGCGTGGCTACTGCCGTAAAATGCCATCTTTGGACTACCATCATTTCACAGCCATTTTCTCTTGCCTGGTGTCAAGTCCTACCCATCTGAGATACAGGGGTATATTTACAAGGAGTTATCGCCACCAAAATGTCACTTTTTCCAATGTTCTGGTTGCGTTATTTCCTTTGCGTTATTTACAAGGTAGCGTTAAGCCACACGCCTTAACGTTACCTTGTAACTAATGCCCCTATTCATGCAGCACTTAAGAGTGAAAGTGGCGTGCAATGGGTGTTGCAGTGGGCGTTCAGCCGCAACACCCATTGCTTTTTGACGTTGCCCCATATTTACAAGGTAATTTACAAGGCAGCTCCAAATATAATGCCAGGAAATACCTGGTCTTAAGCAGGCGATATGAGAAGAAAAGTTAATTTCTGCTCGTGTTTTGCTCTTTCCATAGAAACAGCAAATCTCCTGTACCTTCCTGCATATAACCTTCCTGCACATAAACAATCTTTCCTGCAGCGCAGGCACCTTTGCAACATGGCACAAGGGTGCATGCGCTGGTGCTAGGCAACTTTTTTGGCACCAGTGCTAGGGAAAACGAAGAGGTGCGCTGCATTCCTGTCAGTACAGCGCATCCATGCGTTTTAAAACTGACAGAGCGCTGCGTTGAACATTTCAGCGTAACACTGCGCTCCGCCAGTTTCTAGTAAATATGTCCCAAAGTTTCTTACTCCATAGTTCACTTGTTGTACACCGACTCCGTATCATCTCTTTCACCTCTGTTCCTTTCACCACCCCACAGCCAGAGACTATCCTGCAGTAGGAAATTGTCACTACTTCAGGGCTTCATGCGGAAATATCACCTTGTACAAAATCAGAAAACATTGCCAAGGGTTCGACTTCCCTGTAAAAGTACTTTACCGACTCTAGCCAAGGTTTGCAAGAAAAGGCTTTGCAAATGGAATTTTCACATTCTGGTTTAGAGTGAATCTGGACAGGGGAATTTTAAAATGTAAAGATGCAGTTTCATAGGCTGAAAATCCACCAGAAATGTGAAATTACTGAATTTGAGAGTTTGGAGCAGAATTGTGAAATGTTCTGTGTGGGCACTCTGTAGAAGTGGGCGAACCCCCACAAATGTGCACTTTTGTGTGCATTCACATCCCATTTTCAGGTAGACTGAATATCTCACACTGAAACACATGCACCCTTAATTCTAAGACAGTAAGGAGTAAATGCCATTTCAGGATCGTGAATGGTAAGGTACACAACTTTTTTAAATTCTTTTGAGAAAAACAGTTGTCTCTATGGAAAATGCATTTTCCAGGTAGTGAAAACAGCACTAATGCATATCTACACATCATTCAAACATGCAGAATTTAGCACCTGTTGGAAATTCAGTATTAATACATTTTGGGTCAGATGTACGACTATCCATTTTCGTGAGTCACAAATTGTGTCGAATTGCGACGTAAAATTTGCGATTTGCTAAAGTGAATGTACAACAGCATCTCAGACACAGTTTGCGATTCCCAATGGGGTCGCAAATTGCATGTCTCATCAATATTCATGAAGCAAGCGCAATTTACGACCCCATTGTGAATGGCTAGCACTCCCAGGGATGGTGGCCTGCTGGGGTCAGCAGACTACCATGTCTGTGACTGCTTTTTGAATAAAGCAGCTGCAGAGTCTCCCTGATGTGGCTGACATTCCTCCCCACTGGAGGGATGCAGATGTGAGCCACAGAGTGCATTATAAACCCCAAACTCACCAATGCTCCCCAGTGTGAGGCATGCCAATGTGACTTTCTAGTGCTTAATATGTTACAAAAAAAGTGCCAGTGCTCTCATCAGGAGGCCACCACAGCTTTCACCACACATTGCCCCCGCCATGCTGGCAATGGTAGTAGCAGCACAACTACTAACCATCACAGTCCTACAAGTGTGACAATTCAGACTATTCCAGGCCGCCAAAGCTATAAGAATAGCTTGAGCGGCAGGTAATGGTTATTTTTTTATGCATATTGAATCAACAATTAACTGTTGTTGTGGTCATCTCCAAATTAGGCAGAAAGCGCCACCTTGTGTGCTGAGCAGTGAAAGCCACCGGCTCAAATTAAGCACTGCAAATGCCAACATAACGTGACATAGCGTCTAACCTCCCCTTAGATGACATAAACCATCTTCACTTTAGCATATGTGGAGAAAGCATTGAATATGAGATAAAATATTTGAAGTACATGTTTGTATTTCAGTACTAATACCTTTATAATATGTACACGTCACTAATAATTCTCCTGTGCCACCGTACATGACATGTAATGCGCGATGCAATGCAAGGACGTTCCTTTGTGCTAAGAAACTCCACCATGTGAGCAAGGCGAGCGAAAGCCAGGGATTTTTCTTGAAAATCTTGCCACCCAGTGAACCGAGGGAGCGCCCAAAACCCTTCCCTGGCTGACTACAAAGTCAAGGCCCGTCCATGGGCTTCAAGGCGCTGAGCCGTGAACCACGGCCTTGACCATGAACCCCTCAGTGGGATGAAAACAAAGTCAAAAGGAATTTTCCATTTCACCACGAGGCACGAGCCCAGACAATTGAACCAAATGAGGAAACACGTGCTGCCTCCTTGTGGGCGGGGTTGGTAAGTAGCTGGGCTGCTGCATTTTGAGAGCACAGGGGATGCTGAGCCAGTTACTGTGGCAATGCTTTATATATCCCAGCAGAGTAATATATAAAAAAAATATAGAGTACAAAATCTTGTCGACTATGGTACATGTAGGTCAGAACACTCCTAAATAGTCAACGAGAAGTCTCCCATGTAAAGTAAGTAGGCCAGATGTACGACCTTTTCTTGCTGCCGCAAACGGCCGCAATATAGGGTAATAGCATGAACAAATGCTATGTTGCGAGTCCCTGACTCACAAAATAGCATTTGCGACTCTCGCTATTAGGAAGGGGCGTTCTTTCCTAATAGCGAGTCAACATGCTATGTACTAGTGTTTTGCGACTGCATTTGCGACCGCAAAACACTCGCAGTTTACCACCTACTTTAAGTAGGTGTAAAACCACTCGCAAAGGGGAAGTGGTCCCCAGGGAACCCCTTCCCCTTTGTAAGTATGTGGGGAAATCTTTTTTAAGGGATTGCAGGGGTCCCAGAGTCCACTGCCTGCCCTTAAGAAAACGAAACTAAAAGGTTTAATTTTCCTTTTTTAAATGCATCTCGTTTTCCAGGCTGCATTTAAAAAAAACATCAGCTTTGTTAAAAAGCAATCCCAGACTTGGTGGTCTGCTGATCCCAGCAGGCCACTATTCCTGGGAGGGGTAGCAGTCCCAATGGGGTCGCAAATTGCGAGAGGGTCATTAACATTAATGAGCCTCGCAATTTGCGACCCTATTGGGAATCGCAAACAGTGTGAAATACACTGTTGTACATCGGAAATTGCGCCTCGTAAATTGCGACTTGCAAAAGAGTAGCAATTTGCGATGCACAATTTTCTTGGTCGTACATCTGGCCCAGTGTGCTTTGTGTCCCATCATATGACAGATTGTGTGGGGGAGGGTTCTCTACTCACTTCAGTAGTGAGTCCAGGTGCACATGTCCTCTTGCACTTTCCATTCCTTCGACAGCAGATGCCACTGTACTGAGTGTAAACGTATTAATGCAAACATTCCCGCATGCGATTACTTACACTGGCGTCACTACTTCACTCTGAGTAAATATAATCTCTGTAATCTGAGGGACAGCCTCACAGCCCTGAGTTCTAAGCCTGTAGCACATCTGGAGCTTCAGGCTCTCTACATGTGAGATCTGTGTCACCTAATGCATCATTCTGCTGTCTGAGACCCCAGGTTTAAACCCTTGTAGCCTGAGGGATACATTTGCTGTCCAGACTTCTGTGGTACACGTGAGCTCTGTGCTGCCCGAAGTTTGTGCCTGTGAAATATCTTAACAACCAATGCTCCAAGATGTGGGCTAATGAGGTTTCTGTAATCTCTAGGATTGCTTCCTGAGCCTTTAACATATGTATCCTTCTGTCCATCATATACTTCTTGTATATACTGTTGCTATGTATTTGTGCTTACTCCATGTAATTGTATTTACTACATGCGTAACTCGTGTAACTGCTACTTTGCCAACTCTGATATCTTCGGGTCGAGTTAGCGATATATAAAATTCAATAAAAATAAAAACAAATGTGTAAAGTTAGGGATGGCTGTACTATCTGAAGTCGGAGACTACCAGATCGGTGTTATCAAATGGATCGTTCTTTTGTTGCCGAAGCTAGGTTATACAAATTATACACCAAGGAGACGTTTCACGCACCTGTAACCTTTTCTTGGCTCATGGGTTAACTATGAGCCTGAGCCCAGCCTGTTTTCAGGCAGACTCTATAAGACCTCTATAATTTCATCGGTCTAGCATGGGCGACCAGTGCCTATAAGATCTTTGTAACCTGTGGCATAGATCGGTATGAGTATGCACTTAAAAGATCCACGTGACCTGGAGGTGCCTTTACTGTCAGATCCTCCAGGGCCTGTTGCCAGAGGCAGTGTCTATAATGTCTGGAGTATGCAGCCTGGCTCTGTGGTCCTAGTCTGGGCCTGCCAGACCCCTGTGACTGGAGGCTGCTTCAGTAAGATGTTAAGTCTGAAGGGTAGTGCTGCTGTCGGTGGCATGGGCCTGTTGTTCTGTGTAACGCGGGAGGTTATGATGCTGTTGGAAGGTTGAACCTGTAAGATCTCTGTAGTCTGTGGACCAGCTGTGTTGTATTAATCCTCAGCTATCTATTCAACCTGAACAATAGCTTTTCTGCAGGAGACAGACGCCGACATTGGCTATGTGAGCAAAATAATACCTCTACTGTCAGAGGCCTGAGCCCTTCAGAACACTGCTACATGAAGGATAGCACCACTGTCGCCACTTGAGCCTGTAAGGTCTGTGTAACCTGAGGGATAGCTTTGCTGTCACAAGCATGAGGGTATAAGAGGCTTGTCACCTGAGATCTAATGCTGTTAAATGCCTGACCCTCTAAGACGTACGAAACCTAAAAGATAGGTTTACTGTGTGCAGCCTGTGTGACTTGCATAGCATGGGAGGGTTTAACACTGCTTGTGTGCAAGAAGGCTTAGGGTCTGATTTCGATCTTGGCCGATGGGTTAGTCCATCACAAACGTGACGGATATCCCGTCCGCCGTATTACAAGTGCCATAGGATATATTGTGATATTATAGGGCTTGTAGAGCGCGCTAATACCTAAAGGGGTCTTGGCGCTGGATAATGCATTTGTAATACAGTGTGCAGGATCTCCATCACATTTGTGAAAGAGTAGCCAGGTCAGCCAAACTCTAACTCAGGCCCTTATTTTGGTCAAAAACACAGAAAGGATGGAAGGTCTTCTTTATCTTTCCAGCGCGGAGTCTTTCCTCTATCTAATTTCTCTTCCATAGAATAGTTATACAGCTGCCATACTGGAGGCAATTGTTAGCACGACAAGCACCTTGGAAAAATACTGTTAGCACCATGCTGGTGGTAATTCGTGGCATGATGGGCACCCATAGCAAAATAGTGGCACACTTGAGGAAATTGTTGCATAGGGGGCACCCACGGGAAAATGCTGGTGCTAGCTCATTTGAGAAGCTTATTGAATAAAGGAGGAAACCCATGGGATACAGGAGAGGGGCAACCATGACAAAAGTCTGACCAAGTTGTAATAGAGGTGATTTGACCTAAGGGTAACCTAAGGTATATGATGGCATTAATTGCAAACTTCTGACATTGGGATATTTTGGGTGATTTTTGGCATAAGGGGGCATGCATTCCATATGAGGGGCATCCCTGACAAAATTCTGCCCCTGGTACAATGGAGGAGATTTTTGACATTAAAGGCATCCATAGCACACTCCAAGTGCCCTTTCAGAACTTCTGGCTTGTTAACAAATTTATGTGAACATTGTGCATTTTAATATCCTATTTGCTTCCATTTTTAAAAAACGTAGGAGAACCCTATCATATCACCACCCTACATGGGTGGTTTCTAAAATAGACAACTTCCTGTGTTGTCTTAAACTAATCATGCGTGTGAGAAGCTGTTTTTTGGTTGAGGTGGGCTATGAGCAGTTCTCAACCAACAGGCACAATCCTTTGTAAGGATGAACCACAAAAGTCGATAAATTACCTCAGCTTAACCTTCTGGTAGTTTGGTACAGAAGCAGTCAGGCTTAATTTAGAGGTGATGTGTAAAGTATTTATGCAACACTTAAACAGTGATAAGTGAAAACACTACAAAAATGCCACAACAATTTAGAAACATGGAGTAAAATGTGATAAATTATTTGACACCAAAACAATAAAAATCCAATCAGTAAAACCAGAATTCTGGATTTTCAAACTTTAGAGTAAAAGCAGTGTCAAAAAAGCACAAAACAGCAAGTGGGTTATCTGGCCATGCCGAACCGAGACAAAGTCACTGGTTCAGACCGACCACATTGGAACGCGAACTGGGAACAGGGACCAGGTCAATCCCTTTGAGAATTGCACCTTATGTCCTTGATGTGAGGCGTTGCGTTGTGCTGCGCTGCTTTGGGTTCTAGTGAGGAGCAGCGAGGGCTGCGATGTGAGGTCCTATGTTGAGTTGCTTCAGTTCTGTTGAGAAGCTGGGAGGTGCTTCGATGCGAGGCCCTGCATCGGGATGCATCACTCTGCATCAGTTCTGATGAGGTTGCCGATCAGGAGCGGTGAGGTGCTGCAATGCAAAGTCCTGCATTACGCTGCATTGAGTTGCGTGGCTCTGCATCTGTTCTGAGGAGACCCACAGTTGGGCCAGGAGTACACTCTAATGTCAGCCAAAGGTATAGTACATGAAGGTCACCTCTTGGGGATCAGGACTCACTCTAGTAGTGAACAGCATCAGGGCACAGGCAGATCTAGTGGAGTCGGGGCAGCTGGGCAGATGCAAGACAGGTCTCTGGAGCTTGTTATGTCCCTGAAACTCAGAAAAAGAGGCTGGAGTCACTGTGGTAGTTTTGATCTCAATGTGCAGGTCCAGTCTTCTGTCCCCACGCAGCCAGGCAACAGGGCAGTCCTTCTTGCAGCAAGGCTGTCCTTCCAGCAGCAGAACTGCAGAGCTGTCCTTCTTCTGTGTCTTGAACAGGTCCCGACGTGATCTGAAGAACTAGTCTGAGGGTTAAAGAAGGAGAAGCTTCAAGACTCCTCCCACATCTGGTTTTAGAATTTCCTTATTTCCCCTCCCTGGCTCCAAGGGGTCTGGGATGACAATAAACTAGTGTGAAGTCCTTTGTGAGAGTGCCGAGGCAGCCCCTTTGAAGTGTAAGTGCAGTAGGTGAAGTGTTTGCCCCTCCCATTAGGTCTGGATGTCTCTTTCTGAACCACCCAGTCCCCTTTGTTATACTGTCTGCCAACTGCCATCTACACCCAGTTATGTGACCCACAATACAGGCTGCAGGCACCAAATGGTTAGGCCAAGAAGATGGCAAATTTCTAAAAGTGGCATTTTCATAATTGTTGATCAGTGTCTGACTTTACCGCTGAGGAAGGTTTCAAATTACAATCAATTTGAGACCAAACTTGACATTCCTACCTGCTCCCAATCACACGTTATCATTTATTAAATGTAATAAGGTAACTGAATGTCATCCAATGGGAGAAGTAGGCCATGCAGTAGTGAAAAATGATTTTAGGGTTTTTTCACTACCAGGACATGTAAAACCTACAATTACATATCCAACTTTTTAAATAGACTACCCCTCTCAAAGGGTTGTTTAGTGCTTGCCTTAGGGGTAACATAAAAGGATATTTTCACAGGTAGAAATGGAAGTTTAAAACTGCGCAGAGGTTACAATGGCAGACCTGAGTCCTGTGGCACAATAAATGCTGCAGGCCCATAAGTAAGATTGAATTTGCAGGCCCTGGGTACAAGTAACACCAATTTACTAGGGACTTATAAGTAAATTAAAGGTATTCATTGGGTTTAAGCCAATGTTACCATATTTAGAGAAGAGAGCAGAAGCACCTTAGCACTCGTTAGAAGTGGTAAAGTGCACAGAGTCCTACAGCCAACAATAACAAATTCACCAAAACAAGAGGAGAGAAGGCAAAACGTTTGGAGGTGACCCTGCAGAGAGGTCCAGGTTCAACAATATATTTATTACAGAAATTCAGTGATATCAGTTATTGCAATGTCTTCAGGGTTAAGGTGTTGTCACCTAACTTCCCAGGGACATTTAGGGACCAAAGGCCATATGATATCACTTTTTGTGATGTATTATGGTCAAATTGTATGCGATGTCACTTCTGCTACCCCTGGCATTTTGGTGAATTGACTTCCATCACAGTAAGTTTTTAATAAAAAGTTTGAACATCACTTTTACCTATGTTACTTTCTCATCCTGAAATCATAAAAATATTCCATGAGAGACTTCAAACTCCAGGGATCTATTTACAGACATAGCTGTCACCCTCTAAGCCAAAGCAATAACTGTAAAAGAGGGAAGAGGTGTGGCGCCGCGGCCAGGGCGACTGACGCTGGAATCTGGGGACCACGGTTCGATCCCCGGCTCCGGCGGCAGGTTAGCCCAGCACCATGTGACTCTGGGCAATAGCTCGCTTAATCTTTCCAACGGCCCCCCAGCGCCTAGAGACCCTTACGGGTGATTGTGCGCTTTACAAATGTGGACTTTGCTTTACTTTGCTTTAAATATGCTGGGGCAGATACTCAGAACGAGCACTTTTCATGTCCACACTAATTCAAAATGGTATACGCCTATTATACATTAGAGAAGAATTATTGATAGGAACACTGTCCTTACATTATCTAAAAATGCTGAAAGGCAGCCTTCACAGGGAGCCATTGCATGGAAAGTATGCCTGCAGAGGAGGTTTCTAGTTCCAAATGTCAAATCCCCTGTGTCCTGGTAGTATGTTACATGATTTTAATGTTATGACGTTTTAGAATGCATTGAGGAGGTATATTGTCTTTTTACATTTTCTTTTCTTTTAGATGTGTAAATGTATGCATTAAACAATGGTTTATGTTTCAGAACATGAAGGAGAAAAATATTGTCTTGCCACAATATGCTGGCCAAAATTCCAACAACAACAATACGGTGAATGTAATAACTATGGTGAGGGATTGGCCCTGTTAGGTATGGTAAAAAAAATATTACTGTTGGTTTAAAAAATTCTGGAAAGTCACTGAAAAAACAATTAAAAGGTTAAAGTCACGTTATAGTTAGGTGAAAATATCAGTCAGTTAGAATGTTTTACACCCAAAAGATCACTCAAAAAGATCACTGTAATTCACCAGTGACAGTTAACTGAAATAAACTATAACTTGCACCCTTACCAAGCACTGCTTACTGCAATCTGTGTACAGCTGATATGTATATGTATATATATAACACCACACCTGTCTCTGTAAAACCCGAAGGACCAGGTGCAGACACCAATTGTTTCTCTGCATCTTGTTTATTTAACAATTTTCCGCCGTTACGCGTTTCAGCCAAAACAATTGGCCTTGTCCATTAAGATGAGCGCCATTAACATATCCTTTATATAGTACCTATGTGACTAATATTGCTGGAAGAAAGACTGTGCAATTTGCAAATGCATGGC
Source organism: Lissotriton helveticus (assembly GCF_964261635.1). Taxonomy (NCBI): domain Eukaryota; kingdom Metazoa; phylum Chordata; class Amphibia; order Caudata; family Salamandridae; genus Lissotriton; species Lissotriton helveticus. Next base: position 1,955,025,548 of record NC_136067.1, read on the forward strand.
ATTGACACAGCGTAAATCCACATTACATCCATGAGTTATTTAAAAGAAAAAAAAATGTTTTACAAGGAGAATGTCTAAAGTGGAGAGGGGGCAAGCGTGGGCTCCCCTGCCCGCCTCTCAAAAGGCACCGGGGAGCCTACCCCGGGCCGATTACTTTAGGGGAGGGGCCATGTGGCCCACCTCTCTGAGCCAAAAATGGCGCCGGGGGCCCCACCCCTCGGGTATGGTTCCAGACATAGCGGTTTCCCTGCCCGCATCAGCTCGGGCAGAGAAACCTGTGTTTCCTCTTGCTTGGCAGGAGCGTTTTGGCATTTACTGTCGTGTGGGAGCAAACACCAAGCCCACTCCCAGCAGGCTGGAGATTTAAAAATGCTTCCGCCCACTGAGGGCAGACTTTTGATCTGTTTCCCTGTCCACAGTGAAGCAGGCAAGGAAACAGATCAAAATATTGTTCCCGCCCAGAGGGAGCAGCATTATGAGCTGCTCTGCCAGGTGGGAGCAATGTCGGATGCTGCTGCACAAGTGGAGCTTACTGGGGCCTTGGGTGCCCTGGTGCCCACGCAGGGCATTCACCTTTACAAAATGCAGGCCCCAAGGGATGGAGTCCCTGGGGTCGATAGCAGCTCGGAGAGGGGGGCTGTGGGCTCCCTGTGTGTATATCCTGCATGGCCCATTGTCGTTTTACCGATGTTAGCCTAATTCTGCATTTTGTAGGCTGCTTTTCCTTTGCACATGTTCTATATAAACATGTTTGCTTTCGTGCCACACTGTATTTTCACGCAGAACCTGCATATTATTTCTTGTTCTGTTCTTTTACTGGGATTTAGTCTGAACGTCGTAGACTAGATCCAACAACAATGTCCCTTGTGATTTTTTGGTCAAGCACTAGCACCTAGACATATATGTCTTGTCATATAATTGAGGACAGACTTTTTAAACACACACTTCGAGATTGAAGGTTTTAAGATCAGCTTGCGGCGTCAGCTGAGATGTAGAACATCGATCCATATATGTAAAAGTACGGGGTCTGCCAAAAATCCCAGAGATCTTTGTTATATAATATTTAGCTTCATTAGGAAGGGGTGGTTAGGCTAATTTGTCTTATAACATTATGGGGCTTTTCATAGTCTATGGCTTGTTAACTATGCTAGCAATATTTTTGATATGCCTTTGTTTTCTAATTGTGGTGCAAATACTGCATCTTAGAGCACGATAGATTAAATACATATTTTAAACTTCTTCCATGTCTGTTGCATATCTTATTGTGGACAAGTACGAGTGAGAGAGCAAAAGGGTGTGTCCTGTTACTACGATACCTGAGAGGGTCGAGAGTGTTATGTTCCGGGGTGCTGAGTCACTTGTCTCTCTGGAAAGGTTTGGAGGGCAAGTGAGACACTATAACTTATGGCACTGAGGTGGCAAGGTGACTCAGTCCTTTCCTGCTGATGTCCCATGGTCCCAAGCATAGTTCTGCTCCTGAGCAGGATCCCTCCAACACCCTTTGCCATTTTAGGTAATCTCAGCGCTGGGGAAGGCTCGCCTGGGCCTATAGAGGCTTGGGGAGGGGGCCACCCAGCCTCCTCTCCATTTTGTAAAATGTTTGCACCAGTGGCATTCTGCAGCACACATAGAAGGAGCAAAATGCAACTATCAATTGTTTTTTTTGCATGAAGGTGTGTCTTCCTGCACAAACACAATCGTCACTGCAACACAGGTACCCTTTCACCATGGCACTAGGCAGCTTTTTTAGCACCGGCATAAGGAAAAACACAGAGGTGCACCGTATTCTTGTAAATACAGCGCATCCCTCGTTTATTTTTAATGAAACAACGCAGCTAAATTGCTTGCAGCGCTGCACTGCACCATTGCATGTAAATATGCCCCCAAGGTTTTAAGATTTTTATTGAAAAGGCATTCCGACTGGGCCTGACGAACTGTTAGGGGCAGCACATTCCACAGTTTCGGGCTCTAGGTAGCCAAACGAGCTCCCGCCCATGCGCACTTTCTTAACTCTGGGAACAATAGCCAACCTTTCAGTTTCCTCCAGGCATGGACAGATCGGCCAGTGCAGTATGCTGCTTCCATTCCACAGTGTGCATGTAGAACGAGGGCCTGAAGTGATGCACTGCGCGGACATTCTTCAATTTTCATTCAGTCCTTGGGGCTGAAGTACATGTTCAACCCTAAGACAGTCATTGGTGCATATGTTCAATCCTTAGGAGCATATGTCCAGCCCTTTGGAGTTCTTCAGATCATAAACAGGTGTAGGGGCATAAGCATGTACTCTACTCTCTGGTTTTCCCCAGAATGCAGGCAGACATATGAGAAGATGCAAGCTTTAGACCTTCAGTGCACAGACAGACACATGAATTCTGAGGAATTACTATGTGCACAGACAGACCCAGGGGACGTAACAAATTGGTGTGCCTTAAGAATTCCTAAGTGCCTTACTAGAAGCTGAAGCACAACTGACATTCGTAGTAATACAATACATAAGGAATGTACAGTAATTCAGTGTTCATGCTCTGTTAGAACAGGCAGCTTGTTCATACAGTGGCTATGTAACTAAATATAACGTGTATTTGTAAAGCGCACCTCACCCAGAAGGGTATCTTGGCACTGAATAATCAATGCTTATAGTTACTCAACTCAATGGTACTCTTTTTTTATCAACCTAGGAAGGACGAAAGGCTGAGTGGACCCACCAGATTTGAACCTGTTTCCAGAAGGTCGAAGACAAGCCCTAGAGTGGATGCATTAGTCCACTAAGCCACTAGACCTGGCTGGTGTTATATAGCTGAAAGGAAGGAAGATGTGTTCAAATTAATACACTTGTGTCACCTTTTTTGAATGCAGTCAATACAAACACTCAGGACCTGATTATAAGTGTTGGTGGTATGGTGGTGGTCGGTACTCCACCCGCACCGTCATCTAGGCTGTGCTTGGAAATGTGATGGCTGTACCTAGGTATTTGATGGCTCCAGGGCTCACCTACGATGGATCTGCCTCTAGCCAATGGTGGCTCTGCCATTGGCATATTTTGGTTGCAGCACTGGTTTACTATAGATGCACTTTAGTTAAAATATAGGTGGTATCTTCATAGAGTTTTCATTACTATATAATTTCTCTATTATTTTGTTTAACGTTGAATGTTTATCTTTAGAAAAGGCACTTCCTGAAATGTTACCAGGACCTAAGGTCGTGTGACATAACTTCCTGTGATGTCATAAACATCAAAACCCATATGAGGTTGCTTCCTGTGATGTCATAAGGGGCAGGGTCAGCATGACCTTATTTTCGCTACCCCGGGCATTTTGGTGATTCAACGTCCCTGAGCAGAAGGCGGTAATTGGTCGGAGTCTGTTTGAAATCTTGATAAGGCAATGGCACCCATTAAGTCTGTGCCTTGCTGACCAGAACCTGCTTTCACAAAGAACCTTTCTGAAAAAGTATAATGTTTGCTGTGCACTTGTCAGGCGCTAGGTCTCTGTGCTCTGGTGGTTTGTCTGGTTTGGGATAAGCTAATTAAGACCAAGTGAAATACTAATAACTTGACCAACATAGGCCAATTTGGGCACTTGTGATGGGTGTTTATTTTGCTGATGCCAAGTATGAGCAATAAATATAAGAAGGCAAACCTGAGTTTTGCAAACGTAAAGCACTTTTTGATGTTGGATGAAACTTATAAAGGCTCCCTAAAGACCGTCAGTAAATGAGCAAAAACTCAAATGCCACAAGCATTACTGCACCCATCAACATGACCGATGGCTCTGGCCTGCCAGTGCCAAGAATGCATGCACCACAGTTGCAGCAGTCACATAAAAATATAGACACTCAGTAACAAATGAAATAGGGCATCAATTAGGAATTGATAACCCAGGGCCAAGTCAGTGCATAAAGTTATCAGCAACAGAAGTTTTTTGGACAAGAGTGTAACTGATTTGTCATCATGGTAGTGAATACTTTTTAGAGGACCCTAAAAAGGAAATATCTATTTGTCCCTCAGTTCCATTTTTATGATCGTGCTGTGCTTTGTTGCAGAAATAAACCTATTGGTTGGCTTTGAAGTTGTTCTGTTGTTATGAAGGAAAAGTTTTTACAGCACTGATACAAAGGTGTGATGTGATGTTGCTATGTTGTCCTGCCAGCTCAGCTGTACTCTTGGCTCTTGCAATGGGACATTTTAATTCTTCTGTAATCTTTTCATGTTTGCTTGGCCATGTGCCTCACAAGAAACCCTGCAGCTCTGATGGGACTCTTTTAACGATCAAGGAAAGTCTGCAGAATGTACAAGTATTGGTGGTGGTCTTGGGGTGCTTAAGATGAGGTTTTTTATTTCATAGGTTCATGCAGTCACTATGTACCTTTATGAAAACTGTGTTGCATTTAATGTGTTGAACCTAATGCTTCTTTCTTCTACTATCCTACACCTCCTGTCTTTTTATCTCACATTTGCAGGTTCTTTTTTTATCTCTCCTTTCTCTCGTTGTCACTATCTTTCTCAGCCTCAGTCTTTCTCCTGTTTCCAGCGTTCTCTCCCTTGCTTTGGGTGGAAGGTTGGTGATGGGAAATAGGTCCCAGTCCCTAAAAATGAGTGCCGGTGCCCACACTTGAAAACACCAGTCCAAATTAAACACTGGATAAATAGTGCACATCATAACCACAAAAGTTAAATTGTTGATAATTGAGGTATATTTGCACATCTGCCCTAACATAGGCCCCTCTAAAATAATGGAAATTGTTGTAAATTCTAGTAATAAAAGACCAGACTGAAGAAATACTATCAAATGCATGTCCACCAGACATGATAGCCATATCCTCTAAAATTAAGTGATGAAAATGTATCTATTGTTATGTAGCCACAGGCAGTGCATAATTTAAGATATGTGTCCTACTGTCCATCGTAAACGTTTTGTATATACTGTTGCTATGTATTTGTGCTTTCTCCTTGTAATTGTATTTACTCCATATGTAACCTGTGTACCTGCTACTGTCTATCGTATACTTCTTGCATATACTGTTGCAATGTATTTGAGCTTATTCCATGTAATTGTATTTACTACATATGTAACTCGTGTAACTGCTACTACGCTCTGATACCTTTGAGTTGAGTTCAAGCTACATAAAATTCAAGAAAATAAATAAATACATTTGAGCTGGTGACTTCTGGTGCTCGGCACCGGCACTGTGATTGTCAACACCGACACTTATAACAGTCCACCACAAGGTGGCACTGTTTGCAGAACAACAGTTGTTGTTATAGATAGAAAATGAGTAATACCTGCTACCCAATCCATTCTTATAGCTTTGGGTGGCATTGTAAAATCTGAAGTGTCAATTGTAAGAGTGTGAAGTTAGCAATTGTATTTATTGGAACTGTCATTGGCAGCGCTGGCAGGGGTAATCGGTGGTACAAGCTGTAGTGGCCTCCTGACGGGGGCCCTGGCACACATTTCTTTTTACAAATTAAGCACTGGTCACATGTACACATATAAAGGCCATCACAATGAACCCAATAATTCCACAGAGAAAAAGAAATAGAGATGGACTGCTGAACGTTAGATCGCACCTCTCAGAGGAGGTATTTCAGGTATTTCAATAACAGTCCATTATTGTATTGTGAGGAAAGTGGTGTATTATGTGGTGTGGTTGTGAGTCTTTACTATTTAATACACTCACAATACTGTAATTTGTCCAGTTAGGCTTGTTTGTAAAATCTTAGCTCAACCCTGGGTAGCTGTGGCTTCGGCAGTCAGGCTTAAAAAAGTGTAAAACATTTAGAAGTACGAAAACAACAGAATAATGAAGTCACACGACATTAAATAAATCTGGCACCAATTCATAAAAATAAATCTTATTTTGATGAATGTTTAAACACTAAAGTGAACAAAATCCATGTGAGGGTTCCATAGAAATAAATTGTAAAGGAAAACGTAAGTAACTACTTTCCACTCAAGTCGTAAACAAGCACTGGCAAAAGCCACAGTTAGCGGTTACTTTGGAAACGTTGTAAAACTTTTATAACACTGTGCTTGGCTACTCCAGCCTGCTTTGGACAATCAACTCTTGCAAGGACGAAGTCAAGGGAACCGGTAAGGATTTTGTAGGACAGTTACCTTGTCACCAAAGCAGTCTCAAGTCCAGTTCCAGGCTCTGTGGGCAAACTGCCATACACTTCACTGGAGTGGTCATCATGCAGGGATACAGGATGCTGAGATGCTGTACGATGCTGAGGGTGCTGTGTGGTCTATTTGGGGCTTCCTGGGGCTACTCCTCAGTCTAAATTTATGTTTGTGTAACTTTGGTTACAGGGGTCAATGTCCCTTCAAGTCCTCTTGGATCTAACAAAAATCCAATTGCCCCTTGGCTTCTGGTGTCCAGTTACAGCTAGAGCACCGGTTCCCTTTGCTGAAGACTAGTTTCTGTCTTGGGTGATCAAACTGCACTCCGATGGCTCTCCTGGGTTAAGCAGAGTCGGGTGCAACTTTTACGCATCAGGACTTGTTCTCCCCAACTCCATGTCGGCGTTCAGTGACGATCAATTGATTGTGGCTACTGACCAGGACGGGCTTCTTCCAATTTTGTGGCCCTAGGCTGTAATAGGAAGTCAGCTAGCTAACTCTTGTAGTTCACATCTTCTGTCTGGGACTCTGGAACAATATTCCTCAAGCCACGCACCACAGACACAGGCTTCTCTTTGGTGTCTCAAGGATCAGCAGGTGCAGTCCAGTGGTTTGTGCAGCCTCTCCTGCCAGGACCAGGGAATAGCAGGGGAACCCTCCTTTGGTCCTCTCTCCAGTCCAGATGTGATCTGAGGCCTCGGTGCCAGGAGTGCCATATTTATGCCCAGAAAGTGCTCTCGTGGGTTGTGGCTTCCAGGCCCCTTCCCACCTGATGATGACTTCCTGCAACATATGGCAGTTAGTTATCCCAGAGGGCGCCATTCTGCCCACTCCCAATATGGCTAAACCCCTCTCTCCATGTATGGAGCTTGGTAGACCACCCTAGAGGTGTGGCTACTTGAGGACACACACCCATGGGAAATCTCTGTGAATGACTCCAAAACGTCTACTTGAACTGAAGAACTGTAATCTTCATTCTCAGGGAATACTTACTAATAAAAAAGAACTTGGCACAGAAGCTGAAAATATGAAAAGACATCTTTATTACATTTAATAAGTGAGGCCACGTCACACAGAAGCCGTAGCAACTGAATGAGGCAGTCTGAGGAATACGGAGAACAGAGGCCTTATATATGTTTAGGAATACAAAACTCAGCATAAAAGAAAGGGGCAGTCCTTGCTTTTGCAAGCATGCAAAATGCCTAACATTCCTTCTTACACAAGCCGGCCAAACCCATAATAAAAGACCACAACCCACATCGTAAACAGGTCATAAAAGAAGGAACAGAAACAAATGAGAAGTAGGATAAGGGTATGTGCATACCAAACTTTACAATCTCCTGTGCTCTGATCCTTGATCTTGATCAGCTACTGGGCAAGGAACTGGCCTAACAAGGTCAGCTTCAGGCAACAGGGTCAGTTCACTCACGTCATCTAAAAGTCAGCTAAAGTCGTCGGCCTATGTGAGGGCAACCACAAAATGGCTGCCATGCACAAAATGGAACCCAAGGGTTCAGAACGAAATCTTCAAATACACAGTGAATCCATCGGTGTAACATGACGAAAACACTCATACTTGCTGAGCTCACTGTTTACGGTTCGCTGTTACCAAAATCGTAACAGAACCACGACCTTTATGACCCAGGTTCAGAATTCACGGAACCTCAGAACAAAAGAGCATTCTCTCTCATGTGTATCCACCATTTTCCCTGTAAAGGCGCCTTACACCTTAAAGCTTTTGGGCTCACACCCAGTGTGGCTTCCTGCCAGGAAGAGGTAACAACGCTTCCAAAGCTAGGCCTCTACTGTTCCCTATCCTAAGAGTCATTCGTACCTCTCCCTAGGAATGCAGAAGCCTCTCTTGTGGCCAGCATCTGCGAATGGCCACTGGAAAACCTCAGCAACTGAGCGGCAACTTTCTAAAAGTTGCATATATTTAAAAGTTACTTTAAATTGGGCTTGGACATCAAGTCAGGTTTAATGGAACAATTATTTTCATACTTTGAAGTACCAACTTTAGTAGTCCCATTCAGAAGTTAGCACAAATGAGTTGTCAGCATTTAATCCAATCGCAATGGACCTACTAGCCTTTCCACAGTAAAAATGTGGGGTTTTTACTTTTAGGATATAAAAGACATATGTACTATGTTTTAATATATACCACGCTGTTTTAGGACTTGATAGGTCTCTTGTCGGGGTGATTTTTATATATTTAAAATTGCTCTACCAGTGTGCAGTGGCAGGCTTGTCATCATGTTTTAGTTTGTCATACTCAGGTTGGTACAATATGTGCTCCAGTCCTGGTGGAGACAAGTTAACTTAGCTAATTGGGTATAAACCAAACATATTCTTTTAAAGGTAAGAGCACAGACATTGAGGTCTGGTTAGCAGGGTTTAGTGCACTGTAAGAGGTGAGCAACCAGCACCATCAGTTCATACTTTTGGGGGTGATCATGCAAAAAGAGCTAATTCCCTATAGGAATCAAGAAGTGCAGACGTGGATCCCGTGCTCTACATTCCACCGGAATTAAGCTATCCTGTCTGATGAGTGGTTATACCCCGAAACCGGTCTTAGGGTGCTGGTTTCCGGTCCAGGGGAGGACCTGGCCTGGCAGTTTGGTCTGGACTGTTTCCATTGGGAGGAGGGTCAAGAGTGACTCGCATATGACTGGGTCAAAACTGGAATGGTGTGGTGAGCAAAAAGATTGATTTAGGCCCAGCTCTCTGTACTGGGGGTTAGAGTTTGACTTTGTTTAGCATTCTGCCCATCATGTCTCCCTTTTGCACTTTTAGAAAGTTGGCATTTTCTTGTCCTATCCATTTGGTGCCTTCAGGCTGTATCCTTTGGCACATGACTAGGTGTAACAGGCAGTTGGGCCTTTGTGGTTCACTCCCAGACAATGAGACAAAATGGCAAAAAGTTAATTGGAAGGATGTATGTCTTATATGGTAAATTTTTACCGAAATAAAGATTTTTTGAATTGAATTGAATTGGAAGGATGGGCCATCTCTGTCAGGATGAGGGTGAGGTGCTGTCACCTACCACACTTGCAAATCACAAAGGCTCTGCCTCAGTGCACTCACAAAGATTATCACACTAGTCTATTGTGCCCCCAGACAAGCTGGGGCTGGGGCAGAGAGGCAGGAAATTCCAGCCACTTCTGTAGGGGGAGGGCTCGAGAAGCTTCACCCAATTCAGTGGACCCTCAGACCTAACTCTTCAGGTCCCTTCTAGACCTGTAGACTGTACCAGGAAGAAGGACTGCCCCGCTATGAAGTCTGCCCTGTCAACCTGCTGCTTACCAAGGACTGCTTTGCTGCCCAAGGCATGTTGTTGCTGCACTCTTCTGCTTCTGTAAACTGACTTGCTGAACCCAGCCCGTCTGTGAATCTCCAAGGGTCAGTTGACTGGCCCCCTGTTTAAACCACATGGACATAACATGCTTCTTTGACATTGATTCATCTCCATGCATTTCACCACAGGGCGTCACACGCTCCCAGGGACTCTCGTCCAGTGCAACACAGCTTGTCCTCGGCACCAACGCATTGCAAGTCTTTGCAAGCTCTGGTGGCTTCTTCAACGTTGACACTGCCTGACGCAACACTTGCAGAGTGCAACACTTCTCCTCCCCCGAGGACTTCACATGGCAGCTGTTCGTCGACAGCCATTGAGTCTGCCACTGCGCCATCTTGATGCCGGACCTCCCATCGCAGCTCCATTTTGATGATTCCTTGACGCAGGACTGCGCAGCTCAAAGCAAGAATTTCACATCTGGATACTCAGCCCAAAACGAAGCTTTCAGAGGGCTGATTTCAGTCCTATATTCGGCCCATGCGCCATAAAGGTCAGCCTAAACTTGCGACTTGGAACCGTTCTATCACGACCAGATAACCGTGGTTGGCACTTTTTGCTTCTTAGCACCTAATTCCTACAACGTAAACAGTAAACCAGAGATTGCATATCTCTGATTATACGTTTGTGGTTTTGGTGTCATATAGTTTATTAACTTTTACTCTATTTTTCTAAATTGGTTTAGTATTTTTCGTGTGTTGTGTTATAACTTTATCACTGTTTGTGTGCTACGTAAATACTTTACACATTGCCTCTAAGATAAGCCTGACTGCTTTTGTGGCAAGCTACCAGAATGTTAAGCACAGGTTAATTTGAGGTTTGCTCCCTGACAAGAATTGCTGCTTAAGTAGTGTTTCACCCCACACAACTATTAACCCCATTTCCTACAGAAGAGTCATAATCCGTTTGAATGATTTCGACCTTATTGGTATGGAAATCCACCATGGACATTCTGCCCTGGCCTCCTGCTTCATTCCTGTGTTTCTTCTGTGTAGTTTTTTCCATCTTAAAGCCATGCTCAATTCATGGCTGTTTTGGACTGTACTTCACTGAAGTAGAGTACAGTGCTTGTATTCCATGTGGTATTCCGTGTGGTGAATGAGTGCTGTATGAATGGTGTCCTCCGCAAGGGCTCATTGCATGCCTCACATGATGATGATTCCCTGTCTCAGGGTGGAGACCATACAGGCATCCCTGTCCCTTGTGATACACCAGCTGTCCATGCCTTAAGGACATTGGAGAAGATTCACATATGTCAAGTTTCTGGGCTGAAGTCAGAATTTAGTTCCCACCCCACATCCTGGTCTGCACAGTGCCCAAAGTTGACCATCCAAAAGCTCAGCTTCAGTTGGGATTTCTGGCCTTTTACCTCCCAATACAGATTCCTGGGACCATGCATTGCTCCATTTCCATTCAGCAGAATTCCCAAATAATTCAAGGGAAAGGGCTTCCTGTTTGGGAGTCATAATTCAGAAGTAGCACACCTTTAAAGTGGCCCTTGTGCTGGAGAAATACTAACACCCTAGGACTAGTTGTGGTACTTATTTAGAAACAGCTCTGCTGCACCATCTTAGAGAAAAGCATGCCAGAGGCAGCACACCTTGTTACTACTACCCCCAGGTCTGAGGCAAGGCCTGGAACCAGAGGAGAAGGCAGATGCCGCCTCCCATAATCAGAAGAGGATTCACTGAAATGCCCAGTGTGGTGAGGAGCTGCCCTGACTGAGAAGGAAAAAGCAAAGGTCCAGGTGAATTACATCTGAGAGGGGGAGGACTCAGGAAAATCTAGATGTGGGTTCTAAGCTCCACTCATGATTGAGTAGAGAGGAATTGCACGTAAAAAGCTTGCTCCAAGCTCAAACTCTGAGCTCACTACGTTTCCTGGCAAATCTAGCCCCTTGAACATTTTTGGGATCCAGTTGGCTCTATATTTAGTACACTGAACTTGGTCCACTAACACCCTGTTGTACCACTGGAGCCAAGAGGCCCATATAAAGATGCCCTATCAGCACTAGGACCCTGCCACATTTCCCCTTCTACCAAACAATAACCCCTTTCCAGTTTGGGTTTCAATCCCCCATTCCCTTTGGATGGTGGGTTTGGCTGAGCGTCACTGTATCAGCTCAGAAACACTGATCTCCTTTGCTTGACACCAGGGCTTTGTGGAAACTATGATGGGGTAAGCCAAAGCTTAATTTGTGAAATAATAAGTACAGGTGCCCAAAACTCTTCCCTGAAGCCCACGGCCACGCTATTAAATATCAGCACGCCCAGTACCAAGGCTACACAGTCTTCAATCCACCTCATGTTTATTTAGGTTCCCTTCCAGACATCACCTTCCCCGTTATCTGACTCCTGCAGCTTCCTCCCTTTGTGACAGTTTCTCCATCTTTTTCATCCTCCTTCTTACTCATTTGTGTGTTCTCCCTCCCTTGCATTCGCGAAATGTCGATTGGGGAAAAATAAGTGCCGGTGCCTAAACATTAGTGCTGGTGAACCCCACCGGCAACCACTGGCTCAAATTAAGCACTGCTTGGAAAGGTTTTGTGTATTCCATTTTTGCATGTTCGAATTAATGGACTTATGAAACTCTTTTTTCCTATTAAATGTTTTTCATTTTATCGCTATTGACATACAAGTACTGGGGCAAATTGTGTTAACTGCGTTTTCTTCACTTCTAGGTTGACACTGGTTGGTGCAGGTTTGTGTTTAAAATGGCTGATGCTGGCATCTTCTTGCATGATAGGAATCAATGTTTATTTCTAGGCAAGGCTGAAGGCCCAATTAACAAACGCGATGTGCCTATGTTTTCTTTCCCATGTGAAATGTTTTCATTTGTGTGATAACTGTAGAATGCCCTGATTGGTTGGAACAGCACACCTGCAGAGTACAGGCTGGTCCCATGTATCTCGTTTGTTGCAGATATTGCAACTTTGAAGGACACTGAAAGAAGCTGCATTGTGGAGAATCCTGAGAACTAAAGAGTGTAAGATTGCATCCTCTTGTTCTAACCCATGGGTACTCACAAACATTTTCCCAGAGGCCAAAAATGTAGGTCTGTAGTGTGACCGAGGGCCGCATCGATGCAAGCAGGGTGGCGGTCGGGGAGGAGGGGAAAAGTGGGGCTGGGGGAAGCAAAGCATGTACATTTGGAGACTCAATTGAAAAGTGCGAAACCAGAAAACACAGACTCAATTTCTCCTTTCTCACTTGACCAAATTGTGTGATCCTGAGCAATTGTTTTATTTGACTTTCCCTTCTATCACTTCATTATCACATATAGGAGGACCTCGTAATATGTGACTTCAAGATGTGCACTGTACGACACCTTCTCCTGTGTTTGATTTAACATACTATAATATTGTCCACATATATTAGCAACCCAGGCCACCCAAAGAGTGCACATAACAACTGATTTACATAGTTCACTATTGGCATTGTTGTCAGTGTGGAGAAAAGCATGAATGTTTCAAAACCATGATTGAAAGCTATAAAAACAAAATTGAAATATTTCTCAATGCACTGATATAATGTGATGTAAATGTAAATGTAGTTGAGCTTATATAGCGCACAGCTACCCGCAGTGGGTGTCCCGGCGCTTGCTTAGGGAACCCTTCCTGGTATTCCCCTGTGAGATAGGAGGGTATCCACAAGGTGAAAGTCAGGCATCCCACCGCGAGGGGCCGTTGTGGAGATTAAGCAAGCTATTGCCCAGAGTCGCAGAGTGTGAACCCATGAGTCGAGGAGGCACCGGGGCGAGAATTATCGAGTCCGTGGAATTTTTTAGCCCAAGACCCGCCGAGGCGGGGAATTGAACCCTGGTCCAGGACCGATCTCAGCTTCCGGGTCTGCTGCCTCTAACCCATGTACCAAAGTAAAGCGGTTCTGCATGTTAATGAAATACACTTGTTAAATTTGAACAGAATGTATCTGTACTTTTACACATTTGTTAAAAGATGTCTTTACGTATGACAGGATTTCTAAAGTTAAGCCCTGTTTCCAAGCCTGTGGCTGACACATTTCCATTTGCAACCTCTAAATCTGCATTAATGTGAGAGTGGCCCCTAAGGGTGCTGATTTGCAGCTGGCCTTTGTGAATCTGGCATCTATCGTCATTTAAAGATGTGTCTCTGGCTGGGCCCTGTTATACCTTCAAGTCAGACTGAATGAGTTACAATCACTCGTCATCTTCTACAGGCAGAGGTGAGTGCTGCATCACTGTAGCCTTGGGGAGACGTACCCCAACATGGCATCCTCAGAGACCCAATGCACTAGGGATAAACCGGAATCCAGAGTCACCAGATCTGTACACTAAGCATTGACTGCTCCAACAGCTGGAGAAAATGTGTGCCATGCAGTCACTGGGTGGATTAGTGACATTTTATACCTGAATACCACATACTATATCACATCCAGGTGCTCTCGGGATGAAAATATTGAACCACAGGTTTTATGCAGTGCCTAAGTCCAATGCTCAGCCTCTTTGAGTCCTGTGCTGTTCAGGACGATATTTATTGGACCTGATAAAATCCAACTCCGCTGGGTTTAAATATACTGGGCCTCATTTAGCCTTGCGTCAGTTTTGCGCTTCCAATGCGTCACTTTTTGTGACGCATCGGCGGCGTAAAACATGCCACCTGTTGCGCACTATTTACAAAGTGACGCATCTAAGCAGATGCGTCACTTTGTAAACTCCTGCGCTACATTCTGCCTGTGTCAGGTATAATGTATGCAGGGCGGGTGTTCCCCCGCAAAAAGCCTCGTAGAAGTGACGCAGTGAAATCTCATAGATTTCACTGCGTCACTTCTAGGACGCGTTGCGTCAAAACCTTGCGCCTGCCTCACAGCAGGCGTAAGACTGACGCAAGCCCTTTCACACGGGCTTTCCCCATGTGAAAGGAAGCATTGCTGGAGTTGCGTCACTTTAGTGACACGCTCCAGAAATGCGTCACTTTTGTGCTTACAGATACGTCAGAAATACTGACGTATCTGTAACTCCTTGCGACATGATGCGTCATACATTAAATATGACGCATCAGGTATGTCGCAAGGAGGGCGCACTAAGAAGTGATGCATCGCTACTTTCACGCAGCGATGCATCATTTCTCATAAATGAGGCCCACAGGGTCCAATCAATAACTCCCCCACTTGTGAGTTTCCACTGATAAAGCAGGCTCGCATGCATTTTGGTGCTCAGCAGGTCCTGATAATTGTCGTATTTTTCCCCCCAAATACATTTTGGCAGGTTTGACCTGACGAAACATGTTGGGGAAAAATTACTGGAGTGTTGTGTTAGACGCCAAACTCCCAGTCGTGACATACAGCAATTAACTAGGATCACATTTGTTTCCATATCTCAAAATGGGACACTGGAAATACAGTAATGTATCGAGGGATATGCAATTTTCGCCGACATGACAAAGCTAGGATTAAAACCTATTTATTCGTGGTTCCAGAGCCTACAATGTAACTACATAACTGTCGTATTCCGTAGTGTGTAGATCTAGGGTGTCCTAGGGAAGCAGAATGCATGCTGGTAAATTCTTAGATAAACACATTTGCAAAAAATTATTTTGCCTTTTAATTTCCATCTTTTTAAAATTACATTTGTTTAGTGTTAAGCACTGTGATCTTTGTTGGGATAAATCACTTACAAAATCCTGCACGATACACACAAAAATGTCCTTTCCTTTCTGAGGAAAGAGGATTAACACAGGAGGTGAGCATGCATGTGCAGTCTGGGAGCAGAGAAATACAATATGGTGGAAATTATGACACTTGAATGAAAAAGTTGTTCTTCATACTAACCTCCCTTTTAAGAGGAGCACATTTTGCCATTCACTCTACCCTTCTCTGAAAACGCCTTTGTGATCTGTGTTCCAAAACATGCATTAAATCCCCGGATGGCATCTCAATGTCACAATATTACTGTATTTTTCCACTGTGCTGAGGCATTTCTCAATGCCACCTTCCTTCTCCACTCTGATTCTTTGCCAACCTTCCCATCTCACGCACATTGCCATGAAGAATCATCCTGTACAAGTCTTGGGTACTCTGTGTTTATCTGCACAAGGAACCCTCATGTACACATCTTGGGTACTCTGTGTTTATCTGCACAAGGATCCCTCATGTACAAATCTTGGTTACTCTGTGTTTATCTGCACAAGGATCCCTCATGTACAAGTCTTGGTTACTCTGTGTTTATCTGCACAAGGATCCCTCATGTACAAGTCTTGGTTACTCTGTGTTTATCTACACAAGGAACCCTCATGTACAAGTCTTGCTTACTCTGTGTTTATCTGCACAAGGAACCCTCATGTACACGTCTTGGTTACTCTGTGTTTATCTGCACAAGGAACCCTCATGTACAAGTCTTGCTTACTCTGTGTTTATCTGCACAAGGAACCCTCATGTACACGTCTTGGGTACTCTGTGTTTATCTGCACAAGGATCCCTCATGTACAAGTCTTGGTTACTCTGCGTTTATCTGCACAAGTATCCCTCATGTACAAGTCTTGGGTACTCTGTGTTTATCTGCACAAGGAACCCTCATGTACAAGTCTTGCTTACTCTGTGTTTATCTGCACAAGGAACCCTCATGTACACGTCTTGGGTACTCTGTGTTTATCTACACAAGGAACCCTCATGTACACGTCTTGGGTACTCTGTGTTTATCTGCACAAGGAACCCTCATGTACAAGTCTTGGGTACTCAGTGTTTATCTGCATAAGGATCCCTCATGTACAAGTCTTGGTTACTCAGTGTTTATCTGCATAAGGATCCCTCAAGTACAAGTCTTGGTTACTCTGTGTTTATCTGCATAAGGATCCCTCATGTACAAGTCTTGGTTACTCAGTGTTTATCTGCACAAGGATCCCTCAAGTACAAGTCTTGGTTACTCTGTGTTTATCTGCATAAGGAACCCTCATGTACAAGTCTTGGTTACTCTATGTTTATCTGCACAAGGATCCCTCATGTACAAGTCTTGGTTACTCTGTGTTTATCTGCACAAGGAACCCTCATGTACACGTCTTGGGTACTCTGTGTTTATCTGCACAAGGAACCCTCATGTACAAGTTTTGGGTACTCAGTGTTTATCTGCATAAGGATCCCTCATGTACAAGTCTTGGTTACTCAGTGTTTATCTGCACTAGGATCCTTCATGTACAAGTCTTGGTTACTCAGTGTTTATCTGCACAAGGATCCCTCATGTACAAGTCTAGGTTACTCAGTGTTTATCTGCACAAGGATCCCTCATGTACACGTCTTGCTTACTCTGTGTTTATCTGCACAAGGATCCCTCATGTTCAAGTCTTGGGTACTCTGTGTTTATCTGCACAAGGATCCCTCATGTACAAGTCTTGGGTACTCTGTGTTTATCTGCACAAGGATCCCTCATGTACAAGTCTTGGTTACTCAGCGTTTATATGCACGAGGATCCCTCATGTACAAGTCTTGGTTACTCAGTGTTTATCTGCACAAGGAACCCTCATGTACACGTCTTGGGTACTCTGTGTTTATCTGCACGAGGAACCCTCATGTACACGTCTTGGTTACTCAGTGTTTATCTGCACAAGGATCCTTCATGTACAAGTCTTGTTTACTCTGTGTTTATCTGCACGAGGAACCCTCATGTACACGTCTTGGTTACTCAGTGTTTATCTGCACAAGGATCCCTCATGTATAAGTCTTGGTTACTCTGTGTTTATCTGCACAAGGAACCCTCATGTACAAGTCTTGGTTACTCTGTGTTTATCTGCACAAGGAACCCTCATGTACAAGTCTTGGTTACTCTGTGTTTATCTGCACAAGGAACCCTCATGTACAAGTCTTGCTTACTCTGTGTTTATCTGCACAAGGAACCCTCATGTACACGTCTTGGGTACTCTGTGTTTATCTGCACAAGGATCCCTCATGTACAAGTCTAGGTTACTCAGTGTTTATCTGCACAAGTATCCCTCATGTACAAGTCTTGGTTACTCTGTGTTTATCTGCACAAGGAACCCTCATGTATAAGTCTTGGTTACTCTGTGTTTATCTGCACAAGGATCCCTCATGTACAAGTCTTGGTTACTCTGTGTTTATCTGCACAAGGAACCCTCATGTATAAGTCTTGGTTACTCTGTGTTTATCTGCACAAGGATCCCTCATGTACAAGTCTTGGTTACTCTGTGTTTATCTGCACAAGGAACCCTCATGTACAAGTCTTGCTTACTCTGTGTTTATCTGCACAAGGATCCCTCATGAACAAGTCTTGGGTACTCTGTGTTTATCTGCACAAGGAACCCTCATGTACAAGTCTTGGTTACTCTGCGTTTATCTGCACAAGGAACCCTCATGTACACGTCTTGGGTACTCTGTGTTTATCTGCACGAGGAACCCTCATGTACACGTCTTGGTTACTCAGTGTTTATCTGCACAAGGATCCCTCATGTACAAGCCTTGGTTACTCAGTGTTTATCTGCACTAGGATCCTTCATGTACAAGTCTTGGTTACTCTGTGTTTATCTGCACAAGGAACCCTCATGTACAAGTCTTGGTTACTCTGCGTTTATCTGCACAAGGAACCCTCATGTACAAGTCTAGGTTACTCTGTGTTTATCTGCACAAGGAACCCTCATGTACAGGTCTTGCTTACTCTGTGTTTATCTGCACAAGGAACCCTCATGTACACGTCTTGGGTACTCTGTGTTTATCTGCACAAGGATCCCTCATGTACAAGTCTAGGTTACTCAGTGTTTATCTGCACAAGGAACCCTCATGTACACGTCTTGGGTACTCTGTGTTTATCTGCACAAGGATCCCTCATGTACAAGTCTAGGTTACTCAGTGTTTATCTGCACTAGGATCCTTCATGTACAAGTCTTGGTTACTCAGTGTTTATCTGCACAAGGAACCCTCATGTACAAGTCTTGGTTATTCTGTATTTATCTGCACAAGGATCCCTCATGTTCAAGTCTTGGGTACTCTGTGTTTATCTGCACAAGGATCCCTCATGTACAAGTCTTGGTTATTCTGTATTTATCTGCACAAGGATCCCTCATGTACACGTCTTGGGTACTCTGTGTTTATCTGCACAAGGATCCCTCATGTACAAGTCTTGGTTATTCTGTATTTATCTGCACAAGGATCCCTCATGTACACGTCTTGGTTACTCAGTGTTTATCTGCACAAGGATCCCTCATGTACAAGTCTTGGTTACTCAGTGTTTATCTGCACAAGGATCCCTCATGTACAAGTCTAGGTTACTCAGTGTTTATCTGCACAAGGAACCCTCATGTACAAGTCTTGGTTATTCTGTATTTATCTGCACAAGGATCCCTCATGTTCAAGTCTTGGGTACTCTGTGTTTATCTGCACAAGGATCCCTCATGTACAAGTCTTGGTTATTCTGTATTTATCTGCACAAGGATCCCTCATGTACACGTCTTGGGTACTCTGTGTTTATCTGCACAAGGATCCCTCATGTACAAGTCTTGGTTATTCTGTATTTATCTGCACAAGGATCCCTCATGTACACGTCTTGGTTACTCAGTGTTTATCTGCACAAGGATCCCTCATGTACAAGTCTTGGTTACTCAGTGTTAACTGCACAAGGATCCATCATGTACAAGTCTTGGTTACTCTGTTATCTGCACAATGACCCTCATGTACAAGTCTTGGTTACTCTGTGTTTATCTGCACAAGGATCCCTCATGTACAAGTCTTGGTTACTCTGTGTTTATCTGCACAAGGATCCCTCATGTGCAAGTCTTGGTTACTCTGTGTTTATCTGCACAAGGATCCCTCATGTACAAGTCTTTGTTACTCTGTGTTTATCTGCACAAGGATCCCTCATGTACAAGTCTTTGTTACTCAGTGTTTATCTGTACAAGGAACCCCCATGTACAAGTCTTGGTTACTCTGTTCATTTGCCACAGATAATCCTCATGTAGAAGTCTTGATTACTCTGTGTTTATCTGCACTAGGAATCCTCATGTACACGTCTTGGTTACTCCGTGTTTATCTGAACAAGGAACCCTCAAGTTTTATTTACTCTGTGTTTATCTGTATGATCAGTCCTCCCGTACATGTCTTGGTTACTCAGTGCTGATGTGAATGAGGCCTCTGACTGCACGATAAACTCTTGTGAGAAATCAGGGACCTTGAGCAGGAGTGCAATGCACATGGCCTTCTTTAGGGTATCAAAACAATCTGGCATGCCTCTGTCCAGATCCCCTGCCCGGGCTGCTTCTTTGAAGTATTTTATTCATTAGGTTACAGCTTAGTAAGTTACAATGTAAGCCCTAATATAAGCCCCACTAGGAGCACCTCCTGGCTGCTCAGCCCATCTTCTCTAACTGCTCCCACTTCAAGTACAAACATCCATAAAATTCCAAATGACATCATATAGCTAGAGCATCAGGCAGAGAACCAGGGTAAGGGAGATGCATTACATAAGAAGCAGATTACTACAGTCCACACACTAGATGAAAGAGCTTCCAAAATCTCCCGGAGAGTTCTGGCTTCAAGGAGCCCACCCAGGATTGGCAGAAGTGCCATCCGCTGTAAGATGTAGCTTCATAGGCCATCATGGTTACTCTGTGTTTATCTGTGAGAAGAATCTTCCTGTACAAGTCTTGGTTACTCTGTGTTTATCCACATGGGGAATCCTCTGGTACAAGTGTTGGTTACTCTGTGTTTATCCACACGAGGAATCCCCCAGTACAAGTCTTGATTACTGTTGGACCTGACATCCTTGTCATGGTTTTTCCCCAACTTTCTGCCTTCCATCTGTTTGCTAACTTTGTTTTTGCTGTACAACTTACTACTGCTAACCAGTGCTAAAGTGTGTGTGATCTCTCCTTTAGCCATGGTAAAATTGGCTTACACCCATTTGGCACATTTAATTTCCTTGTATGTCCCTACTACATGTACCCTGGGCCTGTACATTAAATGCTAGTAGTGGGCCTACAAGACTAATTGTGCCACCCTCTTAAGCTCCCCTTTAAACATGAATCAGGCCTGTCATTGCAGCCTGTGGGTGCAGTTTTAAACTGCTATTATGATGAGGCAAATAAACCTTTTGCTAGGACTAAACCTCCCCTTTAATACATATAAGTCACCCCTGAGTAGGCCATAAACAGCCCAGAGGGGAGGGTGCAGTGTATGTAGAAGGTTGAAATACTCACTGAAATAACGGGGTGGGTCCAAAATAGGCTTTTTTTGATAATCAATTTATAGAATTGACATGTAATGCTCCTGATAAGTTTTTTGGGAGATGAAAACCCTCACTCACCAAAAGGTGGCATTCTTCATCAAGGGTTCCTCTTCACAACACAACAAAGTTATAGTGTGCCCTACAACTCCAGAAATTAGGAGGAGCTCTTTCGATGTTTTGAATTGTCCTCATGTGAGTTACATGTTAGGGTGAATGGAGCAAAGTGTCTGTCTGTTGCGAGCCCTACCCCTCAAGTAGTGTGACCTCAGTCCTGGACCCTTGGAAGCAGGCCTGATGGCATCTGCCAGCCCAGCTCTAGTCCTGTGAGCAAAACCAACGCAGTGTGATACATCTCCTTGTAGCTACAACAAAACTGCCACTGTGCATTGCATCTTCGACATACGCCTTTGCATCATATGCCCCTTGTCAATGGCATCCTTGACGATCAATCAATCAGGTGTTTGTATAGCGCGGCTACTCACCTGTGAGGTTCTCAAGGCACTGGGGGGGGGGGGGGGGGGGGTGGGAGGCCACAGATCTCTCTGGGTGTGGAGTTTCAGTCGAAGAACCAGGTCTTGAGATCCTTCCTGAATTGGGTCAGCGACAGGGATTGCCTGAGGCAGAGGGGAAGGGCGTTCTAGGTTTTTGTGGTGAGATAGTAGAAGGATCTTCCTCCGGTCTTGTGGATCCATAAGACGGTGGTCAGGGCAAGTTGGGCAGAACGAAGTTGTGTGGTGGGTACGTGGAGTGAGAGGCGGTGTTTCAGATATGCTGGTCCTATGTTGTGGAGAGCTTTGTAGGCGTGGGTGAGGAACTTGAAGGTAATTCTTTTGTTGACTGGGAGCCAGTGGAGTTGTCAAAGGTGTTTTGTGATGTGTCTGTGGCGGGGAATGTCAAGGACTAGCCTGGCTGTGGCGTTTTGAACGTTCTGTAGTTTCCTGAGCTGTTTCTGGGTGATGTCAGTGTAGATCGCATTGCCATAGTCGAGTCTGCTGGTGATGAGTGTGTGGGTGACCGTCTTTCTGGATTCTGTTTGGATCCATCTGAATGTCTTTTGAAGCAGGCAGAGCATGTGGAAGCAGGATGAGGATGCCTCTTTCATCTGGCGGTTCATTGTGAGCAAAGAGTCCAGTATGATGCTGAGGTTATGTGTGTGGTCTTTGGGGTGGGAGGGGTTCCAAGTGCAACAGGCC
The DNA here is from genome assembly GCF_964261635.1 of Lissotriton helveticus. Classification (NCBI taxonomy): domain Eukaryota; kingdom Metazoa; phylum Chordata; class Amphibia; order Caudata; family Salamandridae; genus Lissotriton; species Lissotriton helveticus. The sequence continues at coordinate 1,955,047,414 of NC_136067.1, forward strand.
ACAAGGAGTCATCCCAGGATAAGGGGGCGGGTCCCAGGATGAGTACTTCAATCTTGTCCGAGTTGAGCTTGAGGCAGCTATCTTTCATCCAGATGGCAACGGCCTTCAAACCACTGTGAGAGTTGATTCGGGCAGCTGTTGGTTTGTTGGTGAGGGAGAGGATCAGCCGGGTGCAAGACAATGATGCAAAACTTCCCATCGCAGCCCCCAGCTTCCTCGGAACCACAACTGCTTGATGCATCCTCAACGTAGGAGTTTGATTACCAAGCCCCTCATTGACAGCATCCTCAATGATGATACAGGACTCTGCACCACAGCCCCTCAGCAGTTCCTTCGACCTGCTTGACAGATCGTCAATGTGGGATGTCGCAATGCTCCACACCAGGATTTAAGGTACTTTGTTCAGCAGTCCTAAATTGGTCCCTGTATCTGGCCCACACTCTACTGTGGTTGGCTTAAACTTGTGAATTTTTCCCAGTCCGGCATGACCAGATAACCACAATTGGCACTTTCCGCTTTTAGGCATTATTTTCACTTAAATGTTTAAAATTGCATACCTCCAGTTATACTGATTAGAGTTTTTCCATTAAGGGCTCAAATAGTATATGACATTTTACTCTATATTTCTGAAGTGGCATGGAACTTTTATTATGTTGTACCTTAACTCTATTACTGTTTAAAGTGCTGCAAAAATACCTCACACATCGCCTCTGAGTTAAGCTTGACTGCTTTGGGGTCAAGCGACCAGAGGGTTAAGTATAGGTTAAATTGGGGTTTGCTTGTGTTTCATCCAGACAGACATTGCAGTTGCTGCTCGAGTAGGGTTTCACATCCCTCAAACAGTAATATGATTTCCTACCTTGGTGGTCAGTGGTGAGATTATCACCTGTGTTTGTGTAGTTCCATACAGAGATTTTGTGTAACACTAAATTCGCAGATAAATAATTTGATACCATTTTGAGATTCTTTCATATTCTCCTCGATTGGATCTTTTGTTTTTTCCAGATTCATTTCCATTCTGTCTGTGTCTGTGTCTACACTAGCGAAGATGGAGTTTGAGCTTGCCAACTTTGATAGTTACACTGTGAGTGAGCTCAAAGTGTTCTTCAAGGAGAGGGGACATCCTACCAAAAGGAACACCTGAAGGATAGGGCTCCAGAAGGTTTTGAGAGCCTGGGCAGATATTCAACAATCACTGGCAACAGCAGAGGATGGCCAGGAGAATGTGGATGACATGGAGGTCTTATGGAGGACCTGAAGGCATCACTCAGGGCAGGGGGTGACCCAGTCCCTGGATTGGAACTTCCTGCCAAAATGGAGAGCAGTGTGTCCTCACTAGGCCTGTCTTCAGAGGAGCTGGCAGACGGGAAGACGGAAAGAGAGTTTAGGATGCAAATGAACACCCTCAAGATGGAGGAGGCAGCAGCACAGATAGCCATGGAGGAAAAGAAACGGGCCACGACAGAAAGGAGAATGGCCCATGAGCTAAGTCTCAGAAAGCTGTAAATCAAAGCTAAACAAGTGGAGTCTAGCAAAAATAGTGGCAGCATACCTGCAAATCCCTCTGAGAGAGAGAGAAATCTGTTTATTCAGACCGTGGTCTTTAAACTTCGAGTTCATATAAAATTAAAACATTACAAACCAAACGGTGACAATGATACGTAATGATCTCTAAAATCACACAATTGCATTTCTAAGTTGCTTATACATTTCTAGTAAAACCCTAGCTACTATAGGCCCATATATTTCAGTATTTTCAAAATTAAAAGTCAGTTAAAATGTTAAAATTCTCTAAACATAATAAAATAAACATTTAGAATCTTTAAAAAAACCTGTACAACATCATTATTATTTTACAAAGGTTAAGACCATTTGAACTAGACGTGCATCGGGCTTTAATAATGTCTCTTGCAAGGATAGGTAATAAAAATGAGTCACAATCCTTCCTTGAGCTTTTCCCTGGCCAAACGGTTTATACCTTTCAGGTAGTTCCCTAGTGCAATTGCAGTATCCATTTTTTCCATTTTTATTAGTAGTGTAGCTGCTTGCCCTCTTGAATTAATGCCATATTTTATAAATAACGGTCGTAAGAACTGTTTCCTCATTCCTAAACCAGTTAGGCAATCCAACAATATGTGCAAAATATCACACTTCGTCTCCAGTCCACACTTACATAACCCATCAGGATATAGCATTTCTGCTTTTAATCTCCCCTCCAGTAGCCAAGGGTTAGTTCAAATTCAGATTTTCAAAATCTCCCACCTCAATCCGTAGTTCGGCAGGGTTTCTAAGTATGGATACCATGCATCATTTTCCCATGCTTCTATCATACATTGAACCGACTTTTTCTTTCTCAAGTATTCTATGTCCTGATGTCTTGATAGCTCCCTTCCTTGTACTCTTAGTACGCCTTTGGTGAAGGAGATTTCTACTGGATTCTGATTAACTCTCACCTTTAAGCTACCAGTTACCTCCTTTATTTTCCTTTTTGCCTCCGCTGCCCATTTTAGGTTGCTATGCTGGATTTCATTACTGCACCAAAGGGATAGACGGGAAGACGGAAAGGGAGTTTAGGATGCAAATGAACACCCTCAAGATGGAGGAGGCAGCAGCACAGATAGCCATGGAGGAAAAGAAACGGGCCACGAAAGAAAGGAAAATGGCCAATGAGCTAAGTCTCAGAAAGCTGTAAATCAAAGCTAAACAAGTGGAGTCTAGCAAAAATGGTGGCAGCATACCTGCAAATCCCTCTGGAAACAAGAAGATCCTCATCTCATAAGGTCTGATGTCTAACTTTGTTGTGAGAGGTGACATCGACAAGTGGAGTGAAGCCTATGTGGTTATGAATAAGGTTCCCTGGGAGGATTGGGGGTCTCTGGAGTTAAATGCCTAGTGAAGGGAGGAATGCCCTGCTGGTCCTAGAGATGGGGGACAGGATGAGGTGTCCCCTGTGAAGAACACCCTTGTCAGTAAGTTTGGCCTCACATCAGAAAAGTACAGGTAGAAGTTTAGGGGCAGCCAGATGCTGCACCATCATCTCTGGGTGGATTGTGTGGATTCCTTTTGCAAGGCTTTGGATGGTTGGGTGAATGGCAGTCAAGTGAAATATTACCCGGGGGCTGTACAATGTGATGGCAAGAGAGCACTTGTTCAGTCTTTGTTTTGCTACACTAAAATCCAATTGATAGCAGGGGCACTGAGCCCAAGGAGCTCACCAAGGAGGTGGACAGCTGGCTCAGCAGCACGGTCCACAAGAGGTATTGGGGATGTGACACCACAAGGGTGCACAGAGTCCCCACCAGTAGAAGGAGAGGGGGAGATTAAAATAAAACCAAGGAGTTCTCTAACGGTCCCCAAAACAGTTCTGTGGGCAGGATTCCCTATCCCCACCTAAGAAGAAAACGTGTATCTGATTATAAGTGATCAGGGAAGTTCAGCCCCAAGTGTTATGAGTGCCATCATGGTTGGGTACTTCATGGATGATGCCAATAGAGCACAGCCCCCCACCGGTGGGTAGACACCGAGGCTGGCTAGCATATGACTTGGTGAGGAGATTGCCCCAGTTGGTATGGGGGAAGGAAAGACATTGCCCAAGTGTCCCTGGGTGACGGAGAGATGGTGCCAAAGGGCCACATGCCTACTAACACTAAAATGTGGAGGCAGTGAGTCACCATCAATGGGTGGTAAGTAGCACTCTGAAAGACACAGGAGCCAGCATAACAACTCTCCTGGGTCATTTGGTGTCCTTGGAGCAGGTAGTGTATACTGTATTCCACAAGGTTATAGTAGCGGACAACCATGAAATTCACTACCCAGTGGCTCCAGTTCTCTTAGAATGAGGGGGTGTCTCAGGTTCCTTGAGGGTAGCTGTGAGTCCATCCATTCCTGTAGGTTGTCTGCACAGTAATGACATGGAGCACACCATCTGGAAAGAGGTAGAGCTCTCATCCTACCTGGAGATGTTGGGTTTTCCTGAATGGGTGTGCCTGGCTACATGATCCTAGACCACCCAAGAGGATAGTCAGGAGGACCTGGAGCCTGGAAGAATGCTCCAGGTACCTGCCAAAAAGAGAAAGGGCAACAGGTGCTGGAAATCTGCTCATGAAATCTCCACGGTTTGGGAGGAGACTGAACCTGATGGTGAGGCCCCAGAACTTACACTGGAGGATACAGTCACCCTGGGAAGCCTACATAAACTGACCAATAGGCAGAAGGAAGGCAGTCCCACCAGGGCAGAGTTCTGCATAGCGACAGTTGGCTGAGGCCTAAGCAGCTGGCGAAACCTCTAGTGACGACATAATGTACTGGGAGAATAGTCTCCTGTACAGCAAGCCTAAGTTTCCTAAGGCTCCTGAGATTGTTGCAATCTGTGTGTTGGTGCTACAGGTAACCCTGGGCATCGGACTACGCTACGCTCGCGTAGTTTGCATAGTTTGCGCACCTACGCGCTACGCGAATTGCACGTAGCGTAGAGGGCATTTTTTTGCTTGTCCTCAACGTCAAGTTGGCGACCGCGAGCAAGGAAAATAACATCCTGGCGAGACTTTTTCCCCGTTCGCGATCAGCAACATCAAGTTGCCGATCACGAGCATGGAAAATAAACCTCCCGGCGAGATTCTCACTGCAGGGAGGTCAGGTTTCTCATTGCGAGTGGTCCCGTATGCTCACGACTGCTCGCGATGAGAAACTACCAGTCCACGTTGAGAAAGCTGCTGCTCGAGTACAAATCTACTCGAGCGGCAGAAAACAACCGCTTGAACTGTGCAAGATGCCGTCTGCAATGATTGCCCAGTGCGGACAAACATCCGGCACTGTGCAATCAGTGCGAACAGCATTTTGCACAATGCACTACATAGTTTACGTAGCTACGCGTAGCTTGCGGAGTGCGAAGTGCACTTTGCGTAGCTACGTGTAGCACTACTACACGAACTACGCCCAGGATTAGCTACAGAACCTTCCTACTGAAGTTGACATATAATGTTCCACTGGCAGAGAAGCCTATGGCAGGCTTGTCACTCACTTTTTTTTGCCCCAAATGAAAGCAGCCTCAGGTACATTCTGCAGGTCATGTCTCACTTACCTGGCTAGTCAGAATGGAAGTGCAAGGCTGCTCTAGTTCCCCTTTTAGTAGTTAGTACCCCATTTGAAATTGTAGGCATCTACATTGTTGGGCCTCTGGACCCCAAGACAGCCCTGGGCAACGGGTTCATCCATGTATTGGTGGATCATGCCAACCGGTACCTGGATGCCATATTTCTGACTGAGTCAGTAGAGGTTGCCCACTTCTCTCCTACCTTAATCCTAGAGCAACAGTGGAACTGTTGCCATGTGTTGGGGCAGTTTGCCTCTCTCTTCTCCCTAATCCCAGGGTTCACTGCATTGTATATGAAGGATATTGACAGTGGGGACAGAATGCATGTGAAGAAAAAGATCTACAGTCTATCTGACAAAGTGTGAGCCAGTATAAAGGAGGATGTCTTCAGAATGCTGGAGCTAGGGTTAATTAAGCCCTGAAGAAGACCTTGGTCCAGCCCAGTGTTTCTGGTTCCCAAGGCTGCCCCTCTAGGTACCACCCTTAGATTCTGTGTGGATTGCCAGGGGCTAAATTCAGTCACTAAGACTGATGCTCACGCCATCCCCATGGCTGATGAGCTCATTGGTTGGTTATGGACCCCTAAGTTGCTCAGTACATTTGATCTGACGTCTGGTTATGGGCAGATCGCCTAAACTGAGGGGGTCAAAGAGAAGTCTGCGTTCCCTAACTTATATGGTCACTTCCAGGTTTGTGTGATTCCTTTCAGGTTGAAGAAAGCCTATGTTACCGGTCAGAGGTTGGGCAATTAGGTCCTGGCTGGTTTGGAGAACTTCAGTTCCATCTTTCTTACTATTGCAATCTTCAGTACAGACCACCTGTGCTACCTCAGTGAAGTGCTTCAGGCTCTGCAGAGAGCATACCTGACTATCAAGGCTAGTAAGTGCCAGATAGGGAAGGGTCCAGTTGTCTACTTGAGTTATCAAGTTGGAGGGGGTAAGGTAAGGCTCTTCCAGGCCAAGATACAATCCCTTCTAGCTTGGGAACCCCCTAGGACCCAGACCGAGCTGAGGGCCTTCCTGGACCTCAGCAGGTACTACAGAATATTTGTCATGGAATATGGCATCATTGCTGCTCCCTTGTCCAAGCTGACTTCAAAGAAGCAGCCCAGGCAGGAGATCTGGACAGAGGCATGCCAGATTGTTTAGATACCCTATAGTAGGCCATGTGCATTGCACTCATGCTCAAGGTCCCTGATTTCTCACAAGAGTTTATCGTGCAGTCAGAGGCCTCAGAGCCAGGCATAGGGGAAGTGCTCTCACAGCTAAACGAAGAGGGCCTAGATCAACAAGTAGCCATGCTGCCATTTTGGCTTAGCAAAATAAACCTTTCACCAGGCCTAATCCTTCCTTTTTTAATACACATGAGCCCCCTCTAGAGTAGGCCCTAACAGCTCAGAGAGCAGGGTACAGTCCTTTTAAAAGTCTGACATGCACTTTTAAGTTTACACCTCCTGGTAGTCGAAAACCCCTAAATTTGATTTGCAATGCTGCAAGGCCTACCTCTCCTATGAGATAACAATGGGTTACCTTATTATATGTATTAAATGCTAACTTTCAATTGGGGCCACATAGTAATGTTGAGTTTGGAGTCTAAAGATTCAAACTCACAATTCTGAAAAGGCCACTGTTAGAAAGATGGAAATTTCTTTTCCTAACCATTTGGTGCTTGCAGCCTGTATCTTGGGTCACAAGACTAGATGTAGCTGGCAGAAGGTGTTTGTGTATTGCTCCCAAGCAGTGAAACTAGAATAAAATAGGTGTTGGCAGGGTGGGCCATCTCTAACTTAATAGGGAGGAAGAGCTGTCACCTACCACACTTGCAAATGACAAAGCCTCTGCCTGAACACGCTCACAAAGGATCTGACACTAGTCTTCTGTGCCCCATACAAGCTGGGACCAGGGCAAGCGGCAGGAAATTCCAAGCTTCAAAGCAGGTGGAAACTTCCAGAATTTTTCCTTCCTCAAAGTTGGCAGGAGGTATATAAACTGGACTCCAGTCTCAACTCTTCAGTACACCTCTGGACCTGTGTAATACTCAGGACTGATGTGCTGCTCTGCAAGAAGGACAACTATTCTGCTGCCCTGCTGCCTGAGTGAAAAGGACTGGACCAGAATCTTGAACCCAGGAACACCAAAGTGACTCCAAGGGCTAGTTGGCTGACCTCCTGATTAGAGCCTCAGGGACCTCGCATTGCAGCCCACAGCTTACTCAGGCATTTGCATCAGAAGCCCCTCGCTGGCGGCATCCTTGACAACAATGCAGGACTTTGCCTCGTAGCCCCACAGTTTCCTCAGAACTGGTGCTGTGTGATGTATCCTTGATACATAACTTCACAATAAGCCGCTCGTTAACGGCATCCTCGATGACGACGCAGTACTGTGCAGCACAGCTCCAGAGCTTTCTTGGAACCGCTGCTCCATGACTCACCCTCAACATGGGATCTCGCAAAGCTCCGCAACTAGTATTTAAGGTACTTTTTTCAGAGGGACGAACTTGGCCCCTGTACAATCTTCATCATGCTTGACCTGAGCTTGTGACTTTGTTTCAGTACGATTCGACCAGATAACCATAGATGGCACTTTGTGCTTTTAGGCACTATTTTCACTTGACTCTTTAAAATTACACGTCCCCAGATCACTGATTGGATTTTTGTTGTTTTTGTTGTTTTGGTCTCAAATAATGAATCTCATTTTACTCTATTATTCTAATTTGGTGTGTGTTTTTTTGTGTTGTGTTTTGACTTTATTACTTTTAAAATACTGCATAAATAGTTTACACATTTCCTCCAAGTAAAGACTGACTGGATTTTGGCCAAACTTCCAGAGGGTTAAGAACAGGTTAATATGGGTTTTACTTGTGTTTGACCCTGACAGATATTGCAGATGCTTTCACCCCTCCTCCCGGAACACAACTTCCTACAGTTTCTCTGTGCTTATCTGCATAAATAATCCTCCTGTACAAGTCTTGGTTACTCTATGGCCATCTGCACGACTAACGTCCTTGCTTGTTCCTTTCATTTGAGTAAACGTGTGGTGTGTGCATGGTACTTGCACTACTCCACTGTATACAGCCGCATCAACTCTCTTTATCCTCTGCCATGTGTATGCAATAAACTTCAACACACACTGCAAACACACTTCACATAATTGAGGGCTGCATCCCCTCAGCTAATGAGTTGTTTAGAAATGTGGCATGTAGAACAGAACAACTACAGAGAAGTACATGCAACCTGGGTAAAATTAACGTATTATCCCTATCAGGGTATTTTTGGCTGAGTGTGTGTAGATGATTATATTCTGAAAGATGATCTTTGGAATATGGGTCTTAGATCAATGGATAGACAGACAGTCAGATAGACAGACTGACAGACAGATAGATAGATAGATAGATAGATAGATAGATAGATAGATAGATAGATAGATAGATAGATAGATAGATAGATAGACAGACAGACAGACAGACAGACAGACAGACAGACAGACAGACAGACAGACAGACAGACAGACAGACAGACAGACAGACAGACAGACAGACAGACAGACAGATAGATAGATAGATAGATAGATAGATAGATAGATAGATAGATAGATAGATAGATAGACAGATAGACAGACAGACAGATAGACAGACAGACAGACAGACAGACAGACAGACAGACAGACAGATAGATAGATAGATAGATAGATAGATAGATAGATGGATAGATAGATAGATAGATAGATAGATAGATAGATAGATAGATAGATAGATAGATAGATAGATAGATAGATAGATAGATAGACAGACAGACAGACAGACAGACAGACAGACAGACAGACAGACAGATAGATAGATAGATAGATAGATAGATAGATGATAGATAGATAGATAGATAGATAGATAGATAGATAGATAGACAGACAGATAGATAGATAGATAGATGATAGATGATAGATAGATAGATAGATAGATAGATAGAGAGATAGAGAGATAGATAGATAGATAGATAGATAGATAGACAGATAGAAGATAGATAGATAGATAGATAGATAGATAGATAGATAGACAGATAGATAGATAGATAGATAGATAGATAGATAGATAGATAGATAGATAGATAGATAGATAGATAGATAGATAGACAGATAGATGACCACTGTATAAAATGCTCCTATGAGCAGTCCCACTTCCCTGGCATTTGCCACATGAAATTAATAGGTTAGAGGTACACAAAAAATTCAAATAAACGTTGGTAAATTTATTTAATTGAATTTAGGCAGCAAAACACTTATTGGTTGTAATTTTACATTATGAAGGATTTTCCACCTTTCTACTAGTGGCGAGATGGTGAGTCGACTTGAAGCACTGTAAGGGAAGTAAACATTAGAAATGCATTTCCAATTTGTGAAGGTAATGTGACTCCTCAATAAGGACCATGAATCAATAATTAGGATAAAATGACTTTATGTTAGTATATTAATCCAGCCAGTATATATGCAGCGTAAAAGTACATTCATGAAATACATCAATATAGCTTGAAGGCTAAAATATACCAGTAAGTTAAATCATAGTAAAAGAGATGAAGAATAGTAACAGCCGCAACACAAATAAAGCAGATTGTCACAATGAAGTGGTACATAAAGAAACTTCTCTTTCCTAGTATAAACATAGGATAAGAACAAATGTCTCTAACAGGACTTCCTGTCCAGGTAGCACAGAGGGTTTCAGCATAAAATAAAGCCTCTGTAGAAGTTCTTGGAAATGAAAGAAGAGTTCAGCATTCAGGGGCAGCCCAGCAGGAAGATCTGTTCCCTCTCTGAGTCAAGGGAAAGTATGACTAACTAGCTATGGAAACACTGATTAAATATAACAGTACCTTTCAAAACATCCATTTCTCTTTGTCACCACCAGGAGCTAACCAAACACCTGAACGTGAAGAGAGTCGACATACTCCCTATATCCCCATCACATGGAAACAGGGACCTCAGTGGTCAACCTTAAGCACCCCACCATCCTGGTATGCGATAACCAAAAGGCCACCTTTGACCATTATTTTCTCAGAGTTTGTTGCCAACTTCCTCCCTACAGGGCTTGTCGTCTAATACAAACAACAAGGCTTTATCTAGTTAACGAGAAACATGATAACGCACCTGCAGAACAAAAAGTTAAGACACTGGCACATTAACCCCTTCCGCGTTGGCCGACGGGAGCACTCCCTCCCCAGTGCTGCCGTCGTGGCCGACACAGCCCCGCCCACGCTTTAGAACGCCTGCACCGAGGTGGAAAAACCGCCGCGGTTAAGGCGTTAAAGAAAGCATTTTCAGTCAAGGCCCTCTGTTTAGTTAAACTTTCAGAATCAAACTGGATGTGAATTACAATATGAAATACACACACAAAGTGAAATCAATAATCCACGGAAGGTAGATGAGAGGCAATATAAATTAGTAGCAAGTAACACAATGCAATGTATACAGGATGATAAGCAATCAAAAGTCGTTTGTGGAAGTCTTTGTATGTCTTTATTTCAATTACGCTTGGTGTGCATCTTTAGAAACAGCCGAAATCAATAATCCATATTAAATGTAAATATGCATAGCAAGGTTACAGCAATCGAGTAATGCACTCATATGTACATCACAGTAGTGTTTGAAATGAGTACACTCTATTGATTCATGGAAATGTAAAACACGTGAATGAAGTTAAACCACATATGAGTATATACATGCATATTCATGACGTATAAAGGATGGAGCCTAAATGATGCTGCTCCATTGCAGACAGTAAGAGGGACTATTCTAAATCATGCAGCACACACCAAGCGTTACTCGCTTGAATGTCATGTCATGGAATTTCCTATTAGGAAATATATAGGAAAACATATTTTCACATATATTTGTGTTTTGAATAAACATATAATCCATAGCGAGACATACCTCTACACATGCACATACGCCTACATGTGATGCACAACACACATTGTGAACACAGCACTCAAGTACATCAATAGATCCCAGCAAAAATGGCACCCCACAATTTTTGGGCTCACCTTCTACTAGAAGGAGGAGGAGGAGTTTCTTCTTTGTAGATGGGGCCCAGGACTTTGATCTTGTCTCTAACTTTCACTTTTGCAAAAGTAGAACACAAAGAATGAAACCCATCTTGGTCTTGTACATTGCTTAATTTGTAAAAACAGTGCATGGGCCCAAATCTTTCCTGAGAAGCAAACAAAATGCTGAGGTCAATGAATACTAAGGCTGCCTCACCTTGATTCCACTGTCCCTCTTTATTCACACCACTTTATACCTCCTGCCTCTTTATTTCACTCCTGCAGGTTCCTTTTCATCCCTGTTCTCTCCCTTTGCAACTGTTGTCCTATATTTATCATCCTTCTTCTTTCACCCTTCTCTGCCTCTCTCTCTCCTGCTGTGATTTAAAGTCAGATGATGAAAAATAAGCCTCAGTCCTCAAAAAGTAGTGCTGGTTGTCACCCCCTGCAACCACCTGCACAAATTAAGCAGTGGTCACTAACCTTTCCAGCCAGTGACCATACTGACTTCAGATATCTTGTGTCTGCTCCCGTTTTTTCTTTCCAAACGTACAGGAAAAATGTGATCTATATTTCTGTCAGGGTGAGAACAGTGGCAGCAGTTCAAACTTTGTGTTTTTACTGGGTGGCTAAAGTATTCTTGAAAGTGAAAACAGTCTAGTTTTAGATAAAGCTCAATTCACTTGGAAACTGTGGGCCAGATGTAGATGGCCCATTACCGGTCGGTAAACCCGAAATTCGGTAAATTTCAGGCTTACCAACCGGTATTGGGCCATTTCCTATGTAGGGGATGATTCGGTAAATACCGAATCTGTATTTACTGATACGGTATTTACCGAATCATTATTTACTGATTCGGTATTTACCGAATCGGTGAATGACATGTAGGAAGCACTTTAAAGAGTGCTTATGTGCTTTAAAGATTCGTTATTTACCACCAACTATTAGTTGGTGGTAAATAACGAATACCTTTGAAAATGCAAATTTGTGCATTTTCAACTGTGCCATGTGGCAGACATACATGCCCTTAGGGCATGTATGTGTGCCACATGTGCACACAAGCACTATTCAGGGGTGCAACAGGGTGTCAAAGTGACACCCTCGCACCCTTGAATGTTTTCCTATTTTACCGAATCGTTATTTACCGATTCGGTAATTCACATTCATTCCAATGAGCCTCCAGGCCCATAGGAATGAATGGGAATTACCGAATCGGTAAATACAGATTCGGTAAATACCGAATCGTACCGATTCGGTAATACTTACCGAATATTTACCTACATTGCATTTACCGATTCTAAAATACCGAATTGATAAAATTCGGTATTTTAGAATCGCTAAATTTCAATTACCTACATCTAGCCCTGTGTCTTTTAGGGCCTCATTTACAATCTTCTGATGTAGAGCAGCGCAGCAAGCCTTCTTGCTGTGAAAATGGCAGGAATGCATGATATCTATCAGATACTGCACATTCCTGTCCTTTCCCCCTGTACTGGCGCAAAACCGGCTGCCAATCGCCAATGCAGGCACCCTTGCCCCATGGTACAAGCAGTGGCTGCTTGCCAAGGGAGTGTTGCGGGACGTTTGGCCGGGGGAGGGCCAGGGTGGCGGTAGTAAACTCTGGCATACGGTAGAACGTAGTTAAGTCAATAAATAAATAAATAAAACAGTTTACGTTGCGCCGCTGCATTGCCGAGTTGGCGTTGCAGCGCACGCGATGCAAATTGCTTTCACCCATTCACTCACCTACCATTTGACTTATTTTCTCTTTAACCCGTTCCATGCTCGTGACGGAACCGCTCCGTCACGAGCCTCGGGTGGGCTGTGCTGGTGACGGAGCGGTTCCGTCACGCCCTGCTCGCCACGCCTGCGCGGCGCTGATTTCGCGCCTGCACGGCGCATTCTATTGAGTGGGCGGGGCCATGACGGAACTGCTCCGTCACAAGCACAGCCCACCCGAGGCTCGTGACCGAGCGGTTCCGTCACGAGTACGGGAGCGCCGTGCGGCCCCCCTGTCCCCTAGCGCTGCGGCGGAATAGCCACCGAAGCTAAGGGGTTAACTCGGTCAGCCATCCAGACAGTGACACAAACAACATCCCCAATCAATGAAGAAGCACATTCATGAAAATAAAAGCCAGATCTTTTGGCTACTCCTCACATCAGATGAAACATGACATCCACGTTCTGATCAGTAACCCCTGCATTTCCTGTGCACCAGAAGCAGCTTCAGATATGGCACAAGAATTCAGCTTTAAAATGCACACCCTGCACAGATCCAAACATCACTGACCTCCGGTGAGCCACATATACTGAGCAGTAAAAGAGGTAATGGCTGACACTTCCAGTCAAACTCTGCCAAACCTCTCTGGTGAATATCTGCTGCGCATTGTCTACTGTAAAATATAATTTTTAAAAAGTGTATCTCTTTCCCACACGAAAGCGCCAGTATTTAAAAGTAAAATAGAATGCGCAAAAGGGCATTTCGGTTACAGTCCAGGGGAAGCATTCACAAGGAAACTGTCCATTAACAGCAGAAAGGAAGAGTGAAAAGGCACTTATTCGACTGATAAGTAGCTATCAACTACTGCCATGAGGCCATTAGGGTGACTTACAACAAGCCCTGCCTAACTGACCACAACTCTATGCATGCTGGGACTTGAAGAAAGGGGGGGCCGCTCGGCCCCCACGCAAGCATGGCGGGGCGGCCCCCCCCTCCGACGCCAATGGGACGCGCCGCCCGCGACCCGGAAGCACTAACGGTGCTTCCGGGCCACGGGGGGCAGGGCGTAGGGGTTTTAAGGCCGGGTGAGCGCGGGAGACGGTCTATTGTCCCCGCGCTCGCCTAGGTATCAGTCGCTGTAGGACATTCGTATGTGCACCGTGCTAATCATGTTTTTATTTCAGGTGGGTTTAGACGGCGGGCGGAGGCTCAGGGGTCCAGGGTGACTTTTTTCGGGAGAGGGGGACTCTGCATTAGTCAGCTGAGGGGCTATATGACTCATTTATTACAGACACACAAGCCACCACCCTCAGTGGTAATACTGCATTTGGGGGGGAATGACCTGGTGAAATTGAACAAAAGGGTTTTGGTGGAAGAGATCGTCTCTGCAGCTGGGTGGATAGCTAGGGAGTTGCCAGGGTGCACAATAGTCTGGTCCCACCTCATACCACGATTACAATGGAGGGGGGGCAATTCAGTAGCGGCATTGAAGCACTCGGTAAGGAGGGTCAATAACAAATTGGGGAAACTCTTTCGCACCACTGTACTGCAGAACATACCGCATGGATGCATCTGGGGCAGACAATTTTACTTACAGGACGGGGTTCATCTTACCGAGGAGGGCATTAACTTATGGGTGAGGAATATAATGGCATGGGTTGAGAGTTCTGGTAAGTAATCATGACCTTATAGAGTAGGGAGGTTTGTGGGGGGGCCAGATAGCTGGTTGACTATGCTGGCCTGTGGCGGTAAGGTCATAATCGGTGAGCACCAATTGGAGATCCTTAAGGGGGGGCGGCACCATTAGCATATGGGCTCGCCCAGGGGGAGGGGCCACTGGTATCTCCCAGGGTACCTCTCAGAACTCCAGGGGCAGGATATACGCGAGCTTACAGGGGTGCGGGGGAGGGAGCAACGCTCTCTCCGTTTGTGGATTAGTAGCCACCCCGCGCATACACTATGATGTCGGGAAATGACGCAAGTGTAAAGGCCCTCCTATCATGGTTAAATGGAGTTCACGGTGTGTCCGAGGGTAAACAGGGTAAAGCCTCTCCCGGTGAACGGGCCCTCGTGGCGCATGCGCACTTCGACGTGCGCAGGAAATAAGGATTTTACACCGGTTAGCGACCTTGCCGTAGGCCCAGTGATTATAAAACTGCAAATGATGTGGACTTAGATTCGGTTAGGAACACGCTGTATTAGACTATTTGTTAAGGTTAGCCCTTCCAGACATGTCTATCATACTGTAATCTAATGTGGATATTTGCCGTTTTATAATTGTGTAAAATAACGTTTTATTTTGCTTTTTAATTTGTTTTCATATTTAATAAATACGGCCGGGGGGGTCGCAAGATCCCCCGCCTTCCAAAGACTCCAATCGCCTCCTCCAGTTCATGTCATTTGGCTTTGCTTGGGGTCAAAGTGGGAGGGGGTGGGCCGGACGTCCCCGCCCATGTAGTTTCACCCGCGTTCCCTATGAATGTGCTGCTAAATGGAATAAAGAGACCCACTGTCTGTTTAGTGGTCAAGGGTCCCCCTCCAGGGTGCATCTCTCGGTAATAGAACCCACCTTTACAAGTGATCTGGATAACCTGGTTCCTCCCTGAACTTTCATTGGGCGCGTGAAGGAGGTTCAGGGTGTGGAAGCAGTGAGATGCACCTTCTCATAATACCAGTAACAAATTAATGCACATTGTGTACTACTGAAACCATTCCTTTTTTTTTTAAACATTTCTTTATTAGAATATATTTTACAAGATGAACCGCCCCCCCAGGAGCCCCCCCTCCGATCCGGTCATCTGTTTACTTGTCACAGATTTACAGACAGCTAAGAACAGAAAAAAAAGTGAATGGAAAAGAAAGAGGAGAAGGAAGAGAAAAAAAAAAAAGAATGACAATCAACTGCTCACATCAAGAAAACAGGAAAACACCAAATTCAAACATATTCAAGAGTCATTGACATCAAGAAAAACATTAGATTATAATGGCATTAACTTCATATAATAAATATAATATTCTGTTTTATAGTTCTTGGTGTCGTATCCACTGTGTTAGGTAATCCCAAATTTCTAGACCCTTCTTTTTCCTTTTAAGTCCCTTCCTCCGATATATCGCGATCTCTAGAGTGTATGTGGCTAAGAGTCTTGCCCACCACTGTGAAAAAGTAGGGGGATTTGGATCTAACCAACTGGATGCTAAGCATATTCTGAAAACAGCCAAGGAGACATAAATAAACCCCTGCATTTTTTTGGGCCTGATATCCCCGTCCCTTCCTAGAATAATTTCGGTTACTGTGATTTCTATGTTTAAGTTCAAGATTTTGGATACGAATGCTGATATTTCGCGTCTAAGGGGTCTCACTTTATCACAGGTGGCAAATAAATGGACTATATCGGCCGCTGGTGTCGAGCATCTGGAACCTGAATCTGAAACCATTCCTGTATCTATGATTAAAGACCATACCTGTATCTATGATTCATTCCTCAAAAATTGACTCAATGCACAATTTCTTCAAAAGTAATATATTTTGAGGTGTGGTAGTGCTCTTTATCTTGCCCCACAAAAAAACTAAAATGCTCATGGCCTGAAATACACTGGTATTTAATAGCAAAGCTGTTTACAGTCATTACAATAATTGATGTAAGATGCTCACCTTACTAGTATATATAGATCTCAAGTACAAACTATATTAATACTCACTGTAAATCTTACTGGTCCACAGTGAGCTGTGAGAGGAACAGCTCGTATTGTTTACACAGACAGCGCCTGGAATGGCACAGTGTAAAACAGATGAGTTCTCATTTGTTTGAAGATATCACGTGTGACAGTGTAAGGCGGTACTCTGGGAAGTGTCAAGCTTCAGACTTCAGTGATGATGCGTGGCCCACCTTACTGACAACAATAGAAGGAAAGCCTGGCCTGCTGTGGGATCCAGAGAGAGCTATTGGCATCACCAACTTGTGCTTTAAAGTGTCCCCACTCTGATTATAGTTTCCAGGTTTGCAGGGGGAGTTGAAAACATGAAAAGTAATAGGTGCTGTGTTGTAATAGTAAGATGACTGCCTGATCAGAACCAGATGGAAAAATTTCAAAAACAGAAGCAGGACTTAGACAGAAAGCAGAAACAATATTAACATGTAGCGAGCCTATAAGAAAAAATGCCTTACCATATGATGATGTACCACTGAGCCTGGAAAGTAACAGAGAGCAGATATAAATGTATTTCAATATAATATTTACAAGAGTATATATTTACCTATTTAATATAATATATACATTGTAATGGTAGCATAACCTTCTCTAAACAATTCTACTATTCCAAGGAGGCATTCTTATTAAAATCACTCACTAGCATCCTTAAACTACAACCCCACTGTTTGAAGTTCAGGGGTCTCTGATGGGCGCCCTGTCCGCACTGCCTTTGGCTCCTACACCACCCTCAGCAGACTCTCTGCTCGTTTCGCTCCTGCCTTAGTATCAATCTGAACCCTTCACAGGTGGCGTGAGAGTTCAGTGAAGAAAATGAATAATAAATAAATATATCATTGCAGTCCACAGATGCTTTCACTTTGAGATGGAACGTGTCCCCGTGACGTCGGGCTGTGTGCACTGTCTGGGTGCCTGAGATAAAAGGCGCAGTGCCCTTGACATCTAGGAGTGTGGTGTCTATGGGATCAAACAGAATATATCAATCAGGAAGGTTTATTTTTCAGGAAATAAAAGTGCAACTCTGCCTCCTTGTCCAGACCGCTTTGTACTGAATCTAAAGAGATAACCCATTTACTTTCTGTAGATAAAGTTCTCTGTTTCTACTGAGAGAGCGCAATTTGAATGCAAAGTATATCGTAGCCATATTTAGACGTATATGTCATAAACGTAGGAATGAAACGCACATTGTAACGTTAAGTTGGCGATTATAGCATAAAAGCCAACGAATGTGATAGCATGGTATAAGAAATGTAAATGTATTTACATGTTAAAATGCATTAGATTTAGAAGGCCCGTATACCTGATGGGTAATGTAGAAATGCTTAGGAAATATAGAACGTGCACCGTAGAATTCGTGTACGTGTGTAACTTTAAACGGAGAAATGTGGATGAGTGTATAAGGAACTTACATGACGATGTAACCAAGGGGAGTGCATAAGTTATACTCTACGCAATTGTATTTTATGTAGTATATATCCGATGTAAAATGTATTTAAGTATAACTAAGTCAATTTGCTAAAGTACGAGTATATAAATGTATATCAAAGGTTATACTGTGTAGAGGGTTTCTGTAGGAATGTTGGAAGAAGTTTAGGTCATTTGTGTTTGTAACCTAACTGGTCAAGAGTTCGCAGGAGCATAGTCAAATGTATGTAATTTAGAGGGCTTGTGAAAGTCGTAAATAGCTTGATGTGGACGTGGGAGCCGAGAAGTCTAGCACTTGTTAGATTTAAGGTGACAATGCCGGACGGAGCTTATTGCTTGAACGTGAGGAAAGACACTTTAAATATGGACTATGTTTTGACAAGACCATTCACAGGACCTGGCAGGGTCAAGCTAAGAGACATAGAGTTAAAGCCTTATCTAAATACATATGATACTCGATCTGAAAGAATCAATAAAAGTCGACGATGAGATGATGAAGATGACAATTAAGAAAAAGGTCAACTTAACGAACGACGCAAGGAGTGGATCAATGGAAGAAGCAAGAAGTTGACATCATCGGGGAAAGTCCGTGGTGGGCGTCAAGGGGCGTTCCACCCACGCTGTGATTGTGTATTAGGGACAGCACCCCGGGGAGGAGAGCAGAACCATTAGCAATGAGCAATTGGGAGATTAGGAACAGCGAGACGAATTGCTCAGAGCAAGGGCGAAGGTAGATGCATTGAGCAGATGCGCTGAGATATCAGAGCGCAAGGGAGCAGTAGGCCGAGGACCCTTAGAGAGATCGGATGGGTAGGCAGATAGGGTACTGCTTCTGAAACTTAAGGATTCCTTTAGAGGCTAAGAGAGTTTGAACTTCTTTGGGAGTCAAACTGCTGACACCTTTTTAGGGAAGAAACTTGCGAAGTAGGGTTGTCACGTAGCATAGAATAGGGATAGATTAACTTGATGATTTCTTTATCTTACTGCAGATGACGCAGAAGAAACCACTTCACACCGAAGCTTAAGCGGCTGATATTGTAACTGATTTGTATTTTGTATACTTGGAGATTTTATCCTGAGTGGATTGTATCGCATTCAAATTAATTCTATATAAAACACTTAAACTCTATCAGTTGTAAGTGGTTCTTCAGAGTGGCGTCAGTTAATGGGGTTTATCTAACCAATGCGGGGGTGGTCCTTTCCTCAATGACAGATACGAGCGGTCCAAACAGATGAATGGGATTCTTTATTAAATTTATCACAATCATAAGTTGATATCGAAATCTCATTCCCCGCAGTTGGTAGCAGAGTAATGATGGTTATCTTCTTGAGGAAGACGACCTAGGCCAGGTTAGTTTACCCCAAGGTCCCTAGTCATCGTCGACCAGAAGAAGAATTGCAGCCGAAGACGGTGCTGATGGTGCGTCGAGAGAAAAGCAACAGAATCAGTCGAGAGTGAGTATAAGGGTCATGCGTTGTAAGATTGCGGTGTTTAATGTTGTTCCTGTGTTGTAATGTCAAGCGGAGTTGAATGCTTGTAGTGTGATTGTGGGAAGGTTGTGAGCGCGCGCAACCGGATGAAATCTTATGTCCAGAGGACTTAAGTGGTTCGGGTGTATCGAACACCCAGAGTAATTTGTCTACCATTGAAAGGGGGTCATGAGGTACCATTGATTTCTCGACAGACCGATGATAGGGGGAGCGTACGTGTGAGTGAATGAGTAGCGGACGCTGGTCGTACGTTTACTGTGTGTAAGTAACCTATCAGTTGAGGCAAGTGTCCGACCGTAAAAAGAAAGACGCTGTGCCAGTTGAGGTAGCAATTACAGTTAGACTGTGGCCGTACAGTCAGAGAGAGAAGTGATCGCTTGGACGGAAGTAGTCATTTTTCAAGGTATGAATGAAAACGCATGTGACATCGTGAACGAGTTGAGAAACGAGGGAAGCTGCTGAAGAGACAAGTGACGTCAGCGTAGAGCCGTGCTGAGGTTGGTCAATTAGCATAGAACTGTGCTGAGATAGGCTGATTAGCGAGAGTCATACAGGGATTGGTGGTTGTTAGCAAGACGCAAATAAGTAAGAAATATCGTACGTGATCAAAATGAAGTGTTTTAAGGGTTTAGGAAAAATCTTTAAAAGAAAAAGGAAAAATTTATATGTCGGAGAAGAAGCTCCACCAGAAGGCACACCAGCATATCATATGGCAGTAAATGTAGGCTTACACTCGATATTATGGATTTCCGAGTGGCACAGGCTAACTGAAGGGCAAAAAGAACTGGCGTTTCCAAGATTTGGAACGTTTAAATTAGAAGTGTTGAACCAACTGAAGGCGACGATGCTTTCAATGAGACCTTTACCGAGGCCAACACAATTTGAAGCTCTTGGTGTGTGGTTTAGAACAGCACACGAAAGGGGCGTAAAGAGGCGACAAGAAAGAGTGAGAAGATCGGTAAAGGCAGTGCAGGATGCTAAATGGGACGATGAAGCAAGGAAATGGAGGGTGCAGAAGATAGAAGCAGATAAACTGTACCCGATGTTGGAAGTTACGGGGGAACGGAAACCTATAGAACAGGAAGATGAGGAAAGCGAGTCGGAGGAGGATCTGATAGAGAGGCTATTGACAGACAGACCACCTCCATATAGCGGGGAACTTGCGAGCCCCATATTACCGCAAACGGACGGAGCTAGGTGGGGGGAGTATAAGTCGATCCCGGTAACAGAATGGGACGTTAATAAGACTGAGGAAATACCCCAAACTAGTTCTGAACAGAGAGTAGTGGGAAGATTTGTGGTCCAGAAGGTGCCGGAGACGCAATGCGCTAGGTCATATCAAATGCCGGATGCTTTGCAAGTCCCGGTCACCATAGGCCCTATTGTGTCAATCTACAACCCGGAAGGGGTCCAGCAGGAGGAACAGGCACGATGGGACAATGAAAGAACAGAAGGGGAGAATAGGAAGGCCACAATGAATCCCCACAGGCAAATACGAGCACCAATAAGTCGGAGTACCCCATTAGATTCCGCAACAGGTCCCAGGGTAGAACAGGGAGGTCGAAGAGGACCAATGGATTTGAGGGGTCCTAAACCGAAAACCCATAAGGAATTAAGGGAATACCTGAGAGAATGGGACGCTGCCGAAGAGGCTCGGAATAAAAGTTTAGAAACGGGATCCGAGTGGAGAGAGCAGGATAACAGGATTCTCTCTCATTGTGGAGCGGGCGAAAGCAGCCCCGAGTGGGAGAGAGGAAGCCAAGAGAGCAGAAGAGATACTTATCCTACCGATAACAGCGATAGGCTAACGGGCGAAGACAGAAGTGCAGGGTGTGGCGAAGTGCCTCGCGTCACCTTCAGTGAAGGGGAACGTAGGACACAGGAGTACCAGAATACCTTTAGGTGCACACACCATGCCCCAGGTGAGAATGTGAGACATTGGAGTCACGGGAACATGGAGAGTCGCGAAGCGTCTCGACATGCATCCGGTGATAGTGGACGGAGTCAGGAGAACATAGGAAGTCGCGAAACGTCTCGCCATCCATCCGGTGATCGCGAAAGAGATCACGGGAACATGGAGGGTCGTGACGGACCCTATCGTTTATTAAGCGACACCAGACAACAAGCAAGTTATGGTGGGTTAGAACCGAACGGTGGATCCTATCTCACATCTGGAGAAACCGAGCCGAAAAATCGGAACATAGGGTTGGGGGACGGAGCATTATTCCACCATACCCCACGCGAAGATGGAAAGGCTTGGGATCTAGAGGGGTGGGAACGAAGAGAGGAAAGGAAGACCCCTCATAACTCACCTGTGCTCAGGCGTAGGGCGCATAGTGGAGGTGAGAGGGATATGAGAGAAGAACACAGAACTGAGATGCTGAAAGCGGAAATAAAAGCAAAACGGCTTGACGTGATGAGTTTGAAGACAGATCTGGATGAATTGATTGATGGTACAGTGTCATTAGAGAGATTAGCTTCGTATACACCAGATGAGATACTGTTCTTATCCAAAGATATTACTCGGAGGGCGAGGTCAGCTCATGAGAACTTATCTAATTTAGCAAATAGGTACATGGTAGACCTGTCACGAACTAAGGCTTTACAGAGTAACCATAGGCTAACTTGCACGGATCAGGATTTGGATGACCGTAGAACGATCGCGCTGAAGGTACAC
Source organism: Lissotriton helveticus (assembly GCF_964261635.1). Taxonomy (NCBI): domain Eukaryota; kingdom Metazoa; phylum Chordata; class Amphibia; order Caudata; family Salamandridae; genus Lissotriton; species Lissotriton helveticus. The sequence goes on from NC_136067.1 coordinate 1,955,069,555, forward strand.
ATAAGGGAATTGATCGTAAGTATCAGAATATGGAGAGAACTAGATAGATGGGAGGAAAGATGGTCCAGAAAGGGCTCTGTTAGACGGAGTGTGCTTGAGAAGTCTCAGGACGCAGACTTGATGCGAATGGAAGCCTTCCCTTTGCGAGAAATCGCGAATGGAAGCTACGTTCATGTGCCCTGGAGTAGGGGGGATTTGGCGGCATTTACCAATTCCTTCCCAAAGCTTAGAGATAATCCCGTCGAGTGGTACAAGCAGGTAGAGAGGTTCGTGAAGATCTCGAAGGTACTGTGGATCGATTTGAACACACTGTTCGATATCGTAGTACCCGGAGATTTGTGGACGGCGTGCAAGCTCAGTGTTGAATGGCCTACTTGCGAGCCTCCGAGAGATACCCGGACGAATGGTCCATCAGGCAGAGTCATGGAAAAATACGAGAGAGTAATAACATGGCTAAAAGAGAAAGTGCCGGTGCAAGACATAGACTGGGTAAAGATAGATCGAACTACTCAGGAGCCGAAAGAGACAGTTCATGAGTTCTATGAGAGATTACTGAAAGCATTCAAGCAGTACAGCGGGTTAGATGTGATGGATCCCAAGGACATAGGACAGTTTGTTTCGAAGTTTGTCCTCGGATTAAGACCAGAAATATGTCTAATGATCCAGCAGCATCTGATCTGTTGGCAGAATAAGCCTTTGGATGAAATTCTGAGGTATGCAAGGTACTGTAGTGACGAGATAGACTCTAAGGCAAAGAAGTTTAAAGAAAAGTTAATGCTAGTGCAAATGCAAGCTGCTGGAAAGGATAAACCGCGGCAGCAGGGAACAGGAACGCAGGCAAAGAAACAGAATAATCAAAGCAGAGATGAGGGAGAAAGACCGAGACCGAGAATGGACATCGCGACACTGAAAAAGACGACGAGATGCCATCAGTGTAACGAGGTGGGACACTGGCGACGCGAGTGTCCTTACAATGTTGAGTCAGGGGATCTTGAGCAGGAGGAGGAAGAGGTTCAGAATAACGTGGTTAAGGGAGCCACAGTCCCGAAGGGCAAGTTTGTCAAAGGAGGGACTCAGACTCCTCGAGCCCCGTTTCCTCAACCACCTCGCATCTCAAACGGAGGGAAAACCTACAGACAGATGCCATTGTTTGTAGGAGGAGAGGAATGCTACTACGTTGATCCTCTTACAGGGCAGCGGGCGAATAGGGAGGAAGATTGTACTCTAGGAGCCGCTTTGGAGGTAGATCAGAGAGGACCATACGTAGAGGCTGAAATAGCGGGATGTCCTACAACCTTTTTGGTAGATACGGGGGCCACTCGATCCACATTAAGATCTGCGGTGGTCCCAGGTCTGCCAATATCAGGAGAAACGATTCAGGTGGTAGGAGTCGCGAATAAAAGGATGACAAATCCCTTGACCGAACCAGTGTCAGTAAGGATAGGGAATTACAGTGACGAACATCAGTTTGTGATTTGCGATTCTAGTCCTGTGTGCTTATTAGGGAGAGATTTGCTGTGCAAACTGAATTGCACGATACATTGCACACCTGAGGGAGTAGAAGTGCAGACCAAGGATGAGGATGCTGATTTTAAAGTTGTAAACTCAAAAGAGTGTGTGGAATTATATCCTACCTTAACAGTGGAGGAGCTTCCGCAGGACTTGAGGGAGAAAGTCTCAGCTGAGGTATGGGATTTTACTGGGGAAGAAATAGGATTGATCAAAGGAGTGGAACCGGTAAAAATCTTGGTAAGACCCCATGCTGAGTATCCAAGAACGCCACAGTATAAGCTAACGCCAGAGACAATTGCAGGGATCAAGCCTGTGATCGAATCCATGATTAAGCAGGGAATTCTGAAGGAGATCGTGGGAAGTCCATGTAACTCCCCGATCATGGGTTTGCAGAAACCTAGTGGAAAATACAGAATAGTGCAGGATCTTCGAAAGATTAATAACATTGTTGTCTTATGTTGTCCAGTGGTACCGAATCCATCAGTGATATTATTTCAGATACCATTCCAAGCTGAATGGTTTACCGTGATAGATTTGTGCCAGGCTTTCTTTTCGATACCGTTAGATGAAGAGAGCCAGTATCTTTTCGCTTTCAAGCTGGAAGATCGCGTCTTAACATGGTGTCGTATCCCTCAGGGGTATACAGAGAGCCCATCGATCTTTAACCAGTTATTGAAACGAAATCTTGAGAGTCTGGTACTGCCCAAGAATTCAGTTCTGGTCCAGTACATAGACGACCTCCTAGTTGCGTCAGAAACTGAGGAAACTTGCAGAGAAGACACCATCACCTTGTTAAATCACTTGGCCGAGAATGGACACAAGGTGTCTCCAAGTAAATTGCAATATTGTAAGACTGAGGTGCAATACTTGGGCCACAGGATTGAAAAGGGAAAGCGGAAGGTGTCTCCAGACAGAATAGAGGCGATTATGAAAATGAACGCGCCTACGACACAAAGAGAAGTCAGGATGTTTCTAGGCATGGTCGGTTATTGTCGACAGTGGATAGCAAACTTTTCACTGAAGGCTAAACCGTTATTACAACTGACGCACAAAGGAGTAAGTGATCCGGTACCATGGGACAAAAATTGTTTGATGGCGTTTTTGCAGCTGAGGGAGGACTTATGTCGTGCCCCGGCTTTAGGAATGCCAGATTACACTAAACCTTTTTTGCTTTACTGCTGCGAGAGAGAGGGATGCGCGTTATCGGTATTAGCACAGGTCCACGGAGATGCGCGCAGGCCGGTGGCGTACTTTTCGGCTACATTAGATCCAGTAGCCGCAGCGTTGCCCGGATGTCTCAAATCCGTAGCTGCAACGGGTGTCAGCATTGAACGATCTGAAAGCGTAGTTATGGGTCATCAGTTAGAAGTATATGTACCACATTCTGTAGAACTGTTAATGACCAGGACTAAGACTCAGCATCTGACGAATAGCAGGCTCACACGCTACGAGCAGGTCATATTGGCTGCCGAGAATGTAACCCTAAAGAGATGCTCTGTCTTGAATCCTGCAACCTTGATGCCACTTCCGAATGAAGTGGACGATGAAATTTGTACAGAGCATGACTGCCTCGATGTGACTGAACTATGTACCAAACCGAGACCTGATATCGTAGATGAGCCATTGACAGACCCAGACGAAATTCTCTTCGTCGATGGTTCATGCGTAAGAAACGATGTCGGTCAGCTGAGAGCCGCTTATGCAGTATGCACGATTACCAGAGTTATAGAAGCCGCTTGCCTGGAAGGAGTACACTCCGCACAGGTAGCTGAAATTGTGGCTTTGACTCGTGCTTGCCTAGCAGGCGACAGACTTCGAGTCACTATATACACCGATAGCCAGTATGGTTTCGGCGTAGTTCATGATTACGGGCAGTTATGGTCTCAAAGAGGTTACATGACCTCCTCGGGTTCTCCCATTAGGAATGGAGAATTCGTGAAACTACTGTTAGAGGCTTTGCAAAAACCTATGGCCATAGCTGTGGTCAAATGTGTAGCACATACAAAAAATGTGGATTTTGTATCACTAGGAAACAAATACGCAGATGAAGTAGCGCGTTACTGCGCAGAGCAGGGATATTCTCACACTGATGCAAAAGTGGGGGGAATCCAGGAAAGAACTGAATTGACCATGTTGTTAGACACTGTAGATACATGGGATGAATTGAGAGTTGTACAGGAAAATGCACCTATTGATGAGAAAAAGAGCTGGGAAACAGCAGGGTGTGAAAAAAGAGAGATGAATTTCTGGGTTTCTGCCGACGGAAGAGCAGTATTACCAAATGAGCTTGTTAGTCCAATGGCAAGGAAATTGCATGGATCAGCACACATAGGGAGAGATGCTATGGTGAGAGTATTCAGACAAACGTGGTTCAATCCTAAGTTTAGAGTAGCGGCAGAAGCAGTGTGTCAGCGATGTATGATCTGTCAGCAACTAAATGTGGGAAAGAGAACACCAGTTACCTTGAGTCACATAGGAAGGTCTGGGGGGCCTTTCAATAGGATGCAGATTGACTTCATAGAAATGCCTCCATGCAACAGACTCAGATACGTGTTAGTGATCGTCTGCATATTTTCTAGATGGGTTGAGGCTTACCCTACACGTAGGTGCGATACACTTACAGTGGCAAAATTGTTACTTAGAGAGTTAATACCGAGGTTTGGGGTGCCATCCTCTTTGGAATCGGACAGAGGAACTCATTTCAATAGTGAAGTGGTGAAGATGCTGTGTTTAGCTTTGAATATCGATCAGAAGTTACACTGCAGCTATCGACCAGAAGCTTCAGGGATCGTAGAGCAAATTAACAGTACTATCAAGTCCAGACTGGCTAAAGTTTGTTCATCGACATCCCTGAGTTGGCCTGACGCACTTCCAGCAGTTCTTATGAGCATACGTAGCACACCTGATAGAAGAACAGGCCTCTCTCCACATGAAGTGCTAATGGGGAGAGCTATGAGATTGCCATCGGTTCCGACTGCAGCGCTAGTGAATATCACAGACGATTTGATCTTGGACTACTGCAAGGGACTATCTGATGCCGTTAATTCTGTGTCCCTCCAGGTCCAGGCTGCAGAGGTTCCATCAGTACAAGATTTGTGCCACGACCTGAGTCCAGGAGACTGGGTCCTGGTGAAGAAGCATGTCAGGAAGAACTGCTTAGACGTGCGTTGGAGAGGACCATTTCAAGTCATACTTGTCACGAATACCGCAGTGAAGTGTGGAGGTCTGCCAAACTGGATACATGCCTCACACACCCGAAGAGTGCCAACACCTCTAGAAGATATAGCTCCTCTCTTGGATGAGAATCCGGCGGGAAGCGGAGAAGCCATAGAGGGGGAAAGCCAAGCTGTGGAGGTGATCGAAGAAGCTGAAACTGTGTTGGAACAGGACGACGAAGGTCAGGACACTAGTGGGACCGAAGTCGCCTCAGGAGAAGAAAGTAATTGGGAGTCCGACACAGATATCGAGCAAACTGAGAGTGACCAAGAGACGGGTCCTGGAACAAGGAGCGGAAAGACGGAAAGTGACGAAGCCAGTTGGCCAGAGAGAAGAAAAAGGCCAAGTTCGGAAAGGGAAAAGAAAAGAACTCTTGCCCCGATCGCTGAAGAATCGGATCAGGAGGAAGAGACGACAGATTCAGGAACTGAGAGTCCACGAAGATCGAGAAGGGTACGTGTGCCCTGCAGAAGGTACGCCACCCCAGAGTGGACTTATCTAGCAGATGTATTGGGGACAGAAATCTGGGAGAGTGAAGAGCGTGAAAGTAATCGATCTCGATCCATTTGTGGCAGTGGAGATATGGATGTTGGCGCCTGGACTCGAGACTGAGGGGTTACTGACTTTCACACTTCCCATACCCCCACGTCTGAGTAAAATCCAAGATTTAGTGCTAAAAAGATTACAATTCCCAACAGTTGGTCAGCAAATGTCAGAAGAAGAAGAAAAAGTTATTCGCTTTGAACTGTTAATAATTGTTGTGAAAGCTGCAGGACCGAAAATAATTGTTGATGCTTAAAGACTTTTGTACGATTATTATAAAGAAGAAGATAACCTAGCACCGAGTAGAAAGAAGAATAAAATTAGGAATTACATTAGAGGACGGAGAAGGGCTAGGGTTGTCGGCTGTTAAGAAGAGAAAAGACAGTGTGGTGAAAAAAAAAAAGGATACCTGTTGATAAAAAGCACTTTAAAGACTGTGAAAGCAAACAAGAAACCAAAGACTGGAAAGAAAATTTTCGCTAGAGAACGAGGTACGCTGTTTGATGACATGGAGAACGGCAACCCAAACAGAAAGGCTAGATGTATAGTAGGTACACTTATAGCAATAGTGATATTCCTCATAATCATAGTAGTAACGATATCTTACATGACAGGACATGAGAATGATAAAAGAATAGCGAATGTAAAAATTGTAACGACCTTGAAACCTGCTCTTGTGGGGAAAAAGGAGGAGAGCACTGTTACGCATGAAAAGGCGTCACTTGCAGATGAAGCTCGTGGATTACACATAGACGAGTCACAGGGAAACTTTAGGTCAAATGCATATGCCAAATTATTGTACGAATATATCGATGCCATGGAGGCCAAAGATTGCTACGTTTGTATGCAATTGCCGGCTTCTGTAGACGAAGGCATTAGATATCACCATCTCCCATTGACTTATGGGATAACATGTAGTTTACTGCTTAGTATATTTTATGGTAGAGAAGGGTTTGAGTACTACTTTTCAAATTATGATTCGGTACTGCCTGAAGTTCCGAATTATAAGCAGATGAACAAGTGGGACTACTACAAAAAGGAGGATAGACTAGCTAAATTCTTTCTTCCTTGGGACACATTAGATACATCATATGCGCGTAGAAATAATCTGACTTGCAAAGTAACAGAGGTAGAGAAAAGGTTTATAGCACAAGTAGATGATCGATGCAGACGGCAGAAAATTCTAAAAATATCAGGACAATGGAAAACAGATTGGACCGAAGAAGAGAAGGCACATAAAAAGAAAGGTAGCAATGGTCCAATAGCGTTGGATAGAACGCAAAAGGGAAAGTTATGTTTAGCTCGAAGCAAAACGTATTATGAGAGTGAATTTGTAGGTGAAGTTAGTTGCGAGCACTCTTTTAAATTAGAGTACTACACGAAAGATTTTATGAAAGGAATGCAAGCTATTCCGAATGTGTATTTTGTATGTGGGAGAAATGCCTATGTAAAACTACCTGACAATTGGTATGGTTCGTGTTACTTGGCAATTGTCTTCCCCAAAATATATCATGCAAAGGATTTAGCAATCATAGAAGGAAAGACTTCGAGGAGAACGAAAAGGGAAGTAGGAGATGCAGAAGTAGTAGGAGATGTATTTGGAGCAATGTTTCCATTGTTAGGTTTGATTCTTAACGATGTTAAGATTAGAAGGTTAGCAACAGTTGTGGATAGGTTGTCGGCCAGTACTGCAAAATCATTGATGTTAGTAGAAGGTGAGATGCAGTCGATTAGAGCAATGGTTTTACAGAACAGGCTTGCTTTAGATGTGATATTAGCAAAAGAAGGCGGAGTTTGTAAAGTTTTGAAAGTTCAGGAATGTTGTACTTATATTCCTGATAATTCAAAACCACTTGAGAAAGTCATACAGAACATTACACAGATTCATCAAGAAATTGAAGATTTATCAAAAGTAAATGTTTGGGAAAAAGTAGGAAATGGAGTGGGAAAGGTTGGAAGTTGGTTTGCTAATCTAGGCAAAGGTATAGTTTGGTATATTTTGAAGCCTGTATTAATAATATTAATTTGCATAATTACATTATTAGGATTAGTAAAATTGTATAAATGGTACAGGTCGAACCAGTTACAAAGATCGATGAGAGACCAAGAAAGGAGACTAGCTGTTCTACAAGATCAACAGTATAAAAGTCTGAGAACGCTTGAATCGATAAAAAGGGGAACTGATGTAACTAGTTCGGTATAAGAGATGTATTCAAATTGCTTTTAGTGATGACTCCTAAAAGTCATCAAAGGGGGGAACTGAGAGAGCGCAATTTGAATGCAAAGTATATCGTAGCCATATTTAGACGTATATGTCATAAACGTAGGAATGAAACGCACATTGTAACGTTAAGTTGGCGATTATAGCATAAAAGCCAACGAATGTGATAGCATGGTATAAGAAATGTAAATGTATTTACATGTTAAAATGCATTAGATTTAGAAGGCCCGTATACCTGATGGGTAATGTAGAAATGCTTAGGAAATATAGAACGTGCACCGTAGAATTCGTGTACGTGTGTAACTTTAAACGGAGAAATGTGGATGAGTGTATAAGGAACTTACATGACGATGTAACCAAGGGGAGTGCATAAGTTATACTCTACGCAATTGTATTTTATGTAGTATATATCCGATGTAAAATGTATTTAAGTATAACTAAGTCAATTTGCTAAAGTACGAGTATATAAATGTATATCAAAGGTTATACTGTGTAGAGGGTTTCTGTAGGAATGTTGGAAGAAGTTTAGGTCATTTGTGTTTGTAACCTAACTGGTCAAGAGTTCGCAGGAGCATAGTCAAATGTATGTAATTTAGAGGGCTTGTGAAAGTCGTAAATAGCTTGATGTGGACGTGGGAGCCGAGAAGTCTAGCACTTGTTAGATTTAAGGTGACAATGCCGGACGGAGCTTATTGCTTGAACGTGAGGAAAGACACTTTAAATATGGACTATGTTTTGACAAGACCATTCACAGGACCTGGCAGGGTCAAGCTAAGAGACATAGAGTTAAAGCCTTATCTAAATACATATGATACTCGATCTGAAAGAATCAATAAAAGTCGACGATGAGATGATGAAGATGACAATTAAGAAAAAGGTCAACTTAACGAACGACGCAAGGAGTGGATCAATGGAAGAAGCAAGAAGTTGACATCATCGGGGAAAGTCCGTGGTGGGCGTCAAGGGGCGTTCCACCCACGCTGTGATTGTGTATTAGGGACAGCACCCCGGGGAGGAGAGCAGAACCATTAGCAATGAGCAATTGGGAGATTAGGAACAGCGAGACGAATTGCTCAGAGCAAGGGCGAAGGTAGATGCATTGAGCAGATGCGCTGAGATATCAGAGCGCAAGGGAGCAGTAGGCCGAGGACCCTTAGAGAGATCGGATGGGTAGGCAGATAGGGTACTGCTTCTGAAACTTAAGGATTCCTTTAGAGGCTAAGAGAGTTTGAACTTCTTTGGGAGTCAAACTGCTGACACCTTTTTAGGGAAGAAACTTGCGAAGTAGGGTTGTCACGTAGCATAGAATAGGGATAGATTAACTTGATGATTTCTTTATCTTACTGCAGATGACGCAGAAGAAACCACTTCACACCGAAGCTTAAGCGGCTGATATTGTAACTGATTTGTATTTTGTATACTTGGAGATTTTATCCTGAGTGGATTGTATCGCATTCAAATTAATTCTATATAAAACACTTAAACTCTATCAGTTGTAAGTGGTTCTTCAGAGTGGCGTCAGTTAATGGGGTTTATCTAACCAATGCGGGGGTGGTCCTTTCCTCAATGACAGATACGAGCGGTCCAAACAGATGAATGGGATTCTTTATTAAATTTATCACAATCATAAGTTGATATCGAAATCTCATTCCCCGCACTACCCTAAGTTATTTTTGAAGTAATCAATGGCAAAGAAAATAAAGTTAGGAGAATATTTCTGGTATAAATTAAGATGTTCTGAGAACAGTTCTTTTTTTATCAGATTTGAAGATCTTTCGCCAATGTTAACGGTCAGATTCTACGTCCTGTCAAAGCTTTCTGACACACATGAACACATCACTAGGTAGACTATATAGCTACTCTTACAGCTAATGATGTATTTCGTATTCAATTCCATTTTAATATTGAAATGTTTTCTTCCTATTATCACCCTGTATACTAATGCTGCTCTCATGCCAAAGATTATTTCTATATAATTTCTTGAAATTATCACTATATTTGTTTGAAAAGGCTCCTAATCTAAGAAATTACCTGGGTCATGGGATCACCCACACCACACTTACCTCACAAACCTTCCATTACTTAAAGAAAGGTTAACCAGCGGGGGGGTTCTCAAACCACATCCCTTTCTAGGACTGATCCGATTTACTTTCTAGTCTGCATGTTTTACTGCTACACCAGTATGTATCTGAAGAGCATCGCCTGTCATCAGTTCTCCTCGTGCTCAAGTTGCCACTTCCCAGCATCAGCACTTCACAGGGTGGTGAACTCCAGCATGACATTTAGGCTGCAGAGATGACATGAACACCACACAATGATTCATCCACCTTTAACCTGTAGAGGTGCCCATGAAATGCGGGGGGACTTCCTGTCCTTAATGTCATCCAAGGCAGTGGCCAGTATCCTTTACAGGGGGAGCAAGAACAGTGCACTTAAAGTGCACCTCATATAGTGGTGCTGAATGTCTGAATATTTAATGAAGAACCCTAAAGGATGGATGTTTTTATTAGACATATAGATCATGTGGAAAGGACTGCAGTCACCCTGCATTATAACTATCCGAACACCCCCATTTTAGCGGCCACCTGCTGTAATGCCTCAGTGACCCAACAGAGGGTACATGACAGGGCAAGGGGTCAATTTGATGCATTTGAAATAATCCAAATAGATTACTCACTGAAAGTAATATGAAATGAAACGTCTACCTATCACCTGCAGGGCCAGTTTGTGGGAGACCAGCTGCTGAGACATGCATGTATTTCCATTAGGAGTGGGTGTTTAAATCCCTTTTTCAGGGCAGAAAAGATCACCTTCCTGTTTCAGACACTTTCATTGCTAGGAGAGTGTCAGTTAGGTTCTACAAATGGATACTTTAAATATAAAAATATAAAAATATGCTATGCTTAAATAACCCAGGAAATGCAAAATACAATACAGCCCCAAATAGTTGCATGAGAGGATAATTATAATTACTTCTCTTCTTAATCGTTGTAGTGAGATCATGCAGAATGTTTGTGTAGCTGTCAGGATTCTACATGTCTGTCACCAATTGGATCAGTGTGATCATGTCGTCATCCCTGTTTACTACATCATACCTCAGGATACATTCCTAGTCCTGATTTTCACACCGATATACTAATGCCTTCTGGTCCATGTAGTCCTTACATTACTGAGTCCTTTCCAAAATAACATCTGGTAGAAAGAGCTGTTTATAGGGTGTGTCCCAACGCCACTTCGTCACTGATACATGCACAGACACTTTCTTTACTCTGTTTCTGCTCCCATCTACACTTTGTTTATTGTTTTGCAGTTTACCTTCACATGCATTATGGCTTCTTTAGTCTTTCTCTCTCCCACAGCATCGGCAGCGTTTACTTTCTAACAGGAGGTGTGATGCATCTGGATAACTGCTCATACCTGGATCTCGCCTTTTAAGCATGCTCTTTCCCTGAGCTGCAGGCAATATAACACCTGTGAACTCAGCACTTCTTGCAACAGGCTTCCTACTGAGGTTCTGCTTGAACTTGGCATGCTTGCTGCTTTGTTTTCAGGGCAATTCCAGGCTACTGCGTGCGTTGCAGATTTCTGATTCTTTGCTTAGATCCTGCCCCAGGCTTCCATTGATAAACTAAGCAGTGAGACTCCATCAACCACTCTGTTGAAATTGGGTTACAGGTTGAGGGTTGGAAAGCCCTACAAGCAGCAGCCGCACTTTTTGTCAGGGTCATCTGCGGCGTACCCCAGAGATCCTCCCTCAGCCCGACGCTGTTCAACATTTACATGGCCCTCCTCGCACAAGTAGCCCGACAGCACGACCTCAACATAATCTCCTACGCCAACGACACTCAGCTTGTGATGTATTCCTATAGGTTCTGTATCGATCCCCCTATTCCTGACCCTATTCTGGTTAACAAACTAACAAGTTAACTAGCAGCCATCCCATGAGGCAGAAAACCCCCATGATGCAGGAACCGTTATCTGATAAAGCCACACTACGGCACAGGAACGTGTTATCTGATTAGGTCATAACGCTTGCCATCTAATTAGACAAGCGATATTCCTCCAGCCCCTGATAAGGCATACGGAGTTCTCAAAACAAATCAAACCTATGACAGACCTGGGAAAAACCCTGCGGCCATTGTTTTGATTTCACCGAGAACTTCAGCAAAAGAATGTGCTAACGACCTGGTCGTATGACATCCTTATTGACGTATCTATGTCCATCCTTACGTCAATCTCGGCACCTATAAGGTATAAATATTACCGATATTGCCCTATGCAAACACACGCGGTGGTGACGAGATCGGAGCAGCCAGACTTGCCGAAGCCCAGAGCAGAGCAGACCCCGCTGGAGCAGCCCCGCCTTCTTGACGCGCTGAGGACGAGAAGCTGCCTATTTCTCCTGCCGAGAAATCCAGCTCCGGCGCTTCCGGGTAGCCCTCGCAGGCAGCCTGGAATATCGAGACCAGAGACGAGAGATAAATCAAAAAAAGGAGATTTCCTTTCTGAGTGTGTTAACTTTACAATTGACTAAAACGTTCATTTAGGCTTCAACACAACAGCAATTACCCCAGATAGTCTAGTTCAACCAACACTAACAACTGTATGTATCAAAATATAATTTTTATTTTGATATTGTCAAGGCAAAGAAAATACAATCATAAAATTTGCTAAACATTTAAAAGTGGTCCTTTTATACATTGCCACATCAGGGTACTGGAGTATTGTAATTGGTGATAATATTATCCCTCGCGTTGCATCAGGGAATTTGTCATTGCATCAGTAAGTCGGCTAGTACAAACAGCTTATCCCGTTCACGTTTAGGATCCTTGTATCTCTCTAGATTGATACTCGGGTGACTCTGGACTCTGCACTCCGTGGATCGATTTGCCTGGCGTATGCACCTCTTTTTATATTTAGGATGCTCTCACCAACAGTCTCCTCTCTGACGTCCAGTCGTCTTGGCCCTTCCGTGTGGTGTACTCCAGTACCCTGATGTGGCAATGTATAAAAGGACCACTTTTAAATATTAAGAAGATCCTTTAGAAAGTCCTGAAGAAGGTGTTCTAAAGAATACATCACCGAAACGCGTCTACAAACTTTTTACTGAATATGCATTATTAATTGATTTTTTTTTGTACATTTGAAAATTATGGTTTTTTAAGAACTGAATGTATTGTCCAAAATGTGTTGTACATAAAAGGATTTTTATGATTCTATGTAATTATGATGATGACATTAGGATTTTAATGTGTTTAGCAAATTTTATGATTGTATTTTCTTTGCCTTGACAATATCAAAATAAAAATTATATTTTGATACATACAGTTGTTAGTGTTGGTTGAACTAGACTATCTGGGGTAATTGCTGTTGTGTTGAAGCCTAAATGAACGTTTTAGTCAATTGTAAAGTTATAACACTCAGAAAGGAAATCTCCTTTTTTTGATTTATTTCCCGGTCCTTTCTGAGTTCTACAGGGAAATCTCTCCCCTTTTTTCAGCAGAGACGAGAGATACCATCCCTCATTCATCCTAGATTCCAGGTACAGAACTGAATAACCCCTTGCAGAGAATTCTTCAGTCAGTCACTTGGCAAAACAAACTTAACTTAAACTGTTACTTTCTATTCCCGCCCACGTATTAGGCTTATGTTATGTTATGTTATGTTAAAATGGGACTTTTATAGCGCAACGGCTACTCCAAAGGAGTGTCCCGGCGCTTTGAGCTCCAAACCATGGAAGAGAGCAAGAAACATAACAGTAACAGAACAGGGCCCAAGGTCAGGTACACGGGGTAGGCGTAGTTAGAAACACCAGTTGAGTACGATTAGTCAAATGTATACGTGTATGTAATATATTTTATTCATTTTAAACCTTCATATGGCTTAGAAACCATATCAATGTTTTTACAGTATTATTTTATACTTCTGCTTTTAATGTATGCACTTTACTTAACCATAAGTATTGCAATAATATCGATCCATTTCTCTTGTATGAGAAAAGAGACTGATCAATAAATAACATCTTTTATTGAACACGCCCGTCTCTTCCTTTTCTCTACAATCTGATGAGACTATGAATGCACGTACTGACTGAGTAAAATAAATTGCCTTTTGTTCACACGACTCTAGAGATACACTCTTGATTAGGGGAGAGCAAAGTTGTCATGTTCTATGGTTGTCAGAAACTAAATCCCTTCTTGTCTATCCAGGGAGGTTCAACTCCTCCTTGCCTATTCGAGAAAGTTTCTAGTGAACTCTGAGCTAGCTGGCAAACCCAAAACTTGAAGTCTAATATCGACAGTAGTAGACCTAGTTAACGTCTGGTCTAGGCCTATACTATTGAAGGTATTATTCCAATGCGCAGAGCCTATTGGGATAATAGGAACTACACTACAAGCTGATCCTCTCCCTCACCAAGGACCCCATCACAGCCAAAGCCAACCTCCACGAAGGAATGAAGGCCGTCGCCGACTGGATGAAGACCAGCCATCTGAAGCTGAACTCGGACAAGACGGAGGTTCTCATCCTCGGCTCCAACCTTTCAGCCTGGGACGATTCCTGGTGGCCGACGGCACTGGGAGCAGCCCCAACACCCATTGACCACCCACGCAACCTGGGAATCATCCTCGACTCAACGCTCTCAACAAAGTCAACGTCGTCTCCTCCTCCTACTTCAACACCCTCCGCATGCTCCGCAAGATCTACAGATGGATCCGACAGATACAAGAAAGACAGTCACCCAGGCTCTCGTCAGCAGCAGACTCGACTATGGAAACGCCCTCTATGCGGGAGCCCCGACCAAGCTCATCAAATGACTACAACGAATCCAAAGCACCTCGGCTTGACTGATCCTCGACGTACCAGGCCACGGCCACATCAACCCCCACCTGAGAAACATGCGCTGGCTCCCCGTCAACAAGAGGATATCCTTCAAGCTCATCACCCACGCACACAAGGCACTCCACAAGACTGGCCCAGCCTAACTCAACAGACGGCTCTCCTTCTACATCCCCAACCACCAGCTACTCTCCGCCGACCTCTCACTCGCCACCATCCTGCGCATCCGAAGAACAACCACCGGTGGGAGATCTTTCTCCCCCCTCGCCGCCAAGACATGGAACACCCTCCCACTGAGCCTACGACAGACCCAAGACCTGCTGACCTTCGGGAGGATACTCAAGACCTGGCTGTTCGATCAGTAGTCCCCCCCCCAGCGCCTTGAGACCCTCGCGGGTATGTAGTGCGTTTTACAAATGATTGATTGATTGATTGATTGAATGATTGATGAAGTCACAAGCAAACCCCAAATTAGCCTGTACTTAAATCCCTGTTAGCTTGGCACAAAAGCAGTCAGGCTTAATTTTGAAGCAATGTATACAGTATGCAGCATTACAAGCAGTAATAAAGTGAAAAGACAACACAAGAAAACTAAAGTAACATGTAATACATTATTGGAGTTCAGATTGACAAAAGCCAATCAGTAGAATCAGAGACATGCCATTTTAAAGATTTTAGTGACAATTAGTGCCTAAAAGCACAAAGTGCCAACTGTGATTATCTGGTCACACCGGACCGGTGCAAAGACACACATTTAGGGGCACCGTAATAGAGTGTGGACTGCATCTAGGGACCAACTTAGGCCAGCTAAACAATGTACCTTAAATCCTGAACAATGTACCTTAAATCCTGGTTTGCAAATCTTTGCAACATCCATCTTCAAGAATGCCTCATGCAGTGGCAGAACCATGTACCTTAAATCTTGGTTTGCAAAGCTTTGCAACATAGACCAGCTGAACAATGTACCTTAAATCCTGGTTTGCAAACCTTTGTAACATCCATTGTCAAGAATGTGTCATGCGGTGGCAGTTCCAAATATCTGTGATGCTGAGTCCTGCTTCATTGTTGAGGATGCCATTGACGAGGGGCTTGCAATGTGAAGTCCTGAGTTGATGATGTGTTGTGCACAGGAGGTTCCAAAGAAGCTGCGGGACTGTGCTGCGGAGTCCTGCGTCATCTTCGAGGATGCTGTTGACAAGGGGCTTGAGACGCTTGGGCCTGCATCAAGGATGCTTTGTGCAGCAGCAGTCCCGAGGAGACTGCAGACTGCGAGCCAAATGTCTGGTGTCTGGGATGCGTCGTGCTACAGCAATTTTGATGCGTCTATGAGGAGAAGGGTTGTGCTGCATCGGTTCTGCTTACATTGCCACAGCTGGGATGGCAGACCATCTTCAGGCCCACTTCCTAAGAGCCATGACTGGGGTGGCACCACTAGTAGGGCATAACTCACAGCAACTCATTTTCACTCAAAAAGGATGAATGGCAGCAGGGTAAGGGATTAGCAGTTTTTCTGGCAGAGCAGCACAGCAGTCCTACTGAGTCTTTCGCAGGCCCAGTATTGTACTGGAGAGTCGGATTTGAGGGTCCATTATTCATCCTTGGTGCTCACGTGGAAGTAGGAGAAGGTTCTGGAGGTTTCCACCCCCAGAGGTGCTTGGAATTTCCTTCCTCCCCGTTCTGGCCCCTGCATGTCTGGGGTCACAACAGACAAGTGCCAAACCGTTTGTGAGTGTGCTCAAGCAGATCATTTGTAATGTGCAAGAGATGGTAGGTGACATCTCCTACCTCTCATCAAGCTAGAGATGGCCCATCCTCCATTGTCGCACTGTCTGGGAGCAATATACAAAGACCAACTGGCAGCTACACCTAGTCATGTGACCCAGGATACAGGCTGAAGGCACTTAATAGTTGGGACACAAAATGCAAACTTTGTAAAAGTGGCATTTTCAGAATAGTGACTTAAAGAACGACTTCAACATTAAAGAGGGTTTTTAAATTACAATTCTTTAGACACCAAACTCAACACTCCATCTGCTCCTAATGGAAAGTTATACTTATTAAATGTAATAAGTTAACCCAGTTTTATCCTATGGGAGTGGTAGGCTTTGCAGTAGTGAGAACCACATTTTAGAGTTTTTCACAACTAGGACATTTAAAACTAAAAGTAAATGTCCAACTTTATAAATACACTGCACTCTGCCCTAAGCATTATACTTCTAGGGGTAACTTGTATGTTTTTAAAATGAAGGTTTAAGCCAGTCAAAAGGTATGTTTTGCCAGGTCGAAATGGCAGTTTAAAACTGCACACACAGGCTACAGTGGCAGATTTCTTAAGTGGGTGGTACAATCAGTGCTGCAGGTCTACTAGTAGCATTTAGTTACAGGTCCTGGGTACATGTAGAACCACTTTATCAGGGACTTGGAAGTAAATTAAATGTGCCAATTGGGTTTAAGCCAGTTTTACCATTTTTAAAGAAGAGAACACAAGCTCTTTAGCATGGGTTAGCAGTGGTAAAGTGCGCACAGTCCTAAAAGCCATCAAAAACATGTTCAGAAAACAGAAGGGTGAAGGCAAAAAATTTAAATATGACCCTGCAGAAAGGGCCATTTCTAACACACCATTAAAGCCCTTCTTTTGGTTGTATGATGGAACCAAGCAGGCCTTAACTAAGCAATCAGTACCCCGCGTACAATGTTACCACGCGTTACTTTAGCACACAAGTCGTAACAACAACTTGCTCTAGGGTGCACTAGGCTTTGGAATAGTATAAATTACTTTTCCAACTCCAGTCTAAGGAACAGTAGGGAAGGTGTTAGACTTAAAAATCCACCAAAAGTCGAACAATGCGACCCCAACAGCAATTCGTTGAAACGACTTGCGTGGTAAAGTAACGCGCAGTAACGTAGCATGCGGGGTACTGACTTTGTTGTAAAGGCTGGTTGTTGTAAAGACTTTGGAGTAAATTATTTTTCTCCTTCTTTTCATCCAAAAAAGAGATGCTGTGAGAAGTTGGTTGAGCAGTTAATGGTCACTCTGTTCCCCCTTCTGATCCTTTAATGACCATGGCCAAGCCGAGAAGGATACTCAGGCCACTGTTACAGAGGTGTTGGATTTATGGTGCAGTTGGATGCCCTGATTATGGCTGGTATGGCACCAACCTCCACTGATTACAATTATTTTTCTCCCCAGAATGGAGAGTAATTACATGGAACCTAAAATACTGGGTCCTTTTGTGAGTGATTTCCCCAGATTCCAGGGAGAAAGCCATTGACATTTTTCACCTGCTTGAAAGCAGCCGGGTAGTGACTGCAGGAGAGCCGCCGGTGTCAGAGATGTGGGGTGGGGATGGTGGGCAGTGTTGATGCAGACCATGAGGGGGAAGTTGTTTGTTTTCCTATTACATGCTCCATGGATCAGACAGGAGCCGGGCTGTGCTCCTGTTTAAGTGAAGGTATGGTTAGCTTTGGTTATAACACCTCAATCTAGCTTTTATAAAGTCAGAAATGCATTAAAATAAACACAGCTAAAGTGAAGTTATGGGTACAAAATAAAACCCAAAGACACTGAAATTCACCAGTTATGGTTAAATAAATTAAGCATACATCACCCCCTATCATGCACTACTTATGACCTCAGTTTATGACGTGTCTCACAGTATGTTCTGACATTATTAATAACTTCTCTGAGAACATCTCAAATGACATGGTTGATCGTTGCAAGGTCAGGCCTTTGCCCAGGCCCTGTTAGTGTTTTATGAACCCTTTTTTAACATCCAGCTCCGTTCGCTGACCAGAACCAGAGCCAGGTCTTCATCCCCAGCAGTAGGCCCAATAAGGGCCAAGGAGCCCTAACCAAGGGTTTATAGACAATTTTCTGGATTCCAGCAAAATAGTTTTTTGCCATTTGGGTACTCCCACGAGCCATAGTTCCTGGAGAAGCTAATCCCGCCAGCTTACGATTCTTTAAAAAAAATTGCAAGAGACGAGGACTGAGCTTTGAATCTGAAAAAAGATGTTGGGCAAAAGCTCCTGTGGCCAATCGAGTTTGGTGTAGATCCATTCAGCCATTTTTGTTGTATCGGAGAGCAAGTAATCCTATATATTTTATTGGGAAATTCCATTGTTTGTGTCCCCCCCCTTTTTTGGCCTCCACTTGACAGATCTCCAAAAAACTTGCCATGCCGAACTCAAATTGGGTGAACTTTTTTATTGGAAATATTTTGTACAGATAAAATGAACGCAATAAAATTTGTATTTAGAAAACAACAAATGCTATGGAAATGTATGTATTAACCTAGGGGTCATCCTCGACTCCACCCACTCCATGACCAAGCAGGTCAACGCCGTCTCCGCATCCTGCTGCAACACCCTCCGAATGCTCCGCAGGATTTTCAAGTGGATCCCCTCCGAAACGAAAAAAATACGTCACCCAGGCCCTCGTCACCAGCAGGCTGGACTACAGAAACTCCCTCTACGCAGGAAAAACCACCAAGCTCCTGCGATGGCTTCAACGCATCCAGAACTCCTCGGCGCGACTGGTCCTCGACATCCCCCGACACAGCCACATCACCCCCCACCTGAGAAACCTACACTGGCTCCCCATCAACAAGAGGATAACCTTCAAACTCCTCATCCACGCACACAAAGCCCTACACAACGCCGGACCACCATACCTCAACGAACGACTCAGCTTCTACACCACCACCCGCAGCCTACGCTCAGCCAGTCTCGCCCTCGCCACGGTCCCACACATCCGGAAAACGATGCCCGGCGACAGATCCTTCTCCCACCTCGTCGCCAAAACCTGGAACACCCTCCCAACCAACCTCCGACAAACCCAAGACCTGCTGACCTTCAGAAGACGTCTCAAGACCTGGCTCTTCGATCAGTAGCGGCGTGCCCCCCTTCCCAGCGCCTTGAGACCCTCACGGGTATGTAGTGCGCTTTACAAATTCTTTGATTGATTGATTGATTGAAATTCACAACAAACAACAACATTAAATTGAAGTTATCATTCATACCTTTACAACTTAACATATGTTTCGGAAAAAATGGTTTTCATAAAATTAAAAAAAACACAGATAAAGTACTGGTATGGGTAGAAATTGAACCTAAAAAAAACTACGATTTAAAAGATATTGTTACCTTCCCAATAAGTAACTCAAACAGCAGCTGTGCAAAACAAAACTTGAGCTGCAAATGCATTGGTAATGATTTCACTCTTAATGGGACCGGCAACCATAAAAGCCGCAGTAGATAATAAGTGTAAAGATTATGAGGTCACTTACCGTCACTAGCATTGCATCTGGTGCGCTAGGTTGGACGGGGTTGCGTGAGATGATGACGGGTCTGACAATTTTGGAAAACTTTGTGCAGATTCATCGACCAGCGCCAGTCCTATCAGGCAAACAAACAAAGTATTTTCACTTGAAAATCTGGTGCTACTCTGAAGACACCAAAAGTAAAAAAAATACGACTCTGTATTATTAAATACTTTTTCCAATATTTACAGTAACATACTTTTCATGCCTCATTGTGCTCTTATTTAAATATTCCTAAATTGACTTGTTTCTTTGTTTATATACAATTTGGAAGTGTTAAATGTTTTGAAGGAGGGCTAATTGCAGCCTAAAACACACTGGAAAAAACGCGGTCAATGTGGGCTAAATGAAACTAAGTACAGTACTCATTATGAACAATTGAATACATCCAATTTAATAGCACTTTAAGAGAAATTTCCATTTCATTGAAAAGCGTGCTTAGTGTCAGAAATGGGAGATATTGATTTCATACTTAGGTCAATGTTGCAAGTAGGAAAATGGATTGTTCAGCTGTTGCAGAGAGAACTTTCATTCTTGGTGTGAGCTGTCACTGAAGTCGGAAAAGTCCAAACAATCTGATCCCTAAATGGTAAAGTGGTTTCTGTAGGGAATGCCTGTCTCACCTTAGGTAAAATCATACATATAGCATTGCATTTCTCGCAGAACGTTTATGAGGAACATATACACCAACTAACTGAACAATAACACAGTTAAGATATAAATACCACAATATATCCAAAATAGTTTAGTTTAGTTAAAAGAGGAGAAATGTATTGAGTAAAATGTCAACATGAGATTTGAGGACCAAAAGTCATAACAGCTACACAAAAATGCAGTTAAAACAATAGGATAACAAAACTCCAATGTTAGCTAGAGAGTGTGATAGAAAGGCGTTCTGGGCCACCCAATATGGTGACTGGCCAACTAAAAAAGAATGGTACATCGCAGTCAAACATGTTACTCATGTGATCAGGATCTATGGGGAAGAAAACCTAGACCACATTCTACTGTCCAGTTAACTGGGCTACCAAGGACCTGGGGGATGGTGAAAGGGAAGCGCCTGGCAGCTCAGGGGACCGACTAAAACACCAACTCATCTACTGTCCACCTTCTTCAACAAGGGAACTACTGTTGCAACAAATGGACTTCACAACCTCAAGAGGCTCTTTAGAGGCCTTTATCATATAAATGTCTGGCTATCTGGCTGGGAGTGGAATTCCCACATGCCAGGGGAATCCACAAGATATGAAAGTGCAACAGATTTGCTAGTCTCCACTGCAACTGGTGACACACGTGTTTACTGTTAGAGTCCGACCACAACTATACACGGTCCTATGTCTGGACCACCCATCACAGATGAATGCTTTAAATGCTTCCTGATTCAGCATGATCATCAAAAGCCAAAGTAACCTTGAATGAAAGGAGAGTCACTAGTATCCACTTAGGCAGCACACACGTGATGCAGGAGTTCAAACAAATGTGACGCGGGTACTCACAATGTCAAGCAGTATAAGGGGCAGTCAGGCCTACCAGCTAGTAGCATTGTTCAATGATCCAATGACATCTTCATCCCTTTGGTACAGGAGATAAATTTGAGTAGAGGGTCAGGGTCTTATGTCCTCTCATCCAGGCAGGCCCTGTGCTTGCATAGCAGTCCATTAGACTGACTCCCAGATCAGGCCACAGCAGGAAGGTGTTTCTGTATCCGTGGCTTGGTACCAGCATTAGAGTCAATAGCAACGTAGAGTATAGTCCCTGTTGGTAGCCAGACATCCCTTGTCTCTGGTGCTCCAGAACGTCTTCCACTGTATAGAAACATACAAATAATTTGTTTTTTTCTACATTTGCAGGAAAGACATTGGCATTATGAAGGCAAAGAGTTGTGTATTCCAGGGCGGGAAAGTCAAGGCAGGGTTCATTGATACGTCGCTCCAGAATTGAGGCAAGTTTTTAGTATATGGTCAATGGAGAGGTCATAGGAGGCCAAAGTGTTGGATGTGAATGTAGATACATCGCAGATGAGCCGCAAGGCTTTGCACGCTACGACTACACATAGGGTGATACATCCATTAGGACATCACGGAGAGCTGCAGTCACTGTACCCTGGTGGAGGGTATCTTCAGAAAGATTTACACCCGGCACGTGACACATACAAACATCATGGATCACACATTTGCCTGATGCTGCAATACATGCAAGCTGAAAAAACAACACAAGGGCCAATGCTGAGGAATAATTTAAACCATTTTAACTGGGAGTGTTGAATTTAAACAATCACAACCTGCTGGTATTAGCATTGAAAAAAGATTTATTCTTGTAACGATTTTTGTTTTGAATTTAAACACAAGTTTTAGTGCAAGGAGAGAACAATTAAATCTTATATATACAATATGTACAACAGTGTCAAAGGAAGAAAAACATTTTCATACTTCAAAC
Organism: Lissotriton helveticus; assembly: GCF_964261635.1. Taxonomy (NCBI): domain Eukaryota; kingdom Metazoa; phylum Chordata; class Amphibia; order Caudata; family Salamandridae; genus Lissotriton; species Lissotriton helveticus. The sequence goes on from NC_136067.1 coordinate 1,955,091,641, forward strand.
ATACATGGCCGTCCAGTCATACAAAGACACATTCACACAAGCAGTTATATAACAACCAATAAACAACAAAACAGGTGAATCCACGTGTGGGTCATGAATCGAAATTGGGAAAATCCTTTTCGAATATGCAGTTTTAAAGTCTTTTTAGATAATTCAACAATAAACGTGTATTATTCTGAAAATTGGTGGAGAGACTTTGTTATTGTCACAAAGCATGTAGACCCAAAAACGGGGATGAGGTGGTCGACGCGTTTCAAACCCCACTTGTTAAGGGGGTTCTCCTCAGGACCAATAGATTCTTAACCTGTGAACCACAACGTCTTTATATTCCAAAACCGGCGGATGATTTAATATCGCACCAAGGGGGGTAAAAGTGCCCATGCCGCGTTTTTACTTTAATGTCGGCCTCGTACCGCCCTTTATCATCCTCCACAAATTGTCAGTTGCGACACACCTTAGTGAAGTTGCAAAAACAGGTACAATGTGGGCAGACAACCTGACCATTACTGCCTGACAGTAATACTCTGCTTTCAGAGCAGCATAACATGGGTCTCACTAAATAGACTTACAGAATGTCAAGTTCCCTTTGAAGAAAATAACAGAACACAAAAAGTCAGACAGGGACCAGATGTGAAAACTTTCTTCCTGGTGCAATGCTCAGGGATCTTTTGCTGGTGCTTCCTGTCAGGTTTCCTGTTTGTAGACTTGCTGAAGCCCCTGCCACCCTGAATACGTATGCCGGTGGCAAAACAGAACTTGCTACCTTAAATAGGAAACTGTGAAAAAGAGAAGGATAGTGAAAAAGAGATAGAAACACCGGCTGGAGCGCACTCTCCGACCCCCCCCCCTCTCTTTCTGTCTCTCCCTCCCTCTCGCTCGCCCCCCCAAACCCCCCCCCCCACATAGTGAATGTTGACCGAATCGATGGCATGGCCTAGACTGCAGAACAACAGAAGCAAACAGGTAAGTGCAGTTAAATAGATACGCAGAAGGATGCAGGAGTCATATGTAGAAAGGCTTACCAGCCTCACCAGTGGGCACGGGTCTGATGAGAGACTGCCCGCAGTCCAGCTGCCCAGCTCAGGACACTGCTGACAACACACCAGTCTAAAGAAACTAATGAGAACAAGGCACATACAATACAGGACCAAAAAGAGGTAGGAACTGAAAGGAAAAAAAAACCAACAAAGCAGAGGGATGAAATACAGCTGCAAACTCATGGGTGCAAAGAGCCAGGGGACACTCCTCCGCAGGAACAAAGGAGTGTCGCACTGCCTGCTGGGAGCGCAGCAGGCAAACACAATTTCAATGCCATGTTATGTATTTGTCACCGCACAGACTCGCGCTGTGTACAGGGCGAGGGTGGGTTCTGGGCTGAATCCAGCAAATGTAGAATTACAGCACTGGTCTACAGTGCACATGACGGATTGGCCGGCTGTCTACAGCCATCCAATCCGACATGCACAGTGTAGACCCAGCAATTCAAAGGTTGTGAAACAGCCTAGAGATTGCTATCACCAGCCCCCAGCCTCAAAATGAGCGTTGGGTGAGACTGCTTCCACCAATCCGTGAGTTGCTTTCACAGCATGAAAGCAGCTCCAGGATTAGTTGGAGGTTCGTTCCACAAGCAGTAAGGAAGTCCTTCCTTTGTTGCAGCGGTTGTGCTCCAGCTCCGAGTTTATGGTGAGTAGCACCTTCTGGCCTCACCATTTTTATTGAAAGCAGCCGCCACTGCAAAGAGCCAGTACAACTAATGACTCGTTGCCAGACAAGTACAATTAGCCATGTAGGTCTAACATAGGGCTCCACCACTATTGACCAGGTGATTACCCCAACCCTGTAGTGAGTAACAAGTTGGCCTAAAGTTTGAGGGCAAGTGATCAGTCATAGTATTTGTAAAGTGCACTACTTACCCGTGAGGGTATCAAGGAGCTGTGGGGGAGGGGGGGGGGGGGGGGTGGAGGGAGCTGCTACTGTTTGAAGAGCTACGTCTTGAGAAGTCTCCTGAAGGTCAGAAGGTCTTTGGTCTGTCGTAGGCAGATGGGGAGGGTGTTCCATGTTTTGTCGACGAGGTGGGAGAATGATCTGCCACCGGCAGGCACTCTTCGGATGCGGGGGGCGGTGGCGAGGGTGCGGTCTGTGGAGTGGAGCTGGTGGGTGGGGGTGTAGAGGCTGAGTCGGCTGTTGAGGTACGATGATCCGGTGTTCTGGAGAGCCCTGTGTGCATCGGTGTGGAGTTTGAAGGTTATCCTCTTGTTGACAGGGAGCCAGTGCAGGTCTCTCAGGTGGGGTGTGATGTGGCTGCGCTGAGGGATGTCGAGGATCAGGCATGCGGAGGCGTTCTGGATGCGTTGCAGTCATTTCAGGAGTTTGGCCGGAGCTCCTGCGTAGAGTGCGTTTCCATAGTCCAGTCTACTGCTGACAAGGGCCTGGGTGACCGTCCTTCTCATTTTGGTGGGGATCCACTTGAAGATCCTGCGAAACATGCGGAGGGTGTTGAAGCAGGAGGAGGAGACATCGTTGGCCTGCATGGGGAGGGTAGAGTCGAGGATGACCCCTAGGTTGCGTGCGTGGTCAGTGGGTGTAGGGGGTGTTCCTAGTGCAGTCGGCCACCATGAGTCGACCCAGGCCAAGGGGGTGGATCTGAGGATGAGGACCTCCGTCTTGTCCGAATTCGGCTTCAGTCGTCTGTTCCTCATCCAGTCAGTGACGGCCTTCATTCCTTCGTGAAGGTTGGTTTTGGCGGTGTGGGGGTCCTTGGTGAGGGAGAGGATCAGCTTGGTGTCGTCCACGTAGGAGATGATGTTGAGGTTGTGCCGTTGTGCGACGTGGGCGAGCGGTGCCATGTAGACGTTAAACAACGTTTGGGCTGAGGGATGAGCCATGGGGTATGCGGCAGATGATCCCAGTGGCTTCGGAGCGGAAGGGGGGAAGTGGATGCTCTGTGTACTGCCGGAGAGGAAGGTCCAGTCCAGGGCCTTCTCTTGGATTCCGGCGTCATAGAGGCATGTTCGTTATGTGCGGTGGCAGACCGTGTCGAAGGTGGCTGATAGGTCCAGGAGGATTAGTGCCGCGGTTTCTCCGTTGTCTAGCAGGGTCCTGATGTCATTGGTGGTGGCGATGAGGGCCGTTTCGGTGCTGTGGTTGTTGCAGAACCCAGACTGGGACGGGTCCATGATGCTGTTCTCCTCGAGGAAGCTGATCAGTTGTTTGTTGACGGCCTTTTCGATGACCTTCGCCGGGAACTGGAGCAGGGAGATGGGTCGGAAGTTCTTGAGGTCCTTGGGGTCCACCTTGGGTTTCTAGAGTAGGGTGTTGATCTCTGCTTGCTTCCAGCTCTCCGGGAAGGTCACTGTCTCGAAGGAGATGGTGATGGTTTTCCGTAGATGGGGTGGGATGGTGCTGCAGGCTTTGTTGAAGTTGTGGTGTGGGCAGGGGTCTTCCGGGGATCTGGAGTGGATAGTGTTCATGATCTTGATGGTGTTGTCGTTGTTGATGTTGGTCCAGAAGAGCAGGCGGTTGGTGTGGGTGATGGTTGTGGGAGCGGGGGCCTCAGTTGTTGATGGGGTGGTGACAGCGTTTAAGCTGTCGTGGTTGTCTGCGATGTTGCGATGGAAGAAAGTGGCCTAACTTGTGACTTAATTAAAGGATTTAGCAGTAAAGGGCCAGTGTTGGAAAATTGGGAAATATTTGCTACAAAATGGATGGTGTTAAGGGAAACTTAAAGAGGTGGTTACGGAATGGCACGCTCATACATAACACACATCCGCATAAGAGTAAAAAATTGCTATTCACAAAACACATTTCTAACTGTCAGTGGAGGCCTGTAATTTGAACTTGGCTGGGTGGGCAGACTACACATACACAAACACATACTCACCCATCTACATGCACACTTACTCACACCTATATATTCACAAGCACGCACACGCAGACACCCATTCACCGCATGCACACAAAAATACATATACATTCATACGTACACACACGCACCCAACAATCAAAAAACACAACTTAACGGCCTGTAGGCAGTTACATCAGCAGCGGGAGGAAAGCCTTAGTGGTTCCTGGGCGATTGGGAATGCAGTGCTTAATTTGTAAAACAATAAGTGCCAGGGCTCCCTTCAGGAGGCCACTGCAGCCTGCAACACACATTGCGCTTGCTATGCTGGCAATGATAGTAACAACACAACTACTAATCATCACACTCCTAAAAGTGGCTTGGGCGGCAGGTAATATTCATCTTTAATGTATACTAAATTAATAATTAACTGTTGTTGTGGTCATCTCTAAATTAGTCAGGCAGCACCACTTTGTGACTGACTGTCACAAGCTCTAGTGTTGGCAATTAAGTGCGGGTGCCAAACGCCGGAAAACACCAGCTCAAATTAAGCACTGGGACTGCCACCTGCTCTCATTAGCTGACCTTGTTACAGGTCAGTCAATGAGAGAAGGCATAGATAAAAAAAATATTCTGCAAGAGAGAGAAAAAGAGACAGGAAGTGTAGGGTGGTGAAGGAGGCTGGAGGGTGATCTTGTCTTTGATGCTCCCAGCATGTGGCAGTGCTCCCTGCAATCTCCTAAAAAACTTTGGGGCATATTATCAAGGACAGGCGATACATTGTCGCCGCTTATAAAGTGGCGATAATGGCCTTGATAATATGCTCTATGAATTCCAATCGAAGCCCATGTTAGATGTGTAACATGGGCTTCGATTGGAATTCATAGAGCATATTATCAAGGCCATTATCACCACTTTATCGGCAGTTTCCTGCCGATAAAAGCGGCGACATTGTATCGCCTGTCCTTGATAATATGCCCTCCTGTGTCCCTGTATTTATGTTTCTTACAAATTCAACACTGTGTGGCATGCATGTAATCTTGATCTGGGGCTAAAAAGCGGTGTGAAGACATGCCTCGCCGGCTAAGCACGGGGCCAATGATTTAACTTGGAAGAGCATGCAGAAAGATATTCAATTATACAAATGTTATAATAAGTTAAATCAAATGATAACAAAAACCTGTTTACTGAAATTAAATAAAATTATTCAAAAAGACCTTCAGTGGTGGTGAATGGAGACAGATTGCGCAAATTGTTTCACAAGCTTCACACTGTGCGCTAATGGATAGGGGCCCGCGTTCTAACGAAGCGTGAGGTGGAACGAAACGGAACGCACAATTTCACAATGTGTTGCATTAGACAAACTTCAAGGCTCTTTAAACCCCAGCCTGCCTGCAATCAGCACGGATAAGGGGATCAGGGGGATGTGTGCTGCTAGAGAAGAAGAGAATTACACAAAGAATAATGCCTGAAACGTTAGACATGACATGGGTGGGGGGCACATAACAATTTGGGTAAAACGATACCTGCATCATTACAGAGAGGGAACCAGACTCAATGGAGTGATCATAATTGGGGTTCTTCTAACTTGAAATTCTGGGTGATCAGTCACAATCTGTAAGAATGAACCCCCACAGAGAGAGAATAACTCCCTTAAAATTACACTGAAAATGAATCACAGTGCAAGAGTTCAGCACACGTCCAGAAATCTATGCTGATGCACAAAGCCACGTGTAAATCCTGATGCATGAGATAAAGCGGGTGCAAACAGCGTTTGTGACTTTTTTAAAAGAGCACCAAGGACTAGATTTACAAATCAGGCCGTTTGCGATTGCAAAAATGCTTTTTATGATGTAAAAAGCACACTTTGTGATTCATTAACTTGTTACTAAATCGTAATTGGGGTTCTGCAATTTGGTATCTTGGAAAGGGTGTGTTGAGGGCGTCCCTTCTCAATACCAAAATGGAATGCTATGTACAAATATTTTGCGAACGAAATGTGGTCGCAAAACATTAGCAATGTACCACCACTTGAAGGTTGGTGGTAACTCATTCGCAAATTGGAAGGAGTCCCCAATATACCCTTTTCCACTTGAATGGTTGAAAAAATATTTTTTAAGAGCAGGCAGTGGTCCAAGGGATTGCTGTCTACTCTTATAAAAGTAAAGTTCAAAGTTTGTTTTTGTTTTGTAAACATATTCCATTTTCCTTTAAGGAAAACGGGCTGCTTTAAAAAAATTATATAGATTGCTTTATTTAACAGGGATCGCAGACAGGGTGGTTTGCTGGCCACCATCCCTGTGATGACAGCAAATCATAGTGAGTCACAAATTGTCACCTATCTCATCAATATTCATGAGGTAGGTTTATTTGTAACCCACTACAAATCGTTAATGAAACTCAAAATACTTTTAAATAATAGGAATAGGGATTTCCTAATTGTGATTCGCAAAAAATCTCCACTCACTATCCCTATTTTCTCACATCTGGCCCTAAGTGCATCTGGTGCTTGGTTGTCATGGTTGGAAGCAGCGGTCTGTCTGACATCCAGGGTATCGTCGGTCCGACCACCAGATTACAATGCTGGCGATTTGGACTGGGGGAACGACCGGCGCCTCTGACAGGCTCAAGGAGCTGGTCGGGGTGACGGTCGGAGCCTAATCCCTACAGTGGGTGCAGTTCCTGTGGAATTAGCGGAAGAGCTATTAGGATGTCCTTTTCCCCCTGCCTTAACATGGCGGTCCCACCACCATGTAAAGGCAGATGGAAAGGGACATTGGGGGCCCCTAGAAGGGCCCCTGTCCCATGTGGGCCTCCGCTATGGGGCCAGGGTTCCACATGTGGTGACCCTCCAAAGATCAATGCACTGTGTGCCAGGCACCACATGGTGCTTGACACACAGTGCATGGAAGTTTGAAAACATGGCTTTTTAGGTCTCGCCTGAGCCAATGCGCTTGCGCATTGCTCTGGCGAGATTATAGTACGTGGTCCGAAAAGTCTACCAAAGCGGCGGATTAGACACAGTTCATGTGAGACAGGAGCGTGCACAACGCCAGCCACGTCACACACCACCATTTGTCTATGCCTCGGCATCAGACTTCAAAGGCTGCCGCTCCCCCGCCCCCCGCCCCAAGTGTTATACCTAACATCTTTTTTCCACCTTCTTGCATGTTTACGATATCGTATATTTGAATTACCACTTTCGCAGCTGAATCTCAGTTTATTGATAGCTCGCAGCTTTGGTGCTCTACTGAACTCTAGAATTTTGAAAATTTTCTTTACTTATATTCTACATATTCACGCGTTGTCGAACATCAGCGTCTTTTCACTTTCCTAGATCAACATGTAGCGGGTCACTGTACATCTTGCAATTCGCGGTGAACTTTTTATTATAAGGCTCTTGGACAATGCTAGATTCCACATCATTTACATTATTTTCCTGCATGCTCACAATATCGCGCATAACTACCAGCGCTCTTGCAGCTGTATTTCATCGTCTCATCTTTCTGCTTATTAACACTCTTGCATGTTTATTTCCCCAGGCATACCCATGCCACACAACACTCTTATAATGCTCAGTGCCTTTTAATTTTTTGCATTTTTACCCAGAGCGTGTCACTGTATACTTCGCAGCTCACGGTGCACTTTTGAAATAAGGATTTTGAAAAGTCTTATACCTAACATCTTTTTTCCACCTTCTTGCATGTTTACGATATCGGGAATTTCAATTACCACTTTCGCAGCTGTATCTCACAGTTTATTGATAGCTCGCAGCTCTTGGTGCTCTACTGAACTCTAGAATTTTAAAAAGTGCTACATCTAACATCATTTTGTCCAAATCGATCCTGCCGAATTACTGATCACTATATCAGCCTCTGACCTGCACCCCCGGCATTCAAGATGCTTGCAACAAAGCCACACTAAGGATTAGTATTGAGGATTGTCGAGCCCCCAAGAGTTACATTGCATGGGCTTAGAAGCCCCAACATCCAGTGAACTTGGAGCCGGGACTTGTTTTTTATTTTTAGCATCAGTCTCTGTGCTGCTGCACCACTCTCTGCCCCTCGCCTCCACACTTTTTCTCTCCTTCATCCTGACTAGCATGTTACTTTTTTACATTCCGCACGAAGATTTCTGATTTTCAAACATGCCAACACCACAGTAATCTTGGGTGCGGACACAATATCCTTACATTGCTTTCCGATGCGTTCTTTTCGTGTGCATTGCTTTATCCATTAGTCTCTTTTTCATGCCCTGTACTTTGCCTGGGAGCCATGCCGACTGCGGAAGCCTCGCCACATCAGGCCGTTTCCTACATTCCTGACGTTCCATCACACGCAGGATACCTAGCTGATAGCGATACCTTCCGAGGGATGAACGCCCCCTTGAGTCTCTCTTCCCACGTTCTGTTCGGTGCGCGCTTGAGGTGCCGGGTTTTTAGGAACCCGGTGGTGCCAGGGGATAACACCCGATGACCTCTGAGTTCTCCCTTGTTCCGGACCACAGAAACAATGAGTCTTCTAGTCGCAGTCAGAGATCAAGTTTTATTGGTAGCTACCAAGTAACACGTGTCCTAGAAGCACGACAAACACGGGTCATGTATTCTCAGGAGACTGTACGTGTTCGTTTTTACAGAACCAGTCTTCTCCTTTTATACAGAAATAATGGCTTCAAGCAAGAATTCTTGAGTTTATGATATGGCTGTAAACATATTTCTGCAATAATACAAAGTGCGGCGTCACGTAAGCAAGCCCACATTTTAGATATCCAGTTCGTGACAGATTACCCAGCAAGATCCGGGACTCCCATCAGATATCGATGAAACACCAATAAAGGCAGGTACCACCCAGTCATAAAACTGGCCATAAAGAAGAAGTATGGACAGGTGCATGTTTGTAGAAAGCATGTTCTGTATGGGGTAAATGGTTTGTGGAATGTTATGTGTCGATGTTATCGTATTCGGCCACTGGGCGGGGAGCCGCCAAAACAGGTTTGGCTTAAGGCAATGAAGTCAGTTTGGACAGGTCAGGGGGAAGTCAGGGGAAGGTGGACGTATCCTTTTGGATCAAGCTCGACCTTTAATTGACTTAACATGAGGGCAAGACGTAAGATGGATGCCGTTCACAAAATGGAGTCTAAGGGATTGGGATGGAAATTACGATTTAGGGGTGTTGGCAACCCTCGATTGTCACGCAAATACATAGGAATGATGTCCTAATCATTATCGGTTCTTGGACACTAAATTCGTCATGGTACGTTGATATTTTGTGACACGGGTATTGGACCTCGATATGGGGATAACAATAGGGTCCAGATTTTCAGAACCACACGCTCTTCACTTGTTTAAGCTTTTCGTCATTACTCGTGTTGTGTACTGATGAACATGCATTTTGCTCCAGCAAACATTATGCATGGATCGTGTGTGGGTGCGGTCCTCCCTGTTTTGTGACATTTCACACTGGACTAGTTGCTTCCACAGTTGCCTTGACAATTGCACACCAGTTGTTGCCCGTATGCACTTAGCTTGTGGTACATACATAGTCGCCTGACTAGAATACGCGTATCCTGGCGCACTGCACATCACTCAGGGACACCACCACATAACTCTGGGACACCCCCCACATCACTCAGGAACACCACCACATCACTCAGGGGCACCACAACATCACTCAGGGACACCACCACATCAATCAGAGACACCACCACATCACTCAGGAACACCACCACATCACTCGGGAACACCACCACATCACTCAGGGACACCACCACATCACTCAGGGGCACCACCACATCACTCAGGGACACCACCACGTCACTCAGGGACACCAAAACATCACTCGGGAATACCACCACATCACTAGGGGACACCACCACATCACTCGGGGACGCCACCACATCACTCGGGGACACCACCACATCACTCGGGGACACCACCACATCACTCGGAGACACCACTACATCACTCTGGAACACCACCACATCACTCTGGAACACCAACACATCACTCAGGGGCACCACCACATTACTCAGGCACACCACCACATCACTCAGGGACACCACCACATCACTCAGGAACACCACCACATCACTCTGGGACACCACCACATCACTCGGGGACACCACCACATCACTCAGGGGCACCACCACATCACTCAGGGGCACCACCACATCACTCAGGGACACCACCACATCACTCAGGGACACCACCACATCAGTCAGGAACACCACCACATCACTCAGGGACACCACCACATCACTCAGGGACACCACCACATCACTCGGGGACACCACACATCACTCGGGGACACCACCACATCACTCTAATACACCACCACATCACTCTCGGACACCACCACATCACTCAAATACACCACCACATCACTCTAATACACCACCACATCACTCAGCCCAACCACATCATCACTCAGCACCACAACAGCACTGTCCTTGCTTGCTACCAACAAGCATTGCCATAGCCAGTAGGACTCACATTAGGAAAGTGCAAGCTATTGGCTTTGTGAATAACAATGCTATTAATTTACCAACACATATTAAAAAAATTGTCATTTACAATACCAATAGCTCACACTTTCCTAATGCAAGACCCAGTCTTCTCCTCCAGCAAGTACATCTCCTTCAGCCACTCCACCGGACTCCACTGGACAGACCACAGCTGCGTCGACTTCAGCTTCAGAAGGACCACGACTCACCACCACCCGCAACAAGTTCCCCGCAGGAGCTGGAACAAGATCACCACCGACCAGCTCACCACATCACTGAGCCAGAACCCTCCGCCAGCTCAACGGACCCCAACCAAGCAGCCAACGACCTCACACAATAGATCACCAACTGCGCTGACGACCTCGCACTGCTGAAAAACCATCCCAGCAGGCCCGGCAGCAAGAAAGCCTCCTGGTTCAACGACGACCTCAAGAACTCCAAGAAGAACTGCCGTACCCTCGAGAAAGCCTGGCGAAAAAACCCGACTACAGACAACATGACCGCCCTCAAGCACGCCTCCCGCAAACACCACCAGCTGATCCACACCACCAAGAAGACAGCATTCAAGGAACGACTTGACAACAACGCACACAACAGCAAGGAACTCTTCAGCATCGTCAAAGAGCTCTCCAACCCCAGCGCCGGAAACAACGACATCACTCCCTCACAAGACTTCTGCGACTCTCTCGCCTCGTTCTTCCACAGCAAGATCGCCGACATACACAACAGCTTCGGCGCACAGACCACGCACCCAACCACCGAACCAACGCCCCCCACCACCACCCTCCGCGCCTGGACCCCAGTCAGCACCGAAGACACCATCCACACGATGAACACCATCCACTCCAGATCACCAACTGACCCATGCCCCCACCACGTCTTCAACAAGGCCGACTCCATCATCGCACCCCAACTTCGGGACATCATCAACTGCTCCTTCAACACCGCCACCTTCCCGGAGAGCTGGAAGCATGCCGAACTCAGCGCCCTCCTGAAGAAACCATCAGCAGACCCCACCGACCTCAAGAACTACCGCCCCATCTCGCTCCTCCCTTTTCCTGCCAAAGTCATCGAGAAGACCGTCAACAGTCAGCTTGCCGCCTTCTTCAAGACGAACGGATCCCTCCACCATTCGCAGTCCCGCTTCCGAGCCAACCACAGCACTGAGACCACCCTCATCGCAGCCACTGACGACATCCGAGCCATGCTCGACAACGGGGAAACAGCGGCCCTCATCCTCCTGGACCTCTTCGCAGCGTTCGACACTGTCTGCCACCGCACCTTAGTGCAGCGCCTCAGCAACAGAGGAATCCAAGAGAAGGCACTGGAGTGGATCATCTCGTTCCTCGCCGGAAGAACCCAGAGAGTCCGCCTCCACCGTTCAGATCCGAGGCCACCGAAGTCATCTGTGGTGTACCACAAGGATCATCACTCAGCCCCACCCTCTTCAACGTCTACATGAGCCCCCTCGCAGCCATCGCACGCCAACACAACCTCAACATCATCTCCTACGCCGATGACACCCAGCTGATCCTCTCCCTCACCAACGACCCAGCCACCGCCAGAACCAACCTACACGAAGGGATGAAAGACGTAGCCGAGTGGATGATGAACAGCCGCCTGAAACTGAACTCAGACAAGACGGAAGTCCTCATCCTTGGATCATCACCCTCTGCCTGGGACGACTCCTGGTGGCCCCCTGCCCTGGGCAGCACACCAAACCAACGGACCACGCACGCAACCTGGGCTTCATCCTGGAATCCTCCCTCTCGATGACCAGACAAGTCAACGCCGTCTCATCATCATGCTTCAACATCCTACGCATGCTCCGAAAGATCTTCCGATGGATCCCCACCGAAACCAGGAAGACGGTCACCCAGGCACTCGTCACCAGCCGACTGGACTACGGAAACACCCTCTACACCGGAACCACAGCCAAACTACAGAAAAGACTCCAACGCATCCAGAACGCCTCCGCACGACTCATCCTGGACATCCCCCGACACAGCCACATCTCCGGACACCTGAGAGACCTGCACTGGCTCCCCATCAACAAGAGGATCACGTTCAGACTCCTCACCCACGCACACAAGGCTCTCCACGACCTGGGCCCCAAGTACCTCAACAACCGCCTGACTTTCTACACTCCCACCCGCCAGCTACGATCAACCAGCCACGCCCTCGCCGCCGTTCCACGCATTCGAAGAGCCACCATGGGAGGAATATCCTTCTCCTACCTGGCAGCCAAGACTTTGAACTCCCTCCCCATCCACCTCCGTCTGACCCAAGACCACCTCTCCTTCAGGAAGCAACTCAAGACCTGGCTGTTCGAGCAGTAGCGGACCCCCCCTCCCCCAAGCGCCTTGAGACCCTCCGGGTGAGTAGCACGCTATATAAATATCTTGATTGATTGAGACCTATTGTATTGCAAATGCTTGTTTCATTGTAGTTTGTACTTCGGCCCTTTTCCGGGCCACAGCACAAGCCGCAACGGAAAACAGCATGTTTACGACCACCTGTACGGTAGTCATATTGTAATTAGGCTGTCGGGTCCGCAAACTCCCATACTTGAAACGATGGCGGTCGGATGCTCGCCCGACCACCATCATGATGAGGTCCATAATGTCTAAATAACGTACAAAAGGGATACACAAATAGTTGCATTTCACTATATTGTATAAAGTATGTAATAACATGGACCAATTTGTAAATGCTCAGCAGGGTGTTTACACCCACTATTTTCGCCTGGACACAAGTGAACCCATTATTGCGCAACCATCAATTAAATGCACATTTCCGCTGGCCAATTCTGAGCCTAATCCCTTCACGTTTTCAATGATTTGCCAATTTCGGGGCAATTACAAAACACCTTTTGTCTGCAAAGGAAAAAATTCACGGTCGCAGCAGCCACGAGGGTCAGCGCTCTAGTGTTCCATCCTCGCTGGTTTGTAGGGTGTACACCTGATCTTGAGTGAGCACTCAAGATCAAGGGGTTGACCTTGAGGGCCCACTCAAGATCAACCCCTAAAGTCATAAACCCTGGATCGGTGGTAATGTCTGGAAGTGCTGCAGTTTCTTGAAGGAAAAAGATATCTGATTACATAGATATATCTGTACTGTGTGTGTGCCGGTAGAACATCAGTGCTTCGTCGGGGGTAGTAAGCACTCTATAACTGTGATCACAATTAGAAAATCAAGAAGTCTAGTGTATTGACCAAGAAGGTGGAATCTACGTGTTTCACTGCTAATGCCAAGCATGAGCACATTCAACAGAACTAAAGTTTAAAGATATTTTTGTGGGATAAAAACACTTGTTTTACTCAAGAACCTCCAGCACTAATCTTGGGGCGGCACACCACCATACACTCTTGTGATTAGAAACAGTGGTACCTCTCAGGATGAGTTACAGACTACATTATAGCAGGCACCCTACCTTCCCAGAGCATTTGAACTACACCTAGACCAGTGTTTATCTAGAAGGGGAATGCCAATGTTGAAAAAAGTCCAGGAGTGGAACACAATATGGGCCATATGCACGAAATGGCGTGTTTGAGATTTCCGAATAGTGTACTTTAGTGATTTGCTATTAGGAAATCACAAACTGTGATGTACAACAGTGGGTTTGACACTGTTGGCGATTCGCAGTGGGTCGCAAATGGACCAGCCTCATCAATATTCATTGCAATTTGCAACCCATTGTGAATGGCTTCTATCACGGGGATGGTAGCCTGCTGGGGTTCAGCAGACCACCATATCTGTGATTGCTTTTTAAATAAAGCAATATTTTTTGGGGAATGCAGCAGGAAAATGAAAAGCTGGCTTTTCATTTTTGAAGAGCAAGCAGTGGTCCCTGGGACCACTGCTTGCTCTTAAAAAAGGATTGTGCAGTCATTCACAAAGGGGAAGGGGTCCCCTGTAAACCCTTTCCCGTCTGCGAATTGGTTACCACCAACATGAACCGCATTCCCGGTCACATTCCCGGTCGCAAAACATTGATACAAACCAGTGTTATTTGGTATTCGGAAGGGGCGCCCTAAACACGCCCTTTACTTAATGATTGGGTAGCAAGTTACAGAGTCACATTTTGCTTTCTGTGCATGGCAAAATGCAGTTTACCAGTCGCAAATGTCCAGATGGGTCGTTTGCGACCAGTAAAATGCCTAGTACATCTGGCCCTATTATGTTAGTTAACCTCTCTTTGGTGCTCTCGTGAGGTTTCGTCATTCTTTTTGCCCTTTTGCAGAGTGTTGCTACTGAGACAAAGAATTCTCCCTTTTAGAATTCACAAATTGAGAAGCCAGTTCTTTAATTTGTGTGTGGGTTTAGAATCTTGATTAGACCCATTGGGGAATTGCTTCATGCTTGCGACCTCTTTTTTGTGTAAGCTGCACTATCAAGCCAGACCTAATAAACGGAACAAAAATAACCTTCTGTAAATCAAATTGAATGGTTAAATCTACCATGCCACTTATGAAATGTTTTGTTTCTTATGTTGTATCCCTTGCTCTAAAGCAGGATTCTCTCTACTGGAAGTCTTAATGCTGGGTTCTTCTCTACGCTAACTCAGGGGAGATTTTGCGTCTTGCTCCTCAAAACCTGTATCATTTATCTTCAGTCAAGAGGACTCAATATAGTCAAGGAGGATTTTTCCCGACCTGTGCAGTTTTCCACTTAACTGGGGCTCCCTTATGGAAATGCTTTTCATGTGCATATTAAGTGCCGAATGGCACCATGGTTACTGTCAGGAGTTACCCTTTCCACAAAAATTCAGAAAGGAAGCTACTGAGACAGCATTCAGTCCTTGGCACAGAGGATGAGAAGGAACCAATTCTTGTAACGAATCCAGTGCTTAATTTGTTAACTAATGAATGCCAGGGCTCTCGTCAGAAGGTCACTGCAGCTTGCACCACACATTGCACCTGCCATGCTGCCAATGATAGTAACAGCCCAACTACTAACCATCACATGCCATTTCATGCTCCTAAAGCTATAAGAATGGCTTGGGCGGCAGGTAATAGTCATTTTCAATGTATATTGACTTAATAAATAATAATTGTTGTGGTCATCTCTAAATTAGCCAGACAGCACCACATTGTGCCAGACTAGCACAAGCGCTGATGTTGACAAATAAATGCAGGTGCTGAGCACGGATTCCACCAGCTCAAATTAAGTACTGTGGCAGTCCAGATGGTTAGCAGGTGAATTCTGTGACATCTCAAGTACTAGAAGACTCAGGCTTTCGCAAGAGGCAGCAGCAATCTGACTTCCTGGTGCTAGTTGCTCCCCGAAATACTAGATTTAGAGGTTTTAGGGGAGTGTAGGGTAGTAGCTACTGACCTCAGGGGTCACTACGCCCTCTATATGAACACTTCCTGTGCTAAAGAATACCTAGACATGGCCAACTTCCAAACTCTTGACACATGCATCATAAAAGTGAATCTCCTTATTGAATGTGAACAGCAAGCTTATCTCTAAGGTAATTGCAACCACTCGCAAAAATCATTAGGGAACCTCATCAATGAAGATCAAATTTAGCCTTTAGAACAAAACATCACACCTTTTTTGGCTTATATTGATGTTTTAGTTGCCTTGTCTGGACCCATCATGACCATCATGGTGGTGCCCAGGACGTAATAAACATTACAAATGCCTTTTTTCAAAGCCAAAGGCCTCCTGATAGTAAATAGGCAACTTAGTGAATGGTTTAGTGTAAAACAATGTGCCTGTCATTGGAGTTCACTATCCTCGTAGTTATTTGCGCTCTTATAGAGCTGTTAGCCTAACGCTTGCATACTGATTTTAGGATACTGGGAATTTAATAGGAACCATTATCAGTTAATGTACACTTGCATGGGGTTAACCTACTAATGACAGATATTGCAGAACGCTTGCGTGGTGCGTGTGCAGTAAGTCAGCCTCAGGAGTTGGGCAGTGGTGATACAGCCTCATATTGCTCATGAGGGACCCAAACTCAGGTAAGTGGCAGGTAACATTTAGGCAACAGGTTAAAGACTAAACAAATAACTGCCTTGTTGCAGTTACACCACGATTATATCCAGGTGTATGTTTTGATTGGCTGTGTTTTCTAGCACCATTCTGAGGCATAGTATTGAGTAGGATAGGGTTAGAAGCACAACAGCAAAGCATTAATCAGGCACCAGTCCTGACGAATGCCTATGAACCACACAGGGACCGTGCAAAGCAGAAACATGTTGACACACAGTGTAGGAAGCTGGATCTTTATATAGTGTACGAAAAAGAGGTATACCAGAGTCCAGGTATTCTCTTATGAGTGGACAGGCGCTTGCTCTAGCAATCCCAATATGCTCCTCTAGGGGTAGTGTGGTCGAGCAGCCATAGGCTTATCAGAGGGAAGTGTTGGACCTCTGTAGATACACGCACAGTCAATAAATGATGCACACGACTCAATAAGGAGATCCACACCAATTTATAAAAATAACTCTAATTTTTTCATAACTTTTGTCACCAAGATCATCAAAATTAGTTTCTAATTATTAATTTTTACTGCCTTGAAAAGTCAACACTTAACAACGACTTATGGGACCAATCTCTGGACTTAAGGTAAGTATGGGGCAAGCTGCAAAGCAGTGCTAACAGGTCACCTCGGGCGGCACTGGGGTGGACTGGTGCAGAGGTGCTTTTCAGCGTCGGGTGCCCAATGTTATTCTACGGTGGAAAAATATGTACTGCATTTGGGCACTTCATAGCGACTTACGGGAGCAATCTCCTAGACTTATGGTGAGTATGAGACAAGGTTCAAGGCCACACCAACACATCACCTCGGGACGACAGGCTCAGAGGTGTCCTTGGAAGTTGGGTTTTCGTCACTGGGTCACTCTCGTTGGGGGGGAGCACAAAGAGGCTGCAGGCGACGTCAAGGGGCCCTGTCCTATGGCAAGCCCCAAGGGGGGCTTTGTCTTTGGAAAGTCGGCAGACCTTGCTAGCACTGTTGGCCCACTTCAACTCAGGCTGGGGAGGCACTGGTGCAGTAGTGCTTTCCGGTGTTGGGTTTGTAGTGGTCTGGAGCCATCACAGTTCTTTTGGAGTGCCTGGAGGATCCAGGGAAGCAGCTCTACTACTCTACTGGAGTTCCTGGGTCTTTGTTGAAGGCAGGCAGTCCTTCCGGGCTTTTGGAGGCACAACAGCTGCAGAATGAGACACATTTAGAGCAGTTGGGTGAGAACAGCAGACAGGCCGGCAGGGTTGGTGCCAAGTCAACAGAAATCTGATTTCCAGGTTTCAGGGGATCCCCTAAATACTAGAATTAGGGGCGTTATGGGAGTGTAGGGTAGTAGCCAATGGGCTGCTGACCCCTGGGGTCACTATACCCTTTATATGACCAATTCCTGTGGGAAGTGGGTGCAACACTGTCGCAGAGTTCCTAAGTTTGCATCACCAAGATGGCTGACTCTGAAAAGTTGTATCTACTTCAGGTAGCCCATACCAAAGTCACAGGGCTCTTTGAAGCTCCCTGCCTTGGAATGTTAATTTGCTGGTCATCCTGTGGGAGGGGGTGTAAACACCCTCTGTTCAAGCAGGATTTGTTCCTGACTTCCTAAGAGCAAAAGCTCTCATCCCTGGGGCCAGGAACTCACCCGTGGGGGCCGGCTGGCTAGGACCAGTCAGTTAGCACACCAGTAGCTGGTTGGTTTTCAGGGGGTACCTCTAAGGTGCCCTCTCGGTGCATGTATTAAAAAATCCGTCACTGGAATCAATGTGATCTTATTAATACAAGATATTTGATACCAAACATCCCTGGTTTCAGCGAAGCCACCATGTTGCTGGGTAACACGTTTACACCAGTGCCCAGCACATGTTTTAAAATGGCTTCCTTGATCAATTGTACTGTCAGTAATGGAAATTGCCAGCACACGGTTCTCATCTGCTCATGCAGTTATGCCTACACATGTAGTATAGTGCACCCTGCCTTGGGGCTGTAAGGCCTGCTGTAGGGGTGACTCAACTATACTGCATGCAGTGTCTGCGGCCATAGCACACAGGGATGTGTGTCATGTTGTGTTTTTTAGAGCACCTTGTCACACAGGCTGCAGTGGCACTCTGTGAGAATTTGGTGCTGGGTCTGTTAGAGTGCCAAAATATATGCTGCAGCGCTTAGGGACCTTGGTTAGTACCTATGCCCTAGGTACCAGAGGTACCACTTACTATGGACTTACAGAGGTGCTAAAGGCCTGGGCATTTGAGGATCAAGTGACCAGTTGTCTTGTTTTGGGGAAAGAACACTGGCACTCGGGGCCTGGTTAGCAAGAACCCAGTACACTTCAGTCAAAGTTGCATCAAACACCAGGCAAAAAGTGGGGGGACTACTGCAACAAAGCCCCACTTTCCTACACATTGGCCTTATGGACACATAATAGTTCTCCAGTGATTTAATTTTTTATTTTTAATCATGTGAAAGGAAAGCAAGGAATGTAATTGTTTTTTAACTTGAGGGTTCCAATTAACTCTCAACAAAAAGGGCGGTGTTTGAATGAACACTTCCCTTGTTGACTGAGCGGGTACTATTCGGCTTGACTGACCAATGGGATGGAACACTGAAAAGCCCCATAGTTAAGCGCTGACCACAGAGCCCTCCGTGGGCTACAAATAGAGGTCACAGAGGGGAGGTACACAATGATGAAGCACGCCGCTATTAGTGGGCGAGTGTGTTCCATCCTTTTCACAGTAATACTGAGGGTATTTTTGAAGGAAAACTTAAAACCTTGGTGTGCTTTTTATCATTACTCTATAAACAAGCATGGAAAAGCCAATAAGTCTCGCCTTTCTGACTGAAAATGATTTGTTGTTTTGTAAGTGTGGTTCATCCCTTAGGTCATCTATTCAACATCCATGCACTCACTCATTGATACATTCATATTTACATTGACTCATCTTGCATTAACCAATCCAAACTCACACAAGCTTGTCAACAAATGAAGAAGAAAGATGTGTATCTAATTAGGGCATCCAGACAATTACACCAGGCTACAGTTCTGTAGAACTTACCAGAATTTTTTAATGTGTGGGCAAAACCATGTAACCCATGCCCTCTGCTGAGGACAAAGACTAATGTAGGAAAAATCTAAGGGTTCAGAGATTCAGAGTGACCTACAATTTCCAATGCATCTCATACTTGAATAGTACAAAATAAATCTAACGAACTCACTGGCATGATCAAAACATATGCATAAATAGCAACTACACACACACACACACACACACACACACACAGGCGTCTAATTTATGCTTACACTCACATTGTTAGGGATAACTGATAAACTGGTAATGACCTGAAGTCTTGGTTAACTGACAAAGGCATTTTCCCTACCATATCCTAATGGAAATTAGATGCAACAGCAGCGACATCTCTGTTTGCTGAAAATCCAGCCTCAAATTAAATGGCTGGTCTGATTCACAAATGGCCTCTGCAGTTGGGGAGGAGGCCTCGCAGTCGTGGTGGGGTCCCGCACTCATGGCTGGCCCTCTGTAGAACCTGCCACAAGTGCAGGACCCCGCCACGACTGCTAGGCCTTCGCTGCGACTGTGGAGACCATTTGTGGATCAGGCCCAGTGTCCCCACTAAGGTAGGAGACCTATCTCATGGCGTTGATTTTCATTGAAGGTCTCTCTCTGTTTTAATGCACATGCACTAGAAAAGTCTTGTTCCTTTTTTATGCACTGCTATCTGTATCAGACTGCAGGGTACCTGCACCTGTGGATGTTAACTGTGCTATCTTAATATGACTGCAGGGTGACTGTACCTGTGGATGTTAATTGTGCTCCCAGGAAAGCAAAGCATCAGGCAGAGCAGAGGATAGGATGCTGACATCAAAGAAAACAAAGCAGCAAAGATCAGTGAAAGGCGCTGGAAACTTAGACCAGCAATTGACAGAAGAAATACAATTTGTGTGAATGAAATAGTCCATACACATGCATTAGGAACAATGATACAAGGCACTAAGGTGTTACAAACACATTGAAAGCAGCTGATAAACATATTTTCCATATGGATTGGCTACCAGAGCACTGACTATCAGTCACTACCAACTTTTACACCACTGTTGCATCACAGGGCTATGAGGATTACACAATTCTGTACTGGGTTACACAGATAACATAGATTCATTCAGGAATAGGAAGCTGAAGACACAGAGGCATATGGTTAAGCAAGGATGGAGCGCATGTTTTCTAGTGATGAACGACAGAATAAAGTGGTGGTAGATCAAGCAGATTAATGAGAATTAAACCAATGACGTACTGAGGAATTATAGAATAGGAAGTAGAGAACAAGTACAGAAAAAGGGAGCCAGACAGATCTGCAGTGAAGGCTGAAAATAGAGGCAGAGTGTGGGGGTAGAGATCTGTATTTCTTTCATAAAGCATTAAGCATGCTGAAGCAAACTCTGCTGGGATCAAACACGTATTAATGTACAATGAACATGTGTTGGGAAAAGCTGGAATTTTTACACAAACAGTGGAACGCATGGCTTTAAGTAACCGAATTTGTGAACAAACTGAACTGTTTAATTCTCCAACTCCCTTGAATATATTGTATAAAGACTATGGGGCAGATTTATAAGCCCCTTGCGTCGTTTTGGTGCCGCAGTTGCATCACTTTTTGTGACGCAGCAGCGCAAAAATGCAGCCAATTTACAATGTGACGCATCTAGGGAGATGCGTCACGTTGTAAAGCCCTACGTCTCATTATACCTGCGTCAGGTATAATGTATGCAGGGATGGGCGTTCCAACGCAAAAAAAGCCTCTTAGAGGTGATGCAGTGAAATCTACAAGATTTCACTGCTTGAAGCAGACGTAAGGATTGACGCAGCACAATAAGGATAGGCCTCCCCTTGCATTGCTGGAGTTGCGTCGTGCTTGCGACACAACTCCAGCAATGCATGACTTATGCGTCAACAGATGCGTCAGAATTTCGGACACATCTGTCAATCCTTGCACCATGGTGCACCGTATTGTAAATAAGGCGCATCCATAGTGGCACAAGGGTTTCTCAAAGTGGCGCAGGGAAAGTGCTGCATCACTTTCTTGTAAATCTGCCCCTATGTGTTGCATCCATTCCACAAAATGTACTGAAAAGGCAAAAAAAACATTTTTTTTTTTAAACTAGAAATGCCATAAATGTATCTGTTGAAGGAAAGTTAAGGTTGTAACTGAAAATCAAAAATCACTTAAATGTATCACTTATAGTGAGCAATGCACATAGTCTCTATGTGCTACAATTCACTTAATTGCAACAATTGAAAGTACTTGAAAACAGGCTTAGCACTAGGAATGGGCAATAAATTCCGCTCCTCCAGCAGAGTTTGCAGAGTTTTGCCCACTTTGCACTCCGCTTGGAGCGCGGAGATCTGGAAAAACTCTGCCAACCATTGCTGGTGGATTTTTCTCGCACACGGCTCACCAGCGTTAATTTGACAAGCCCAAGTGAGAAAATCGAGTGATTGACAGCCTCACGTGAGGTTTTTCAATGCGGGCTATCATGGCAGATCACTACCGCTCACGTTGAGAAAGCTGCTGCTGGCATAGAGAAAGCTGCCACTTGTGTAGAAAATCTACTCGAGCGGCAGAAAGAAGCAGCACCCTCTGCTGCGCTGAGTGGTGCAGTTTGCGTTGATTTTACAGCACACAACAATCTCCTGATGCTATAAATCAGTGCGAGATGTGCAATGTACCAAATTCCGTCGCTCACGGAATGCGTTTTTAGGTAACTCTGCAAAATTCTTTGGAGTGAAACTCCACGAGTTCTGCCTAGTCCTATTTAGCAGCGGTACTAAGTACTTTGTTAATAGTGGACATTTAGATTTTCTTTTAGCTGCAGCTTTGGAGCAGTGTTTTTTGGACTCCACCCTCTGCGTATACTCTATTCACATGTTATGATATATAATCCATGTATCCAGTGCCTTAAGTCATTAACCTGCGTGTTCCACATTTATGCATTATTATAGATAGCTTTACTATACATATTTATAAATCACCTAGAGTGTATTGGAGTGAATAAACAACACATGCATCTACACTTATTCTACATTTATGGTGCAATGATGACAGCTTGCTTTTTGTAGGGTTAATAATGGTATAATTTTCTTCCATTTTGCTTCTCAACCTTAGCTTGACATTAGGCCTTAGCTGAATGCTGCACATTTTTTAGACTGTTAGCATGCTGCTTGTTCTTACCCTGCAGGTGCGTCAACAAGTCTCTTGTTTGGTGGAGAAAGGCTCAATATTTTATATTAGATTGAAAATGAATTATGGAGATGAAAAATTGGCAGCGACTGTGGAGAAATGGTGTTTAGAGGAGTCTCCTGTGCCAGGTGTATCAGGAAGATGCAACACGCAAGGATGAGCAGATGTATACCTAATTGTGTTGAGATGGGAATTTAGGGGGTTGCTGGTTCTTGACAAATGCCGCCAGAGGATTGGTTCTGAGCTGCGGGAGGGAGATATGGATGCTCTGGCACTTTCAATTATGCTTATAATTGTGTTCAAAATCAGTTAGACTACAGACCCATTCCTGACTTGGAAAAGAGCAGATTTTGCTACCTTTTCTGATTTCCTCGAGTGTGAGGCTTCATGCTAAACCCTCTTTCTACTTTCTGAACTTCTACTGAGGTTCACATAATGCTGACACGTTCCTTATTTTCCCTAAAAAATCCCCATCACACTTTCAGTTCTAAATTTTGCTAGAGCTAGTTTCGTTATGGAACTCTCAATCTGGATAATATGCATTCTTTACATATTGATTATTTGTATTTTGTAGTTTATAATATCTGGTTTAAGGGTGCATGAGCACTTTAACTTCTTGCCTGTGATGATATCTTTTATTAACTCTTATCAATATTGATGTTTATAATGAACTAATAATCTGAAAATAAACCTTCAGGTTTGCTTACCATCCTCTCTGTAGTTAATATAGAATTGTATTGGCTTTAGGAATGCAAATTACTTCTGAATTCTAGCTCTACCTCACTGCTTTAAATCAACTACCGAAGGTCTATTCGACCAGTGGGGGATTCTGTTTGATGACTATGCCAATCGATTGAGATTCAGAGACCCCTGCTCCGTCAGCATGCAATGGGACATTTTCCCAAAAATATTTATTGGTATATAATGCTTGATATTTGTCTGTTCGTTTTGTCAAACTTTATTGTTGCCCACTGAGATATGTACTTTTTGTTCTCAGCATTGGACCACAGATATTACATACCATAGCTTCAATTCTCTTTTAGTTTTTCCCATTTTGAACACAGTTGGAAGCTAAGAAAAAACATATGATACTAATCTTGAGTGTTAGGCTTGTAGTTCGGAGCCATAGTGAGAGTTTTAGGGAGAGCGAAACAGTACTACAGAAGGTGCCACTGGGCTTTATACAAGCAGGGAAACTGGGCCCTCGATCCCAATTTCTTCTTGCACTCCTAGGTAACAGTGCCTCTGCATCTACTGCAGTGATTAATGCAGATTATTTTGAGCCGGTGGTTTCCCATACTTGGCACAGCACTTAATTATCAACATTGACACTTATTACAGTGTGCCACATGGTGGTGCTGTTTACCTAATTTAGAGATGAGCACAACAACAATTACTTATAAATTCAATATACATTAACAATGGCTAATACCTGCTGGCCATGTCATTTCAGGCTTGGGAGGGGGACCTGGACTATACTGAATTGTCACACTTGTAGGAGTGTGATGGTTATTAGCTGTATTGAAAGTGTCACTGGCAGTAAGATCAGACTTACTGAATGTCATCTCTGCATGTCCTACCCATTAGTGATAAGAACTTTTGGTGTGATAGTTACAGAACAGTGACTGCACATTTTCAGTATTGTGATTAAGCATGGGCGGATCTAGCGGATCTGGCGTACGCGAATTTGCGAATTTACGGATTTGCAATCCGCAAAATCCGCGAACTCTCGCGGATTAGCGGATTTTTATGTTTTTTGTGTTGGCGAGCATTCGCGAGGATTTGTGGACCATTTCGCAATTGCGAACTTACTTTTCGGCTCGCAACGGCCGCGACTATGTTGTTTCTACGTCTGGTTTATCATCACAGGTTCACAGCACCCTCTGTTTCACCACTGCCACCCTCTGGTACACCCATGCCACCCTCTGGTACATCCTCACTGCCACCCATTAGGTTTGTTTATCACTGTAGATTATGGGGGTGAAAAAAGCAAGCACACCTGCCCTGCTTCAACTGCCATGAATTAATTTGGGGTTGATTAATGTGTCAGTGATTTTGAAACTTCCAGTCTGGCTGGCACCTGCTTCCTTCCTTATCTGTAATTTGCTTTCTGTTGCAGTGAAAGCAAGCACACCTGCCCTTCTTCAACTGCCATGAATTAATTTGGGGTTGATTAATGTGTCAGTAATTTTGAAACTTCCAGTCTGGCTGGCACCTGCTTCCTTCCTTATCTGTAATTTGCTTTCTGTTGCAGTGCAATTTTTTTTCACAGGACCTTTATGGTCTACTTGTAGCTATTCTATGAGCCTGCTGTTTGGGTCATAGCAGGGTCATGAAATAGTTGCAAATAGGCAACTGAACTCCGGAGAGGCCCCTCAGGAAGCACTAGAGTGAATGGTTACTAATGTTAAGTTTGAACTTTTGCACCTGCTGATTGCTTTCATTTTTGCTAAAATCGTTTTTCTGCAATTTCGCGCGATTTGCGGGGCGCGAATCCGTGCGAGATCGATTTCGGAAGCCGCGAATTCGTGCGAATACACTTTTTTTTTGCGGCGTGTATGTTCGCGTGTTTTTTTCCGTGTTCGCAAGGCGCTTGTAGCGATACGTTTGCCAAGTTACCCTAGCGGTCATACACGGGCGCGACCATCTTGTTTGCGTGACGTAATTCCGTTTCCGGCCGCTATGTGTAATCTCGCAAAGTGTGCGGCTCGCTAGTACAATTTCGCACGTGATCGCGAGGAAAATCTCGCGCGAACTTACCCACGCCGTCGTGAACGGGCGCGGCCATCTTGTTTCTCATTCATTGCTATGGTTCTGGGCATGCTTTCTGTATCCTCTCTGAATCTCTGCCATCCTTTGCTTGTTTGAAGTTTTTTTGTTCTATTTTACTTATTATCTATCCCTCTATTTTTCTAGCTCTATATTTTTGTGTTTTCTGCTACTTTTTGTTAATTTTAAACTACTTTTTTAAACTCTTTTCTTTTCTTCTTCCCTATTCTATTTCTTCTTTAATATTTAACTTCATTTCTGCCCAGACCATGGTAAAGGGAGCCGGGAAGCACCCTGAGAAGGGGAAGGGTCCCGCACCCCGTGCCCGGCTCCCGTGCGGGCGTTTGAGGGGGGAGACAGTGACAGCCAGGGAGATTTTTAGTGCGGAGGAGGTGGCCGCACTAATATTCCACGTCCAGCGCCGCCTCCCCAAGACCATCCTGGGAGGCGGCAAGATCGCAACCGGCTACGGCATCCGGGAGCGCCGGAAGCGGTGGGAGAAGGTGTGCCGGGCCATGTTTAAACTCTCTGGGGTCCCGCGCACCTATAACCAGGCCACCCACCGCTGGATGGATGTCATGGACCGGGAACGCGACTTGCTGGACGTGCTCGGCGTAGAGGTCCCCGGGCTTGGTGAGTAGTAGTAGCTATTTCTAGCTATTTCATGACTACTCTGTTTTATCCGGCTCTGTTATTTGCAAATCTTTGTTCTTTACCAAGAGCAATAATGCTGCCGATTACATTGTAGGTAAATTATATTTCAAAATCTTCTATGCATTTCAGGTGCACTGCTCTCCTTCTCAGTAGCCTTGCTACTATGCTTATTTGTTTTGTATTTTGTCTTCATTTCATTGGCCTGAGAAATTATGTATGAGTGTAGTGTAAAGAACTGCGTAATGCTAGACACTAAGGGTCATATTTTCAATTACCAGCGCATCCCTGCAAAGTAGCAGGATGCGGCAGTAATTGTGCGCCATGCCACCACCACCACCCATGGGCCCAAAACGTCACAGAAGCCTCACGCATCTGTGCCGTAAAGGCGGCGCATTGCTGGAGTTGCGTGCCAACGATGGCGCAGCTCCAGCAATGCTCTGGGGTGCCCTATCTCCCCAATGCTGCATCAAGCCGTACGTCGGCTTCAAGCAGGCGCAGGGTTTGAGTCACGCATCATTGTCCTAAAAGTGACTGATTGACATCTTGTAGATTTCCCTCAGCCACTTTTAGGATTCGTTCCTGCGCAGGAACGCCCTCCCTTGCGCCGGAACGCCCCCTGATGGCGCAGGGCTTTACAACGTGATGCATCTCCCATATGCGTCATTTTTTTTTTGATATACGCCGCACCATGGCGCCTCTTTTGTTCTGCCGCTGCGTCACAAAAGTCACGCAACAATGGAGGAAAATGAGCCGCAAGGGACTTCTAAATCAGCCCCAACAGACTGAAGTCCAGTACTTCCTTTAGACACATGGCTATAAGAAGAAATAGTGGTGGTGGTCGGTGGATTGATAGTTTGAGTATTCACTGATCTGCAAGCACGATGGACTTTGTCTGTCACTTCGCGTGCTGCGGACTGCTGCCTGCCAGGCCTAGGCAAACCTTTTTAGTAGTCTGTTTAGTGAGTTACATAGGAACTTTCAAAGTCAACGGTCCGCAAATCAGGCAATACGAATAACGTAGTATACCACATGAGATTGGTCAATATATCCCGCGGAATAGTTGTCTATCTATTTGCTATTTCGCCAAAATATTTTGTTATTGTTCTTTTGAAATTTTTGATTTGGTTGACAAATATCATCCATGTTTTCTGGTCTTTCTTTCTTTCATGTTGTACATCAGCTCCCCCCAAGGGCAAGAGGACACAGGAGGAGGGTGCTGTTCAGGAGGATGTAGGCCAGGATCGGGCAGGCGAGGGCTCCTTTGCTGACCCCACTAAGTTTTAATTTCAATATAGAGTACCTATTTTTTCCTAGCGTTCCTCATTCGATTTTTTCTAAATCGTCTTTGATCTTCTTGTAGACTGGACCTAAATTCTTATCCTGCCTCGACTATGACTCCCTGTGGTATTACTAGATTATTCTTATTAGTCTGTCTGTGTAGCTAACTAAGATTGCACATTTGGCAATTCCATTGGACTCCCATTCTAGTCAGCAATAGCTCTATGCACTGAGTGCAGTCCTCTGGGATTGTCCATAATGTCTTTTCAAGTCTTCTAAATGTTTATGCTTTGACAATTGCCAACAATAAAAAGGTGAATGACCACCAAGAAAGAATAAGATACTACTTTACTTTTGGTTTGGATAGGAGGACAATCCATTCTACTACTGTTGCAGGGACAAATCTGCACAAACCGAACTATGAACACTAAATAGTGCATTGTTTATCAATTATAATAGGCGCAGGTAGACTTTCTTTCCACATACCTCAGTGATATCAGACTTTGAAGAACCCCCAATCTCCTTTCTGACTAGATAGTGTGGCAGAGTCATTTAGCTCCCAAAGTCACCGATGATTGATCCCCAATGATGATTAGATTATCCAACGCAGGACAAGAGTACGGAGTCAGAGTCAAGTAGTGTCAGAGGCACTCATGCTTGCAAAAATTCCAAAACCTTTAGCTCATCCACTCTAGTCTGGAGGACCAAAAACCACCGAGTCTATTTAAGTTTAAAAGCTTTATTAAAAGTAAACACATTTATTAAAATCAACTTTGTCATAAAAGTAAACGTTTAACTGAAAATGGAAAAGTGCTTAGTGCTAACGATTAATTGGACACATTTCTTGTGGTCGAGCTGAGCTCTCACCTGGTTTGAACTTGAGCTTGACCCTGATCGTGTTCTTAGAAGTCAAGCTTCTGTTAGGAGAAAAAGTGGTGTGTGTTAAAAATTAAAAGCAAGCATTCATCAGTTGTGCCAAAAAGTGCAGCAAGACAACAGCCTTCCCTGGAAAAAGGGACATTTTTACTTTAGAGTAGACAGTTACAAATTATTACATTGTATTTCGTTTTTTTAACATTTCTTTATTCCTCCTAGACCAAATATTATATAGTAGTGAGTGGTGTATTCTAACATTCTTAAATGTACTTTGTAGGTGGAACATCTGGTGGCGGGGCCAGCGCGGAGGTGGTGGTGTTGGAGGAGGACTCTGGGGAGGAGGCGGTGCAAGTGCCGGACGTTCCTGTGAGGGTTCACACGGTGGTGGCGGGAAGAGGTAAGCTATATTGTTGAAAATTAGTACGTTTCGGTGAACATTATCTGCGCCATCTTGCCTCTTCCCCTGATGCCACACTTTTGTCGTGCGCGCCCGCCATTTTGTTAGATGCCCCGATCAGAACAAACCCTTTTGCATGCCGCTGGCCCCTGACATAGCCTTTCGCCTTCACTAAGCCTGCACGCTGACCACCCCCCTGCTTGCACCTGCCTTGAGTCATAAACCCCTCTTCGGCGCTGCTCTGCCCCAGGCCCTCATCCTGTTCCCAGCGCGACACCACCCTGCTTCCCTTTCATGATCTCCGGCCCTTAGATGCAAACCCCCTTTTTCCCCGTGTGCCCGTTTTGTCTTCCCCGTTCCCAGGCCGACACCCAGCTCTGCCGATACCATCCCTTGCCCCTCCCCGTACAATAGAAAGCTTCCCCCATCAAAGGATCCCCGGGTTGATCAAAGCCCCCACTCCATGAGATCCGATCAAACCCCCACATTCCGTGAATCGGCGGAATATCCAGCTGCGTGATACTCATCACCTGTTGTGACTAGGGTGGGGACTTCGACTGTAAATGTGTGTGGGAACGGGCTCAAAGGGAGTTCCGGGAATGTCTTTTTCATACATCAAAGCTTTAAACATGAATGTGTAATGTACAATAAAGTCATAAACTTGTGTATAAGAGGCCAGGCCTCAGGGATGCAGTTAGAGCACCTCAGAACGATACCTTCTGTCCGTTTCGTTGTGTTCTCCTCCGGAGATAATAAAAACCCTTGTTTCCTGCTTTCCAGTCTCCAGCGCCTGCCTCTTCATTTGATTAAATAACTAGAGGGTCACAGAGGCAATACCGCCGGGCAAATATCGATTGTCCCCGACCCGCCTCAGGTTTTTACAATTGGCGTCCCAAGCGTGGGGCCCATCAGCGACTCGTGGATCCAGTGGGAGAGGTCCCGACGACAGAGTGAACGACTGCAACGATCGGGAGAGCTCTTGCCCAATAGACCCTCGTCTGGCAGCCGATCATCCGAACTTCACTAGTTCCGAACAGACCTCTCTCGAGTGATCTACGGTCCTGACTGGGGACCATCAGGAGTGCCGTGAGAAATACGAGAAAAAGAGGACGATCGGGCGCTGGATTCGGAAGACAAGAAACTGTCCATATGGTCCGGGTAAGGTCGTAATAATTGCTTGATTGCTTGATTGTTTAAAAATACTAGTATTGCTCTTTTTATTTTATTTGGAGATTCACTGTCTACAAACGGAGAAACAACAGGCTCTCTCTTTGCAAGCAGTGGAGGATAGGTAGGGCAGCAGCCGTGCTTATTTTTTCTCCCCCACTCAATAATCACTTGAAACTGAACTGTTGTTCGCAAACTATTGTTTCCTGGAGATTCCCTGTCTGCAAACAGGGAAGAGACCACCCTTTTTGCAGATAGTGAAAAGGGTAGGTAACGCAGATCTTTGCGGACCTACTCATTCTCCCCATTGTTATTTATTGGTCTTTTTTGTTATTTTTGATCCATGAGGTATTCACTGCCTGCAAACAACGTTGAATAGAAATATTCTGTCCGGTCTTTGCACCTAGTGATAAGATAGGCAGTGCTGACTTTTTAGTCCCTCGTTACGAGCCGTCATGTCTGTCTTCTCCCCACTGATTAATAGCCTGTTTAACCCGGACCGTGTATTAGAGGTGGACCATATAGCTCCACTAGAAGGCACCCCTAATAAGGACATGTTCATAAACTATGGATTAGTCACCATAGCCTATAATAAATTGTGGCACAGGTATACCGAAGATAGTCAAGACAAACAGTGGCCACTGGCAGGATCCTTTGACCTTGATAAAATAGAAACGTTAGAAATAGCCCTTCGAAATAATAAGACAACGCCAATTATGCTCGACAGTCTCGGTATGTGGCGCAGAGAGGCTATGCAACGACAGAGAAAAGACGAGGACAAACCAAATAGAGAAATATACCGACAGGACAACCCCAGGACATCGCTACCCACAACTTATCCCCCGACACTATGCAAAAGACGACCAGACTTAGGGCAAAACCAATGCGCTTTTTGTAGGTATGTCGGACACTGGAAAGCCCAATGCCCGACTCTACTGAGCGTGAGTAAAGGCAAAGGGCCGACGGGAACGACAGACCGGCAGTACAAGAAAAAGCGCGAGACAAAGAAGAACCCGACTTACATAGACAGACCAGACAGAACCACCACGTTTGATTATGCCCGATGGCACAGATTTCGCCAGGACAATTTCAGCGGCATGCTCAAATTCTCCTAGGTCGGGCAACGTCAAGACGGGAACCCAGCCTCGTTTCAAATTCACAGACGGAAAGAGATAATTATGACCAATAACTGTTTTATATTCGTCTTGGGTCTTTGTATGTCGTATTTGTACTGTCCCCCCGTCTGAGTTTGTGTGTATGTAATGTACAAATCTGCGTCATCCCTCTACACGTGTTTCCGTGTTACTCAACCTCTGTTAGCAGAAACGTAGCATAAAAACAACCTGAAAAGAAAGAAATGGTAAAACAAAATCCGTAGACCATTAATGAACTTGAACTTTTAATTTAACACAACAAACAAGGAATAATAACGGTAAACTGTAGAAAATGAAAGTCAAACAGAACATCCCCCCCCCATTCTGGAACCTTCCAAAGTAGGGCAGGGTTACGGCTACGCCCAACCAACGGCAACCCATATAAGGCGGGCCCGGCCGCCAACTCTTGGTCAGGAAATCTTAACGTATGGGGGAGCCGGAGGAGAGGCAGGAGCCAGCAGCCGGGGCAGTTGTAGGTAGTCCCGCCACATGTCTCTTCAGCCAGCCGCAACGGGCCTGGATAGACTTAAGTAGTCCCGCCACATGTCCAGAGGAGAACGAGGCACCCTTTTTTCCTTTTCTCTTCCGTAACAGCCGCAGCAGCCCTGGACGGCGGGATGTCCTGCACGTACCTCCACAACAATTTGTCCAAGTTGGGCTGGGAGGGAGAGGCGACGCGGACGAGCCTCTCCCACCTCCACCGATAGGAGGTTTCCCAGCCCCCGGCCCGACGCCGAACACCCCCAGTCAGGCGATGGTGCCAATACTTCCACAGCACCGAACACACCATGGTGGCACCCCAGTACTTGCGCAGCACCGAACGTGCAATGGTGGCCATACTCCCACAGCACCGAGCACAGGTCTTGGGGAACACCGGATGTGGAGAAACCTTCATGCGGGGCGATGAAAAGGAGCGGCCTGGAGTGCACCGGGAGAAGGAGACGATGCGAACCAGTCTCCCTCGCCCCCCAGGTGGGGGCATCACAGCTGCACCCCAGCCGAACGTCCCGCTTTCACAAAACAGAGACCTCTTCCTTTCACTCCGAAGGATCTCTCCCACTCTTGCAAACTCGACGAGAGTGGCCCCTGTAGGGCCTCAAAATGGCGTCTGGGTCCGCTGGAAGGCGGGCCCCGGCCACTAGAGTAACTTTGACCAGCAATTTGCCCCCTGGAGCACGAGCCCCCATCTCCGACAGCATCTCCACAGCCTTGAAGATCCTACAAAGGTCCCCGACGGAACCTTCGGCCTTTGCAGGCTTCCGGTAAGGGACGGCTGCCTTGATCGCCAACGAAACAAACATGACATTGCCACTCCTTCTGTTAGCATGAATTCTAGAACTGCCGAAAAGGACTCTGGTCCAAACTGCCAGTAATGGGAAACATTTCCCCCTGATGCTGCTTCCGGACTGAGCCGGCCCCGCCCAAAATGGCGCTGGTATCAATCGGAACTTACGAACACCTCGTGGTGTTCCTTCGCACTAATATAAACTTGATGTTCTGAGATTTTATATGATCCTTTGTACACTTGGCTAGAAAAGACAAGGAGAACTCACTCGACGAACAGTATGAAAGGATCCCCGTTACAAATGTTGATTACAAATGTACAAATGTATTATATTTTTTATAACTGATGTAAACCTCATTTACGACGTACACGTACGGTATGCATATAGGAAATCTGATTACAACCATTATGATTATGCTTCTAAATTATGAAAATAAATGCCCCCGAACCCCCAGCCAATTAATAGACGTTTTAGTCTCTTACAAATGAATGAGTAAAACTTTCCGATGTTTTTATTGCTGCAAACGACACCCCCCACTGTACGCACTTTAGCCATTGCCACGACCGGCCAAATACGACCGCACCCTCATAGTCCAAATGCTGAAATAATTTTGCAAAATAAAGTTTTTGAAACTATGAACGGGTATTGCATGCTTTATTTTAAAAATGTGGGATCGGTGGGAAAGTTCTTTTCTGTGCACCCTACTCTGCTCTCTCTTTAAGGTTAAAAGAAGGTGGTTGCCCAGCCCTGGAGGACGGATCGGATCGACAACACGACACTCCGCCTTCAAAAGTACGCGACTGACTCATGAACTCTCGCGTAGAGGAAGACCTTGACTTCCAAGGATGGGTAAAACGAACGGTGTAAATGAAGGAATGTAAAGGGAGGGTGAAATGAAATAATGTAAATGTTATAAAGTACAACGTTCCAAAGTATCAGGGAACGGAGCTGACCCAAGAACCGAAGAACCTTAGAACGCCACAGCATTGAAGGAGGTTTAAGGATCCCGATAGTGAGATACATCCTTTGACTAGATACCTCGCACTAAGCACCTCTGGTTTCCTTTTTTACGTTTCCCCGCCCACGACCTATATGGACATACTACCCCCCCGACTCCAGAAACCATATCCCCGGGGGCCCTGCCCCGAGGAGGAAAGACGAGTAAGAGGTAAGTAAAGGACTTATGAATCCATGTATTTGAATGTGCGCGAACGCTGTCTCCCCCACCCCCCCCCTTTTTCCTCCCTCTGCAGGTTACATCAGAGATTACAGCCAAGGTGTGGCGAAGATCTGAAGCCTTGCCATGTCTAATACACGAAGCGGACTAGCACCGCAAGGTGGTGTCTAAGCACGCCTGCAAACTACTCACGTGTCGAACAAACCCGAAAAATTAGCACAACCTGATAAAAAGTGATCACCCTTAAACCAGACC